>NC_051846.1:96390291-96472206 GCF_002237135.1 Teleopsis dalmanni | reverse complement strand
GTCATTGGTGTATAGGAACTCACGCAGAGAAACTGCGTATTCCCTATAACTCTCACTCCAGAAGTTGTAGAAACCCGCAGAAGAAAGAAACAATAATACATTTTCTCTGTGAATGCCCAGCTCTAGCATGCAGAAGATATAGGTTCTTAGGAAAATACTTTTGTGATAATTTATCGGACTGCTCAATGGTGAAGATGAAAGACCTATTAAATTACCTAAATTCAGTGGGATGGACTTAGTCTCTACTCTTCTATACTAGGGTTCTTGCGAGGAATGTGGTAACAAAACGGCGAAAAATCGCTAATTGAGGTAAATTTGAAGTTATCTTATGACCTGCCACTGCAACCAACCAACCAACCATGGACCCATGGGATTTTGAGAATTGGCATAGTAGACACATTTTCAAATGGCTATATCTCAAGTTCTATAAAAGGTACAAACTTGAAATTTACAGCGTTTCAAAGATAATTCATTGAGCTTTTATAAAATTGTTTAAACAATTAAAATTGTTTATATTTAAGTACTAATATTAACTATTAAATTTCAAAAAAAAATTGTTCTTAAAATATATCCCCTGGGATTCCATTTTTTATATTTTATTTAGATTCAATTTTAAATTTTACTACGAAAAAAAAATTTTCAGGAACCTCTTATTTTTTGAAATTTTTTAATATTTTTTTTCTCCCGCAAAACACATCAAGCACATGCGTACTACATTTTCATTGAATGAATTTTCAAAGAATACACTACATATATTCTTATATAATATTTTTGATTTCGTTTAGTAATAAAATTCTACATAAAACCCAAAAATTTCAGGACGATATTGTAATTAGAAGTACTTTTAAAAATTTATTTATCCTTCATATCACACCAAACACATACACACGACTTTTCAGTAAAAAAAAAAAAGGAATATGTCACACAAATTTTTTTTTTATTTTTGATTCAATTTAATATATAAATTCTTCTTCAAAAATAAATATTTCCACTGTGATATTCATTTTAGAAGTAATTAAAAAAAATTAATTAATCAGGTGTCCTTCACGTTACTCATACGCACCAAAGTATCATGAAATCAATTTTCGAAGGAAAGCGATACAAAAATGTTTACTTTTTATTTCTAAAATAAATGTATACATAAAACATAAAATTTTTAACTAGTTCCGCATCATTTCTGTTTTCAAATTATGAATTTTAACATAATTATACCGTATAATAAACTATAAAAAATGGAATCCCAGGGGATATATTTTAAGAACAATTTTTTTTTGAAATTTAATAGTTAATATTAGTACTTAAGTATAAACAATTTTAATTGTTTAAACAATTTTATAAAAGTTTAATCAATTATCTTTGAAACGCTGTAAGTTTCTACCTTTTATAGAACTTGAGATATAGCCATTTGAAAATGTGTCTACTAGGCCAATTCTCAAAACCCCATGGGTCCATATCTCCTAGGAAAAAAATCACAAAATTTTTTCCCGAGATACGGGTCTTCTTGTTTTATGAAAGGAGCTCATAAAAAAATTTCAGTTAAATCGGAGATCATGAGGTCATTTTTTGCCAAAATCCGTCCGGTTTGTAAAAGAATGACCCATATACGCTCATTTCTTAATATTCAGCTTTACCGTTAATATAAATTCGCTTGCAAGCATAAATGTGTCATTAAATGATTACCAGTTTAATTACCAGTTGATTTTCTAAAGAGTCTAAAAATTAGTCATTTAAAAATTTTTTTTTTGTATAAATTTTATGTAAATTTTTATAATATGTAGTGAAATTAATGTGACTGATCGACAAATAACGGTTAAATTTTGAAGAAACGACGCACTGTGTGACAGAACAAAAAATTAGGCGATCAAAATTCGATATTTTCAGAACCAGTAGAGATACTGACATGAAATTGTCCTAAAATATAGTTTTTGAGATGATATTTCTTTTACATCTAATTTGAGCCAAATCGGCCTACCGAAACTTTCCGAAATTTTTGTCCAAACATGGGGCATTTGCCGTGGTCCCAAGATTACTTAAAAACTATAATTGGTAGAAGGCTAAATTTTGGTGTCCGGAAAACTTATTTTATTATCTAGATTCCAAAATTTTTTTATGGTTTTCCATCCACTGCCACACCCACCTCCCATACAAAATTTTCATATTAAATCGTTTACGATTACGATTTCGCAAAAATTGAACCAACTTTAAACCCTTATAGCTTTTTTACAATTTATTCAAAAATGATCATTGTTATTCATTATGTGTAAAAAAATTTTAATTTTTTGAAGCGGCGTTTTCCTTTTCAGTCTCGTAAATATATTTGAGGGGGACATCAAATTCGAAGCAAGGATGTTGGGATGAATTTGTATTCGTTCATGGTATTTTCTAGCTACCTTTTTTACTTCATCTCCTACCGGGACTATCCTAAGGTCCCGATGGATTTGAATGTTAGTTACATACCATGGAGCATTTACTATTTTTCGTAAAGTTTTAGATTGAAATCTTTGAAGAATTTCTATGTTGGATGTTGAGGCTGTTCCCCATAATTTAATGCCATAGGTCCATACTGGTTTTAGCACACTTTTATATAAAATAAGTTTATTCTTTAGAGATACTGAAGATTTTTTATTCAGTTATTCAGTTTTATGTATTGAATCCCAAGGGATTTCCTTTTGTTAAAAATATGTGTTTTCCATGTCAGACGTCTATCTAAGTGCATGCCCAAGTATTTAGCGCTATTTGATTGCGGAATTATTATATTATTAAGTTTAATTTCCGGGCAGGTGTCTTTTCTCGTTGTGAATGTAACATGAGTAGATTTTGTTGCATTTGCTTTCATGCGCCAATACTGCAACCATTTTGATATACGATCAAGACCAGCTTGTAGTTTGAAAGAGGCTACAGAGAGATCGTTTGCACTCGCCAGGATAGCTGTATCATCTGCAAATGTGCCGGTTACAATTCCTACCGTCTTCGGTAAATCGTATGTGAAAAGCAGTGTAGTGTCATATCAGACCATGACCACACGCAATTCAATGTGTGCGATATGATGATCTGACACTTTAACCCAAAACACTTCAAATCAATATTTATAACCCAGAAACCCAAATTGTATAGCACAATAATTTATGAGCTGGTAATTCGACTCCTCTGTTTTGTCATTTCTTTATGATAAACGTTTTAGTGCATAGCGAAGTATAATTACTTCAGCATGTGCTTGGCAATTTGGATTTCGGAATCTAGAACACATTAAAATATGTCAAGTGTTGTGCGGATCATATTGCAAGCAATTGTGCATGCAATATGATTTGCCCTCTTTTACAGTTGGTCACCATATGTGTGTCAACTATTAAGAAATGATATTGTTGACCAATGACGTAAGTATATAGAAACTAAGAATTATATTAACCAATAGAATTTAAGTAAATAGTAAAATGTAAAATAGATTATTGTAAAACCGAACTATGATCGGTATGAAAAATATAATTGTACGACAGTCGAGTTCTGAACGTTATATTGAAAAGTGTACACTAAGTTTGTTAATATGATAAATAAAATAAATAATTGAATTTGATATTAAAAATAAAAATGTGTTTGAATTTTAAATTTATGGACCTTAAAACCCCACAGCAGATAAAGGGTTGGACCGAGTACACTGCCTTGTGGTACTCCAGTTCTAATATCATGTAGTGAAGACATTTCATTCTCATTATTGACATAAAAGAGTCTTTTCAATAGATACGATTTTATGAACGTATAATAGTTAAGTGGCAGAAACTTTTCACATTTGTAAAGAAGTCCTTGGTGCCATACTCGATCAAACGCTTGAGATATGTCCAAAAACGCTGCTGAGCAGTATTCTTTTCGCTCGAAAGTGGTCTGTATTTTCTCAACAATTCTATGAATTTGCTCAATGGTTGAGTGTTTTCTTCTGAATCCAAACTGGTGGTTCGGAATTATTCGTTTCGACTCAATTACCGGCAGAAGACGTTTTAAAAATAATATCCCAAGAACTTTTGAAAGAATGGGAAGGAGACTTACTGGACGATAGGATTTTACATCTTCAGCTGGTTTCCCTGGTTTTAGTATCATCTTTATTTCGGCAACTTTCCATTGATCTGGGATGAAACTTTTTAACAAGGATGCATTGAAAAGATGAGTAATAAATAATAAAGCAACATCTGGAAGGTTTTTAAGAATTTCAGCAGTTATGAGGTCATAACCAGGTGCCTTTTGATTTTTAAGAGATTTAATTGTAGAAATTATTTCTCGTTTTTTAAATTTCCTAATTGGTAACTCCATTTGGTGAGTTTCTTCTAAAAATTTGGAAACATTGACATCTATTTCTGAATCACCAGTCATATCATGTGGAATAAAAACGTTTTTTAGATGGCTTGCGAAAAGTTGAGCTTTTTCAAGCGGTTTTTTTGCCCAAGTATTATCTGTCTTTTTAAGTGGGGGTCGATAATCTATTGTGTTATTTACTTTTTTATTTGTTTTCCATAGAGAATAGTGAGATAAGTGAGAAGTGTCGAGGCTATGTAAGAACTGCTGCGTATTTTGTTCCGTCTGTCGTTTCAGCAGAGTCTTTAGATCTTTAATAATTTTGTTAAGTTTCCTCTTGTCTTCAGGAAATCTAGTACGATGCCATATTTTTCTAGCATTTCGTTTATTCTTTAGTTTTTTTGTGATCTCCCCAGTATACATTACTAGATTCTTCATATAGACTTTTGGAGGAGGAGTAGCTTCCCATGCTGCCTCTTGAATAGATCTGGTTAGGTATTCAGTCGCTTCAATTATATCTTCTTCAGTTTTTAGTGGCATTTTGACGTTTAGAGACGATGACAACATTGTTTCAAATATAGTCCAATTTGTTTACTTGTTGTGTAGTTGACATTTTTGGATCTTGTTTCTAAGGTCTTTATCTATTATGACAATCACTGGTGAATGGTCCGATGATAACTCTAAGCTGGTCTTACATTGCACATGTTCATAAAGGAAGCCTTTGGTAACGCAGAAATCAATAAGATCGGGAATTTTATCTGTATCTGATGGCCAGTATGTGGGCTCTCCTGTGGAAAAAACTTTAAGTTTCAAGAGTCTCACTGCTTTGTATAATTCACGTCCCTTTGTTGTGGTTAGTCGTGATCCCCAGAATATATTTTTCGCATTGAAGTCACCACCAGTTATAAATCGATTCCCTAATGTTGAAAAAAATTTTGTGTAGATTTCTTCCTTCACATTATGTTTTGGTGGGCTATATATGGCAGATATAAGAATTGGTCCGACTGAGTCCTCGATCATAATATTTGTGGCTTGAATTTCATCAGTGCTATAGTGAGTACATTCATAATGTTTAAGTGTTCTTTTAATTAATACTGCAGAGCCTCCATGAGCTTTTCCGTCCGGATGCGGAGACTGATAGAAACAATAGGATGGAATTTTAAAAAAATTTTTTTTTGTGAAATGAGTTTCTGAAACTAATAATACATCTACGTTATTTTTTGATAGAAATAATCTCAGTTCAGAGGAATGTTTTGACAACCCATTGGCATTCCATAAGACGAGCTTTATGGGCATATGGTTTGTTTAGAAACAAGACTTACTAAAAGATTTGTCATGGTAGTTATTTGATTCATTACTTCCCGCGTTAGTTTCATCATTTCTTTCATTTCATTCACCAATGCATCGCTGTGAAAATTATTTTTATTGGAAGAAATTTGATTTATTTGGTTGGCAGCAACTTGAGCGTAAGTTTGCTGAGAGTTTTTATTTGGAGTAGTTTGATCTGGTTGAGCGCGTGCAGGTTGAGCGAAAGTTTGCTGTTTTTCGTGGTGTTCTTGATGCTGATTAGTTGAGGATACAAATTCAGCATCAGATTTTAGAAATTTTTTTCTAAGTGGTGGGAAAGTAGACGCTTGCAGTTTTTTATATACTAAGCAGCCCTTGTAGTTTGCTGGGTGGATACCTTCACAAAGAACACATTTAACATCATTTGTTCTGGATTTTCTTTCGCAGTCAGCCGATGCGTGATTACCAGCACACTTAATGCATTTGGGTTGTCTTCTACATCCTGACTTGGTGTGGCCATAGTGTTGGCATCTTGAGCATTGAGGTAACTCACGTTTAAAATGGGGTGGTTCAAAGGTAACTCGACTGTGGAGTAAGCTTTTAATGTTGTAGATATCTTTGTTATTTGGTTTTTGCTCTATTTCTACAACGAACATTGGAAGGGATCTTTTTGTTTGGCGATGTTTCATATTCCATATATTTGTAGTAGCATGTCCAAATTCTTCTAGAGCTGTTTTTATATCCCCAATATCGACGGAGGGATGCATATTTCTTAATATGACCTTTCATTTTTCGGTTTGTATGTATAAAATTCCGTGTTCTTACTTTCTAGCAGTTTAACGATTTTTGCATAAATTTCCGGTGCACCGGGCTGTATACGAACCCGAGTAGATGAAATCACTCTCACTTCATATTTATTATTTGCAATTTCGTTAAGCAGATTTAAAAGTGGGCGAACGTCCTCAACTTTATCTACAAGAATTGGTGGTGATTTAAGGGGTTTTTCCTCTTTTTTAGCTGGTTGGTCATCTTTTTCTTCCACTACCAGTCCATCAAATCTATTCGAATTACTGAGCCAGTAGTTCAATTTTTGTTGTTTTGGTTTTTTCATTTTTTCAGGACTGCCTCTAAGTCTTTTACTACCTTTAACTTCGTTCCATTCTTCTTTTCTGCACGGAAAATCAATTTTAGCGTTATGGATTTCGCTCATTGATCCTGATCGTTCTCGTTGAGAAACCTTTAGTAAAGTCGCAATGTCTTTGTTTTGTTTATTCATTTTTTCTAAACTTTGATCTCGTTTAGTTCCATCTGCTGGTGAATTTTTACTTTTTAATTGGTGTGTACCACCTTCTTTTACCGGAGGTGGTGTTCTATTTATCGGCATGAAATGTTATTATTAAATTTGTGCAGTCGTTTTATATAAAAATATAAAAAAAAAGATATATATAAAAGAATACAAAAAGAAAAAACAAATTAAAAAGATTTTATTAAAAAATTACACAATTACACGATAAGCGAATTGCAATTGGCATAATTTTTGAGTCAATTTACAACACTTTTTTTTCTTTATTTATTTGAAGCTTTCAAGCTTTATATGCTGTCTCTATCAGCTGTTTTAGATGTGAGTGTGGAAAAATATTAAAAACTAATGCAAAACAAAAATAATTTTGCAAAGTTAAACTCTTTCTTTTGATAAAAAACAAATGTTTTAAATTCAATAAAAGTTTCACTTATCTTTTAAAATCATGCACAATTTTATTAGCTTTTATTTGGAGTCACTGTCTCAATTTATTTAATTAAATTTGTAATCACTGTGTTCCATTATTTAATAAAAAAACATTAAAAGTTGCGGAGCGATTTATTTATAACCGATTTATAATTTATAACCTAATACTCCCAATGTCCCAATAGTCCCAATGTGAATGTTATTTCATTTGCATGCTTTGTAAGCAGCGCGGTGCATTTTTTATACTAAACCTTAGTATATTTTAAGAGGAATGTGTTTCCTCTTTTATTAATTATAAGTAATGTTGGGTGTAACTAACATATGTATGCGTGATATTGTTTGTATTGTACGTTTTGTGTTTATGTTAATCTGTTTGGAAAAACTATTATAAAAAATGTTAAGTAGCAAAATAGCGAGATTATTTACCTAAAAAAAAAGATTTGAAAAGGAAGCTTTATTAAGGTGTTCAGTGAACACTCTGAACCATTCGACGCCTCGCATCTGCTTTTTAGATACATCGCAAAAAACAAACAACTAGTCGTACAAACTACTTGTGAATAATGAAGCCTGAACAACAATAGAACAAAACCAGACCAACCCCGCCAACATTTCTAACCTGTCACCCTCAAGGACAAAAAACCTCAACCTAAATCAATATTAAAGAATAATATGTAAATAGTATAAATAGTTTGTAAGATTACTATATGTTTTTAATATTCGAAATTATCCTGACAAAGGCAAAAGCGAACTTGTTGAAACACGTGTAGAGATACACAAGCACAACAACTTTAAAATATCAGAAAACAAAGAACCGCATATAATATTTATCAGTTTGCTAGTCACAACTAATATGTGTCCATTAATGATATTATTATTGTTTATGATATTTTTAGTTCAAGTCTGGATTAATTCAAGCTTAACTTGAAAAGCCGAAAATCTAGAGGCTATATTTTTAAAATGTCGGCCCTTCCAGTTACTTTTTTAGTGGAATTTTCAATGATATAAGTGGTTCTAATGCAAGCAATATTTGTATTATTTAAACCAATCTATTTCCTTTGAGACCTTTGCAAGACTTTCGATGTCAGTTTCTGATAATGCTTTACGATCCTTTAATAAGAATTCTTAAGGACTCTGTTCGTGGCCATGGATGGACATCTGCACAAAGAATTGTAGCTAAATAAATCTTTTTATTCTTTTTAGCAGAAGAAAGTAAACCGTTTGCTACAAAGTTTTGAGCAGCAACAAGATAAGATTAATGGATTAAACTAAAATCTTTCGGACATCAGAGGGCTTCCTCGCTTTAGAAATTGTTGGAATATATACGTATAATACGTTAAGATATTAATGTATTTGCATATATGTTTAATTTTTATCCCATTTTTTAAGTTTACTATAGTTTACGTATATTTACTAAACTACAAATCACTAAGATTTATTAAACTCAAGTAATTACAATTTTCAATACAGAAATTTGAAATTTTGAGAAACACACTCACTGCTATATCCGATTCCGTTACAATGATTTTTCTTATTTTTCATATACATAAAAATATACCAGAATCACAAATTTCATTTAACATAAATTTCCTAAGTATTTCAATTTCATTGGTCAGATTGCACCAGTGTGCATGTCCGTCGAAAAAATCTCCACATTGGAACTATTGAAACAAATAGTAGTTTGATAAATAGATTTTGGTGCAATAGTTTCTATTATAAATAAGCAAACATTCAAAATACAAAAAAAGAAATTGGCAAAAAAGGAATTCCAGTGCTTGGTGAACTTTGTGTAAATATCAAATTGTAGCGAAAAAAAAAAGAAATTGGTAATCGTTGTCGTTGATGACGAAAACTGTAACAATTTATTCGGTTTCGAATTATTCAAAGAAATCGGTTTTGAGATTCAACAAATTTGTAATATTACTGAGAGTGAATCAAACATAAATAAGCAACCTGTGTAAGAAATAAAGCGATATTTTTCGACCAGCTCTTGACACAATAAAAAACTGGTGCTTTTTTAAAGACAAACGCACATCTGAAGTTTTACAAAAACCGACAAGTTCCTTTTTCGCAAATGTCACCTGTCAAGAAAAAAGTTGATCGATATCTGGAAACCTGTGAAATTTAACCAATCGGCTTCGCCTATCGTACTAGCGCCAAAAGCTGATGGCTCTATAAGAATTTTTGGTGAGTTTAAACAAGCAGTCAATGCGCAAATTGACATTTGCGTCAATAATGAAGCTTGAAAGCAAGTTAAGCTTGAAAGTAGTCAATGCAAAAGGCAATCAACATGCTGCTTCCAAAAAATGTAAAATTCACATGGGGCTCAGCACAACAAGAAGCATTTATAGCTCTTAAGACGCATATTCTCAATGCAGCGCAACTAGCGCATTATCAGGAACAGCTACCTCTGGTTCCAGCTACAGATGCTTCCTCGTATGGTATAGGAATCGTGCGCTCGCATATCTACGCTGATGGTACAGTAAGGTCAATTACTTTTGCATCTAAAACTCTAGATATTCATCAGCAACGAAGTAGTCAGACAGAGAAGGAAGGGCTTGCTTCCTTCGCTTTTGGAGTGAAGCGTTTCTATCTATATTTATATGGAAGAATATTCACCCTGGTTACTGTTCATAAACCTCTTGTTAGTATTTTTAATCCAAGTCATCGATGACGATGACTTGGATTGATGACGTCACATCGTCTGCAGCGATGGGCTATTATACTAATGGCTTATCAGTATGATGTACGGTATCGTAAAGCAACCGACCATTGAAATGCCGATGCTCTATCTCGTGCCAAAGAAGCATCTTGAAACTTCAAAGCGAAAAATGAAATTTAATCTAAAGCAGCCTCTCTTCGCTCGAAATTACGGCAGAGGGGAAAAATGGATAAAAGGAGTAATCGTGAAACAACTTGGCAAAATGGTTTACCGAAGGAACACATTTATTGGCTACTCCAAACGTCACGCTAATCAGCTAAAAATTAGAAGTAGCTCTGACCACATATCTTCACAAGCAAACTTTGAATTCACTCCGAATATCGACAATTCAACATCGCCTTCATCTAATCATCCAACACAAATGCCTAGTGATGAACCTTCCACTGAAGCAATTGAACTTCGGAAAAGTGCACGTATTCCAAAGGATGTAAAACGATTTAAAGCCGACGACTTAAGGAAAACTTAAAATCATTTTCATTTCATAAATTTTAGTTTACATGCCATTTCTTTTCATTGTCAAAAGTTAAGGATGGAGTATTGTTGTAATCAATAGAAATAATTAACTTGTAGTCACATTTTGTATTTTAGTACTACTATGTTTTGTATTAGTGTAAACAACCCTGGATAATTAAATGTAAATAAAAGTTAGTCAAATATAAACTGTCAATCGTGTCAGTCGTATTTACTTCAATATTCATGACGAAATTCGAAAGACCACATGATAAGAGATCACCTTGTTTGAAACCTCACACGTTATTAAAAGCTTCAGAAAGATACGACTCTACCTTGGCGGATTTACGTGTACAGCTCAACGTCATATGGCAGAGTCATATTTAATTTGCAGGAATACCGAGCTCAGACATTGCGGAGTAATCGTCAACGATCACCAATTAGGCTATCAATAGTTGCTTTAAAAGTGAACGAAATGTAGTGAGTGTCGATTTTGCACTCGTCGATTATGCATTTGTCACCGTGTTATTCCACTATTTGGTCAATGGTGGAGCGACCAGGTCAAAACTCTCACTTATAAGGTCCTGTCAGTGAGTTAGCATGTGGCTTCTACCTTTCACACAGTAAAGTTAAAAGGACATTGTGTACAATAGTTATTAGACCGATCCCGACATAGTTGGCGCAAATTACCGGGTGGTCTATTTTCAAGACAGAAGAAAGGGTACTGAGATACCAACCGTTTTGAATACTTTGATCAAACCATATTTCATAGATAAACTGAAATATACTCCTTATCAGCATATCACTGCCGGTCTGGAATAACTCTGCAGGTAGGACATCTGTGCCTGCCGCTCTGTGGGTTTTTAGTTGCGGTGTAGCAACACTCATTTCGTAATGGCTAGGTGGTGGACTTTCCGCATCATTTTGAATCGAAGACTCCGACAGCATTTCTCCCAAGTGAGCATTAATGTTATCATCGCCAGATAGTAGTTTGGAAAAATCTTCCTTCCATACTTTTTGTTAGGCAATAGGCAATAACTCGAATTTTAGGTTTTGTTTAATATAATATTTATATAATATAGTTGATATAGTTGTTGTGTTTATGTGGTGCTTTTTTGTTTTTAAGCGATACGAGATTAGTGATGTGGAATCTTCAAAAGATGCTGGTAGCCCGTACTACCAGCATGCACGATTCGCAACCAAAACTTACTCTTTTGCTTGATATTTGCGCCTACGAACTAAACCTCATCCTAACACCGCACCTCTTCTAACCATAAATCCCTCCACATTTAAGCATTACTTCGGAGGGTGGTGATCAGCGCTTGCAGTCATCTCATCTCTTAGTGTTCTTCTAGTTCTCTCTGCTGCTCTCTGTCCTTCTGTGTCCTTCTGTGCAAATACACACACCAGGTTCTAGATTTCTATTGTCCTCAACATCAGTTGGATGATGTTATCAGGTGTGACCTGTTCTCTGGTTGCTCTTGCCAAGGAGCTGCGATAGCTCTCATATCTCGGGCAATCAAAGAATACATGTTCCACCGTTTCTTTTGTATTTGGACATGCTGGGCACGTGTCGTCTTCATGTTTGAATTTAAAAAGATATGCTCTGAAGCAGCCGTGTCCAGTTAACATCTGGGTTAGGTAGTAGTTCACCTGCCCATGCTTTCTGTTGGTCCAATCACTTATCTTCGGAATGAGCCTATGTGTCCATCTTCCCTTTGTGGATATATCCCAACTCTGTTGCCACCTCTTCAATGCTTCTTCATAGAGCTGATTGAAGTTTTTCACTTCAGTTCTTCTTGCTGCATGCTTTTCCTTTTCAATTTCTGCTTCCTGCTGTAGTGGCATCATTCCGGCAATAACCATTGTCGCGGCAGTAGATACTGTACGGAATGCGGAAACAACTCTGAGTGCGCATTTTCTGTAGGCTGCGTCCGCTCCTAATCTGTACGTATTTTTATTCATTAGACTTAACTACATTTGTCAATAACTGCTTCTTCTGTTATCTAGGTCCACCTACATTGGGCATTATTCGCGATAGTGCACACGTTGTTTTCGCACATTTTGCAGCAACATATCGTAGATGCTCTTTAAAGGTGAGTCTATTGTCAATCATTACTCCAAGATACTTGATTGCTTTTTTTGATGTGACTCGCTCATTGCCAACAGTTATTGTAATGTACTCGATCTTTTTCCTGCTGCTTACAAGAAGGACTTCAGTTTTATGATCAGCAAGTTTGAGGCCTACACTTGTGATCCAGCTCCTTACCACAGCGACCGCATCGTTGCATGTTGATTGTATCTTTTCTATATGTTTCCCTTTAACCACCAGGGCGAGATCATCAGCAAAACCAATCATTTCTGCGCCTTCTGGGAGCTCAAGTCTTAGTACTCGGTCATACATAATGTTCCACAAATTTGGACCCAGAACCGAACCCTGTGGTACCCCTGCTGTTACTTGGTATGACTTTGTGCCTCTGTCTGTGTAATACAAAAGCACTCTCTCTTTAAAATAGTCAACTATTAATTCTACTAGGTACTTTGGGACGTTTTTCCCTTGAAGTGCTGCTAGAAGAGTGTCCCAATCCGCTGAGTTACATGCGCTTTTAACGTCTAATGTAATGACGATAGAGTATTCTTTGTCTCCTTTAAGCCAACGGTCTCCTTTAATGGCATCTTTTGCTAAGGCCATGACTGCTTCCACGGCCTCGATTGTGGAGCGTGCCTTTCGAAACCAAATTGTCTATCTGATAAACCGTTGCCATTCAAGGCTTCCTCAGCTAATTCTTCGGCTAATTATCTTTTCCAGAAGTTTACCGGCCGTATCAATCATACATAGCGGGTGGTAACCTGTTCCATCTTGTACGGTATTGCCTTTTGGTATAATCACCAACCTCTGTATTTTCCATATCTGGGGGAATGTTCTCTCCTTTATATATGCGTCGAACACTTCCCTGAATGAATTTCTGTGGCCATCTTTAGCGCCAGGTTTGGTATTCCATTTACTTCAGGTGCTTTGTTTAGTTTCAACCCTTTCCATACCACTTCCAATTCTTGCCTGCTAATCTCAAGTATTTCATTCTGTGGCTCACTATCTTGTACTGTATAGGTTATATCAGCTGTCTGCGGGAAGAGGTCTTCAACTATTGCTTGTAGTTTAGCTGCGTCTGTTGTAACTGGTTGACGGTAGCTATATAACTTTTTCATAACCACCTTGTATCCTAGTCCACAGGAATTATTTTCGACCTCCTCGCACATTTCCTTGTAGCATTTTGCCTTGCTATTCGCTATCGCATTTTTCAGATCAGTTCTTGATGTTTTATAGGCTTCTTGGTGTGCTATAAAGTTTACACGACCCCTTGCTTTTTGACATAGGCGTCGTTCATGTTTCCATTTTCTTCTTAGCTCGGAAATTTAGTCAGTCATTCCGCCGATCTATGGTCTTTGCCATAGATGCGTTACATGAATTTGTTATGCAGTGCATCAGTTGTATTGCTTTATCACGCGTACTGCTGGTTAGGTGGATATCGTCTATACGATCAAACCAAAATGTGTGATCAACGTTGGAATCAACTATTTGCAAGCACTGAACACTTGAATCCAGTACTTATGTTGATTCTATTTAACATAAACAAGAAAACCACTGAGTACTTGAACCCAGAGATTTCGACGATTGTCCTAATTATCCTAGTTACTGAACACTTAAATCCAGTGAATAGGCGCTTATGTGACGTAAATTTAGCACTTTAACTAAATTTACAAAGCTAATAGAATAAAGCAATGAATTAATAACGAATGTGGCTTCGCATCAATTGAATTGTCAAAAATTCAATTGTGCCTTTTATTTAAAATTAATAATCAATTTACAACAAATAAATTAACTAAAATAACCTTGACCATGCATGCCAAACAATGAACTTGTTACAAACTGCAAGAGCGCATTTTCTTGCAGACGAAATTTGACGCTTTTGTTTGCTCATGAAAACAAAAGCGTATGACGTGTTTTTGGGCATTGCATTGACAAAATTATTTTCTACAACAAAATGTATTTGAAATGAAATTATTACAACACAAAATAATATAAATGAATTATTCATACAAAATAATACAAACAAATTATTCATACATAGTAATATAATATAATATTTAACATTCTCCCCAGCGTTGAACAACCGCTCAACAATATGAGCCTCTAGCTGTCAGGTAGTCAGTCCGACTATATGTTGATAACGAATTTTCGTGACTGCCGACGTGGTATTGGTATAGGTGTCTTGCGGGTGGCTTCTTCATCGGGTGGAGCTTCAATTGGGTTTACAGGTTTTTTCTGCAATTTCTTCTTCATCATGATTATGATTAATATCAGACTTATAACGAGTGCTGTGTAAGCTATGGTGAAGCTGTGGTACTTGTGTGACTGAAATTGATTTGGAAGATTATTTATCTGGTATGACTGCAAAACCTTCTGCAATATTGTGAGCTCTTTCAGCTGTTGATTGTATTGGTTGTCGCGTAATGTTGACAGTGTACTTTTGCCGCTGTAAGCATCTGATGTCTTCATTAGGGATTGCCTTAATTCGGAGATTTTACCAAGACTACTGCATGAATATTTTGACGTGCTTGCAATTATTTGTTGTCTGTTTAAGCAAACAGTATGGGTCGATCGTTAATAAGCCTGAACCTTTTAGATTTAGTGGTATGATTTCCTTATTACATACTGCAGTTGCTCGTGAAGATGTTGATGTCGCATAAATCCATTGATTTTGGTTATTCAATGGAATCCAGGTGAGAGTGTTGATAGTGTGTTTCAACCGACAGTTTGGTATTGTGTTGTTGTTGAATATGTTGATCTCACACGCACATATTTCAGAACCCAAATTGTTTCGTATGCGGACGTTGGCACAAAGAAATTCCCCTTCCTTTATGGTCTCACAAAGACTTAATTCGGATTTCATAAGGGGAAAATATTGATCATGATGCGTATTAATAGCCAAAATAGAACTGCATGAGTCAATTACTGCCATGGAGTCATTTAACCAGTTCGGAATTGGAATTAATTGAAACAATTCAAATCGTTCATGTTCAATCAAGGGTAATGTTATACTAAAAATTGCATGCTGCTGTGTGATTCCACCTTTAACCTTCATTAGTCTGTAAAGGGATATTAGCTCATCTTCTGGCATCGGTAATTCTAATGATGGTGATAAATGAAGTCTGATTTGATTGACTTCCTTTTATAATTGTGTTGGTGTCAATAACAACGGATTGACTTTTCCATGATGAGTATCAGTTAGAGCATCTATAATGGCAGATTGAATCTTCTGTAGATTATGTGCTACCAGTGTTAGTTGAATGGCTCCTGCATTGAAAACTTGATTGAGCCTTACCTGATTAACCTCTATATTTGTATCTTTTATGGAATTCATCAGTGCCTTTATTTCATTGTCAGTGTGCTCAAAACCTTCTTGAACTGCGATTTTATCTTTCTTCATTATATTGATTGTTGAATTGACAACTGATGTTTGATTCTTAAATATCGTCAATAATTGCATTTCATTTTGTTTCACTTCTAAAATTATATTTGACATGCCTTTGGCATATTCTGAGTCTAATACTCCAAATAGCGAATGTGTAATATTGCGTACAAGATCAATTGCTCCTCTTCTGGATCGATGGTCATGAAGTAATTTATCATCGAGTTGTAGTTCGGATTCAATATGTTTAAAATGATTAATTGTACTCGTACATGATGCGTTTGGTTTTATTTGTTGACAAGCTTGATGTAGCGACGTTATTCCTGTGTTTAGAGTGTAATGAACCTACTTTTTCCTAGCCGGGGTAGTTCTCAGCCTAGTCCAAGGTCTTACAAGAAAATTTCTATTCGCGGGGACCCAGCGTTCAACTAATGTCGTTTCTACCGTTGAAGTAAGATGTCGTAACAAAGTAATTATTTTTGAATTCAAGTTTTTTTTTCCTTTATTAAACAATTGGTAATATATGTATAACAATCAATGTATTTTAAATAAAAAAACAATTTATCAAATAATATCTTTACAATTACTCATAAATAATAATAATCAAATAATATTTAACTGATTTCAATTTGTATTGAACAATTTGTATTTTTAAATAAAAAAAACCAATTTATCAAATACTGTCTTTACAAGTACTCGTAGTTCATAATATTCAAATAATATTTAACTGATTTCAATTTTTATTGAACAATTTGTATTTTAAATAAAAAAACCAATTTTCCAAATAATGTCTTTGCAATTACTCGTAAATAATAATAATCAAATAATATTTAACTGATTTCAATTTTATTGAACAATTTGTATTTTAAAAAAAAAACCCAATTTTTCAAATAATGTCTTTACAATTACTCGTAGTTAATAATAATCAAATAATATTTAACTGATTTCAATTTGTATTGAACAATTTGTATTTTTAAATAAAAAAAAAAACAATTTTTCAAATAATGTCTTTATAATTACTCGTAGTTAATAATAATCAAATAATATTAATCAATCATGTTTTAAGTTTCACGTTTATAAATGCCTTCTTTGTGTTCATTTACATACAACAAAATTTATAAAAAAAAAACTCATAAAATGTTTTTAAATAAAAATATAAGGGAAGATTACTTTGATTTTTCACTTAGAATTTTTATATAATATTTTTACATTCCTTAAATGTGGATTCAGTAATTAAATTTTTAATGTTACACTTTATAATTATTTGAGATTAAATTTGCATATTACAGAATAAAATTTTTTCCACAAATATCCTGTTTTCGGTTTAATTTCGAGTTTTATACATATTATTTGTTGACTTCTGTATTTTATATATATATATATAAGCCTTACCCTCTCTGGTACATCAGGGCAGCTTACAATGTCCAACGTTGATTATCAGGAACCGCCAATCACCTTAAACTTTGCCACGTATCGGAGACAAAGAGACACCAAAGCCGCGCCACGTCGTTTGCTTATGGTGTCAACACGTTTATAATCTTCGAACGAGCACCAGTACAAAATCTTTTAGTTAACCACTGTTAAAGCCGTCAACTATTTCTTTTATACTGGGGCTATTATCACTATTATCCCGAGCACCAAAATAAATTTTATTAGTAAAAATTAAAGTTTTATTTGACACTTTTTGCTCTTAAGCAATTTTTAATTTTTACAAAAAAATAATTAAAGTTGTAAATCTAAATTTAGTTTATAAATAATTTTTGAATTAATTATTTCTTTATATGGACAAAAACTGAGTAATTCACACCACCGGTACGTTGCGTTTCGTTTAACATAACCACGAGCCAAGAGACCGAAAACTTCTCCGCTTGCGCCTTTTATTCTCCTTTTTTTCTAACTGCGTCGAGCGGACTTTTTTGTTAGCCGTTGTTCGGTCAATACCCTCAACATTTCCCCTCATCAGGCATTCTGTTGTAGACTTCTGAAAGCTTTAAATTACACTCGCAGCTTTTTTCTATTATCCGCTGCAATTTTTGGCGATCAACCGAAATGCACAAAGCAAATTAATAAATGACATTTCTCATTTTTTTCTATTTTTGTTTTGATTATGCTTTGTTTTTTTACTAAAATGTGTTTCATGCAGTTCGGGAAAATAATTTAAATTTATTTTAATTAATATAGTTCGAACTATATTAATTAAAATCAATATTCGTCAGGGTATTTCAAGGTATGTATAGCATATGTTAGATATGTTGGAGTACATAACATCAAATTTTATTTAATTATAGTTATCTTTGACGTCAGCATTTTGTGAAACGTGTAAGAATGTGAACGTGTGAAGTGCGTATTGTGTGACTAAAATTTATTCAAAAAATTTAGTCGTCACACTCCCTCCTTCCTTTACGAGAGTATATCAATACGGATATCTCCATTTCTGGCAATACGAATCAGTCGAGTCTTGCCATCCCATGTCGCCTTGAATCGATGACGCCTGCCTCTGGACCACTTCTTTAAATCGTAGCCCTGCTTCTGTAGTATTCTCGCCGGGCTAAGGTCTTCATTCAGAAATTCAGCAGTGGTAACTTCATTAGTATGCTTTGATGTGATTGCTTTCTCGTGGGCGTTTTGCTGTTGTAGAATGGCTTTAGCGGTTGGAGGAGTTGCTGGACAATCCCAGTTGTTTATGGTTTGTCTCATACAGTGTTGTATATCTCGCTGCTCATGGAAATGGTTCATGTAGTCATCTCTTGCTTCTGCATCACCTGACTTAAACGGCCAGCTTCGTTTGCGATAGTGCTTGTTGTCATTTTCTTGGCGGTTTAAAATGGTTTTGGCAATTGGAGGCGTTGGAGGGCATTCACTGCTATTCGTCACTCGAGGAGGTGTATGAAGTATGTCCCACCAATCAGGAGGGGCCGTGATCTGCAGGATGTCTTCCAGACGACTCTCGCTCACCTCATCTGACAGCGAATTTTCAGAATGATGACAACTATAAAGATAAACAAGATTAAGTAAGTGGTACAAAATAATTTTAAATTAACAATGATACTGTTTAATTCGACTTAGGTGAGCCGAAATTATTTTATCGCCATGTAGTTCACGCAGCTTCACTGTGACCGGTGATACAAAATCTATTACTTCATACGGTCCTGAATATTTCGGGGCTAATTTTGCATTAAAGCCGTCTAGTGCATTGGATAGTGGTTGTGAACGATTAAGTACCAGTGTGCCAAGTTCTGGTTTCCACTCCCGTCGTCGGAGGTTATAATATCTTGCCTGGTCTTGTGATGCTTTTCCCATGTTTCTGCTAGCAATAGCGTATATTTCCAGTAACTTTCGCGCTTTGTTATCGGCAGATTCTGTAGCTCTTCCCAGTCCTGGTGTCACTGCATCATATAATGTACTCGGCATTCGAAGCTCTCTACCTTGAGTAATATATGCCGGAGTGAAACCTGTTGAAGACGAAATTGAGGAGTTTATCGCTAACGTGATTTCGGGTAAACACTCGTCCCAGTGTCGGTGGTCATCTATCGAGTTTTGCGCGATCATTGTTTTTATTGTACGATTTGCACGTTCAGTCGGGTTCTCCTGAGGTGTATAAGGGGCTGTATGTTGATGTTGAATGCCCAATCCGACTAAAAATTTTTGAAACACCTTGCTCGTAAATTGTGTTCCATTGTCTGTGACCAAGATCTTCGGAATCCCAAACCGCGCCATGATGTTTTCTCTGAAGGCTTTTTTAACACCGGCCGTCGTGGCGTTCCTCATTGGTATAATCTCCACCCATTTAGAGAACTTATCAAAAAATACCAACGCTACCGTATTTCCTTTAACTGAACGTGGTAAGGGCCCAATAAAATCTGCACATACTGTTACCCATGGCTCTTCTGGTAAACTTGTTAACATCTTTCCTGCACTAGGCTGTTGACTGACTTTGTATTTTTGACAGGTATCACACTTCCGCACATATTCTTTGATGTCGCGATACATTCCTGGCCAAAAATATCTCGATGTAACTCGAAGGATCGTTTTTTGATTTCCTAAGTGCCCTGCCGTGATATCATTGTGACACTCTTTTAATACTTGAGGCCGAATGGCTTGCGGTACACACAATTTCCAGCAAGGATGTCCCTCGTTGCTATAAGAGTTGGGTATACGACGGTACAGCTGATTATTTTCGATAGTATAGTCGGGGTATTTACTTGGATTATCGGTTATTGCTCTTCTCAAGTTCGTTAACCATATACAAGGCTGTCCATCTTCTTTTTTCATATCAGGTATATTCACCAGGGCCAGTGTAGTTTGAGGTTGACGAGATAGTGCATCGGCGACGACATTATACTTTCCTTTTCTATATTGTACCTCAAAACTGAATTGTTGCAGCTCTAGCGCCCAGCGCGCGATACGACCAGTTGGATTTTCAATGTTGTTTAACCATTTCAGCGCCAGATGATCGGTTATGACTACGAAACGATAACCTTCTAAATATTGTTTCATTTTTCTTACTCCCCAGACAATCGCCAGACACTCCTTTTCAGTCGTCGAGTAGTTTTTCTCAGCTGGATTTAAACTGCGGCTTGCATAAGCTATCACCTTTTCTTCGCCGTCTATTTCTTGGGTCAATATTGCTCCAAGTCCAAAATTACTGGCGTCTGTCTGCAATACAAATTGTTCGGTGAAGTTGGGGCACGCTAAAATTGGAGCACTCGTTAATTTTTCTTTCAACAAATCGAACGCCACTTGTTGCTCTGACGTCCATTGCCATCGTTTACCTTTCTTTAATAACATCGTAAGGGGTTGTATTGTATTTGAGAAGTGTGGTACAAAACGGCGATACCACGAGGCGATTCCAATACACCGTCGTAGTTCCTTGAGGTCTTTTGGTACAGGTAACTCTTTTATGGCTGCAATCTTTTCGGGATCAGTGTGTATACCATGTGGTGTCACCAAATGCCCAAGATACTTTAGTTCTTTCATGAAAAATTTACATTTCTGTACGTTGATTTTTAGTTTTGCACACCTTAGTCGATGGAATACCTTTCGCAAATTTTCCATATGTTCCTCCAGTGTATGACCAATTATGATGATGTCATCGAGATATGCAAAAGCAAAAGGTTCCATATCAGGTCCAATCACGGTGTCTAACGCTCGTTGAAATGTTGCTGGAGCGGAGTGCAATCCAAAAGGCATCACGCGCCACTGAAATAGCCCTCGTCCAGGTACCGTAAACGCAGTATATTCTTTACTTTGTTCAGCCATTGGTATTTGCCAATACCCGTTCTTAAGATCAAGGCTGCTGATATATTTGGCGTCTCTGAGTTGATCTAGAATGTGTTGTATACGAGGAATTGGGTAGGCATCTGGTATTGAGTGTGCATTTACCTGACGATAATCTATGCAAAGTCGCCAACTATCATCCTTTTTCTTCACTAATACCACCGGTGAGCTATAAGGGCTATGAGAGCGTTCGATACAACCTTTTTGTAATAATTCATTTATTTCTTTGTCCAGTATTTGTTGCATGACCGGGTTTCGAGGATAGTATCTTTGCTTAATCGGTCTGTCATCCTTCATGGTGATGGAATGTGTGGTGATATTGGACAGTCCTTCAAGAGTGTCGAACTTCGCTAATTCGCGAGCTAAGAATTTGTCCACATGTTCCGATTCACTTACTGTAGAATTCAGCATTACCATCTCTCGTTTCACATTTGTAGTTTTACTAAGTTTGACTGTATTTTCCCCTATTTTGAAGATACTTGATGCCGAAACCAGGAAGTCCATCCCCAAGACCATATCATGTACCATTCCTTCTAACACTAATAGTTCAACTGCATAGTCACAGGCCCCGATTCGCAGTGATGTGTGAATTATTGTATTTATGTTCCGCGGTGAACCATCTGCCAAACGTACCACCAAATCTACTTCGTCGTGTTTGCCATATAAATGTTTTGCTATGCCCGGATGAATAAAACATTTACTGGCCCCTGTATCAACCATGGCTGCCATCTGTTGATCCTGAATGAATATTTTTATAAGAAGACGATTATTTTCAATTATGAATGGTTCTGAGACGGTGTTGGAATGTCGGTCACGCCCCTTGCTTCTGGACGGCGTGACCGCTGGAAGTTTCCCGGAACTTTTCGGCAGCAATCAATTGTTCGTACATCACGTCGGCCGCACTGCCAACAGAAGAGAATACGAGGGTTCTGACATCCTCGCGCTTGGTGTCCTTGTCGTCCACATCGAAAGCAAGCTGAAGCTAGGTTTATTGGTTCCACTGCTGCCAGTACCACCGGCTTATCTCGTCGTTCTGGTGTTGTAAAAGATTCCCTTGGTTTTCTGCTTTTTCCTTCGTCCCGAACTGCTTCGTAGTCGTTAGCGAGTAATATCAGCTCTCGTAATGTACAAAACTCGCGTCGCTTTATATGCAGCCTGTATTCTGTTAAACTATTTCGGTAGAATCGTTCAAGCTTTGCTCCATCGTCCATTTTCAAATGTTGCATCAACTTCTGCAATTCCAACACGTAAGTTTTAAATGATTCCCCAGGTTTCTGCATTCTGTTTCTTAGCTCGTCTTCTAAGCGCTCGAAGTAACGATGAGGAAGGAAAAATTCTAGAAAATCGAATTTGAACTGCTCCCAGTGGTCCCAGTCCCCTTTATTGTGACGGAACCATACCAAGGCCTGCCCTTTCAGCAATTCTGGCATCGCACGAGGTAGCATATTTTTAGCAATATCATATCCACTCGCTAACTCTTCCACACGCTCCACAAACGCCAACGGATCGCCGCTCTCATCAAATCGGACCGCCCATTTTCTAGCCTGATCGATGACTGTTGCCTGCATGGTTCTAGGTTGTGTATATGGTACGTGTAACGTATGTTGCGTGTACTGCTGCTGCTGTGTCAATTGTGGAATATTATTTTGCGTTGTCTGTTCTCGGGTTGGCAATGGTATTTCCTCCACGGCGTGATCGCATTCTACTTCACCTACGGACACTCTGCTATGTCTATCTTCAAGTTCTTTTAATCGTGTTATTATCTGCGGTTTGTGGTCAGCTTGTGCAATAAAGTTTGCCAATCGCCGGCGCAATTCATCGACGACACCTGTTGACTCTTGTTCGAATTCGTCCAAATAAGCGACTAGCTCTTCTTTGCGTAAATTTCTTACCCAGCTGCGACCCATATTAACTGATATACGATGTTTTGCGATATCTGAACCTAAAAAACTAGCTGTGTTTCGATGTATTTAGTTGAACCTTAGTCGAGGGTCCCTGCTCGGGCGCCACTTGTAATGAACCTACTTTTTCCTAGCCGGGGTAGTTCTCAGCCTAGTCCAAGGTCTTACAAGAAAATTTCTATTCGCGGGGACCCAGCGTTCAACTAATGTCGTTTCTACCGTTGAAGTAAGATGTCGTAACAAAGTAATTATTTTCGAATTCAAGTTTTTTTTTCCTTTATTAAACAATTGGTAATATATGTATAACAATCAATGTATTTTAAATAAAAAAAAACAATTTATCAAATAATATCTTTACAATTACTCATAAATAATAATAATCAAATAATATTTAACTGATTTCAATTTTATTGAACAATTTGTATTTTTAAATAAAAAACCCAATTTATCAAATACTGTCTTTACAAGTACTCGTAGTTAATAATAATCAAATAATATTTAACTGATTTCAATTTTTATTGAACAATTTGTATTTTGAATAAAAAAAACCAATTTTCCAAATAATGTCTTTGCAATTACTCGTAAATAATAATAATCAAATAATATTTAACTGATTTCAATTTTATTGAACAATTTGTATTTTAAATAAAAAAAACCCAATTTTTCAAATAATGTCTTTACAATTACTCGTAGTTAATACTAATCAAATAATATTTAACTGATTTCAATTTGTATTGAACAATTTGTATTTTAAATAAAAAAAACAATTTTTCAAATAATGTCTTTATAATTACTCGTAGTTAATAATAATCAAATAATATTAATTAATCATGTTTTAAGTTTCACGTTTATAAATGCCTTCTTTGTGTTCATTTACATACAACAAAATTTATAAAAAAAAAAACTTATAAAATGTTTTTAAATAAAAATATAAGGGAAGATTACTTTGATATTTCACTTAGAATTTTTATATAATATTTTTACATTCCTTAATTGTGGATTCAGTAATTAAATTTTTAATGTTACACTTTATAATTATTTGAGATTAAATTTGCATATTACAGAATAAAATTTTTTCCACAAATATCCTGTTTTCGGTTTAATTTCGAGTTTTATACATATTATTTGTTGACTTCTGTATTTTATATATATATATATAAGCCTTACCCTCTCTGGTACATCAGGGCAGCTTACAATGTCCAACGTTGATTATCAGGAACCGCCAATCACCTTAAACTTTGCCACGTATCGGAGACAAAGAGACACCAAAGCCGCGCCACGTCGTTTGCTTATGGTGTCAACACGTTTATAATCTTCGAACGAGCACCAGTACAAAATCTTTTAGTTAACCACTGTTAAAGCCGTCAACTATTTCTTTTATACTGGGGCTATTATCACTATTATCCCGAGCACCAAAATAAATTTTATTAGTAAAAATCAAAGTTTTATTTGACACTTTTTGCTCTTAGGCAATTTTTAATTTTTTTACAAAAAAAATAATTAACGTTGTAAATCAAAATTTAGTTTATAAATAATTTTTGAATTAATTATTTCTTTATATGGACAAAACTGAGTAATTCACACCACCGGTACGTTGCGTTTCGTTTAACATATCCACGAGCCAAGAGACCGAAAACTTCTCCGCTTGCGCCTTTTATTCTCCTTTTTTTCTAACTGCGTCGAGCGGACTTTTTTTGTTAGCCGTTGTTCGGTCAATACCCTCAACATTTCCCCTCATCAGGCATTCTGTTGTAGACTTCTGAAAGCTTTAAATTACACTCGCAGCTTTTTCCCTATTATCCGCTGCAATTTTTGGCGATCAACCGAAATGCACAAAGCAAATTAATAAATGACATTTCTCATTTTTTTCTATTTTTGTTTTGATTATGCTTTGTTTTTTTACTAAAATGTGTTTCATGCAGTTCGGGAAAATAATTTAAATTTATTTTAATTAATATAGTTCGAACTATATTAATTAAAATCAATATTCGTCAGGGTATTTCAAGGTATGTATAGCATATGTTAGATATGTTGGAGTACATAACATCAAATTTTATTTAATTATAGTTATCTTTGACGTCAGCATTTTGTGAAACGTGTAAGAATGTGAACGTGTGAAATGCGTATTGTGTGACTAAAATTTATTCAAAAAATTTAGTCGTCACAAGCTGAAGTTGGGACGAAATCCTAAATTAATGCGCATTTTTCAAAACTTATTTTTATATTTTTATGTATTAATTATATATATTATTTATAAAAAAAACAAATGTTTAAAAAAAATTACATTACATTAAACCACAAACAATGTATGTATTAATAAAATTATATTTTTTCTATTTACAAACATGAACAAAACACCAACGAAGAAAATAAATAACATTAACTCATTTCGTACCTCCGTGTGGTATAAAACACGGCTAAATTTGAAAATTATTTAAAAATATATAAAAGTAATTAATGAAATAAAATGAGAGTGATCTCTCTAATAAATATCATACTCTTCTAATTAACTTGCACTTGTGTTTTTTACTATGCATAGTAATATTAAGTCTATTTTGTTATTTAAGTGCTGGTGGAGTTAGTCTGAATTTGATTGTTTTATATAAGGCTTACATTTGTTCATGCAAAAAGTTCTGTCGTTAATTTTTTACTGTAAATAAAATTATAATGTCGTGCCTAAGATATCTAAGAAAACAGGAGCTATTGCATATTATTGACAATTGGAGTGAAGATAACTCATTAGTGCCAAGTGACACTCCGCTACCTATTGAATAATAATGTTTGCCACCTGATAATGTTGCTGGTGAATCAGACAATGAAATGATTAAGGATGATGAAATATCAACAAACATTACATGCGACTTTAAAATTTTGTTCCCTTTTTTGAAATCCGCGTGTCTAATTGTGAGATGGTATTTAAGTACTATTGAAGTTGTATACGAATTTAAATGCACAATATTATGGTGGTGTTGTAGAAATGCCTGAGTCGCAACTATTCACTTTGGAACTTGTAAAACCAAAACGTTTCGGTTATAAGCTATGAACCCTTTCTTTGGATAGTGGGTATATCTTCCAGTTTTTGCCATACTCCAGTGCAACTAACAAATACAACAAACAATTGGAAATCGGTGCATTTCTTGTAAAGGAATTATTGAGCCATTGTGAGTATCTATTGCAACATACTGTATGATTCCGTTGAACCCATACTAAATGTGCAACGCTATAGCAAAGAGGAAAAAAAAGTTGGTGTCCCGCAGCCTCAAATTATCAACAGCTACTACCGACATATGGGCGGCGTCGATTTACTTGACAATGAAGTTGTTAACTATCGTATCGGGAATAGAAGCAAAAAGGGGTGGAGGCCATTATGGGTACAGTGTTTAGATAGTGCTGTAGTAAATAGAAGCAATAAGGGGTGGTGGCCATTATGGGTACAGTGTTTAGATAGTGCTGTAGTAAACGCTTGGAAACTAAATTGCTTTGTCGCTGCTTCTACCAACACAAAACCAATACCTCAATTAGACTTCAAGAACTTCATTGCAAGAAACCTTCGTGCATCAGAGAATTCAATTTTCATTACAGAAGCTACCGCTTACGATGATTTGAAAAAGGAAAGTCACACAGTGCAGCAGAAGATGTTTATCTTCCGGGAAATTCATCACGTGTAACCGGTATGCACGCTCTCATAAAAACTCAAAATCGTCACCACTGTATTGTTCGTATACCAAAAGCTACAGTTTTTATATATGAAAAGTGCCATTTAAGTGGTCATATAGGTAATTGCTTTAAAATTTTCTATGAAAATAAACAATATTACATTGATCGTAGACAATGAGGCAAGTAAACTTATTTCTTTTTACATAATATAATACATTTATAATAATTCAAATTTATTTTTTCATTAATAAACATTTGAAAAGCATAAAATATAAAATTTTATACTTACATGTCTTTTATACAACTTACAATGGTAATTACTTCACAATAAAAGGAATTAAATTCCATATTTGCGAACAAAACACATATAAAAATGTTTGTACTATCGAAGAGAAAAAAATGTGCTATGGGTCCCAGCGTGTGGTTGACCACACGGCACTTTTCCGAAAACTACTTTTCAAAAAAAAAAATTTATTTATGCAGGGAATTTTTTAACTTAAAATAAGACCTTTCTGAAAATTTCACCATAAAATTCCAAGTTTGAACTTGCCTGGTACTTAATGGGTTAATACACTGACACTGATTTTAGGCAACAGCAGTAAAATTCTGTTATCACATTTATTAAATAACTCACTTATATTTTGTCACATTTAGTTTAAAATATAGATTTTTTCCGTTCCTTAAAAATACGATTTTTTTTAAAAAAATTTTGTAACCACGCGGAAAAAACAAAACGTAAAACGCGGCGAAAACAAAAGCATGCGAATAACGCAAAGTACACAAAAATACACAAAAAGCATGCGAATAACACAAAATACACAAAGCACAAAATTTAACACGAAAAGCACAGAAATTTGCATACGGCAAACGAAGTCTAACAAGAAACATAATTGCCAACGACAAATTTACCGCTGCGCTACACCGAAAAGCTTCGCTTGAATGAGTATATAAGAACGCGTATTTCGCATGACTGGGGACTTGGTTCTGTAAACACAGACGGTAAACAAGTTCAGCTCAGGCTTATTCAGTCTACTGGTCCATTTGATCAAATTTAGCTTACAGGCTCATTCAGTGTAACTGGTCCCTTCGATCAAATAAGGATAATTCAGTCTCATTCAGTCTACTGGTCCATCCGATCAATTTAGCTTACAGGCTCATTTAGTCTAACTGGTCCATTCGATCAAATTAGGATAATTCAGGGTCATTCAGTCTACTGGTCCATTCGATCAATTTACCTTACAGGCTCGTTGAGTCTAACTGATCCATTCGATCAAATTATGATAATTCAGGCTCGTTCAGTCTACTGGTCCATTCGATCAATTTAGCGTACAGGCGTTGAGTCTAACCGGTCCATTCGATCAAACTAGGACAACTCAGGCTCATTCAGTCTACTGGTCCATCCATTGTTACTACTAACCTAGGTTATTCAGCCAATGTACAAATTTTCCTTGACACAGAGCATCCGAAAGAAGGAAAGGAACCTAGAAGAGAACGCGGTCCTGCCAGGAGCCTCCTCAACGTCAACGTCAACAGCAGAAGCATCGCTATCGTTTCAACAAGGTTTTCATAGTTCACTATTGTATACTCAAGTGACATTAGTTCACCATGATGATATAACTACACGCGCAAATATAACATTTACTTACCATTAGCAATACATTTTCTTTGGAATTATAAATTTATTTTTATACAGCATTTTATGTACAAATGCATATTGTTTGATATATATCTATTTTTTTGTTTTGAAATAAATAAAGTAATTATTGAATTATATTATAAAACTACGCTTTCCTTTATTGAACGAATTACAATTTCCGCAGCTTTGCTACCTCAGCAAACAAAACGACTGAAAAATGGTCGTCAGAGACCATTCATTCCCAAATTACTGAGAAGAGACATATTTAACCTGGTACACTCGTTATCGCATCCTGGTGCCAGAGCCACATTATATCAATTAATGTTGAAGTATGTTTGACCGTCAATTCATAAAAATGTAAAGTCAAGTGTTCATCAATGTGAAAGCTGTCAATGAGCTAAGGATAATAAACATACCAAACCAGCTCCAATGTTCTTTCCAAAAACAGTAGATACAGTGGCAACAAGTTTCTTTGCCATTTGGTTTTCATGCTTCAGTTCACTTAAGCTAATTACAACCGATCAATGCACCCAGATTGAAGCAAATTAGTTTCGAGCTGTCGCCGACCTACTGGGAAGTGAAAGCATTCGTACGACTTTTTAGTTTATGACATCGTGTAACGATTATCTGGTAAATTTTTCGTCGAAAACGGCGTACCATTCAATCAGGAAAAGTTCTTGAACCAATTTCGTAGAGAGTTATAACAATTAAGTCCCAGCTCAGAATTGCATCTCTCAAAACAAACAGTTTTTGCTCACAAAAGTTTAAAAGACTGCACTCATATCTTCTCACATGCTGATCATATAAGAAATCCACTTGAGCCGCCATACACAGGTCCGCATAAAGTTATTAAAAAGATAAGTGAACGGATCTTTAAAATTCAAGTCAGTAGCAAACAGATAAACTTTACAAGTGAAAGGCTAAAAGCAGCGTTCCTCGCAGTAAATAATGAGCAGGCAACAGAAGCGTCATTCTTAGAGGTATTCATCTGCCCGACTTAGCCCAACCACAACGACAGCACTAGCAATAAATAAATAATCTTTGAAGTAAATAATCTCAGTGCCAGTAACACAAAAACATCATCAGCAAATTGATCGCCAAGCTATTAAAATAAATCACAACGGATTTCACCACAGCCTTCGACGCTCATTGAGAAGAGAGTGCTGTGGTGAACACATTAATCAGTGCAACGCCATCTGCCATGATGTGAAAACCAAAGTGCAAACAGCAACTAATTTAATGATCCGGCGTCCATTAGTATCTAGCGCGTTTTCTTAGAAGCAAGAAAAAAAATCACATAATTGCGTGTAAAGTAATAAATGTTCGTAAAATAATAAATGCTTACAACAGATATTTAAAAGTGTTTTAATTAATAATTAATTGGCAATACATTCATTTACCAATTAATTAGTATCATTCATTCACCAAACGGTGAATTACATAACATGTGCGCACACAAAAAACTAAACGAATTAAATAATTATTTAATACTATTTTCAGCAAGGTTTTCGCAGTCTGAATATTTTTCGAATCAAGTACATGGTGGAAAATTTTCTCAGTCTGGCGTGTAACTGCTTTCCTAATTTCAGTAAGCCATGAATATTATGTGGCTCTGAGAAGCAGCTGCAACAGATATAATAAAGAAATTTTGGGAGAAACAACAGATACCGAGGATGATTAGCAGTATAGTATGCTCGCATATCTCAATCAAAAGGCCAAAACGTCATTGAAAATATAATTTCAATTGCAAGCAATACTACAGTATAGTCCTGCAAGCTAATGTAGATGCAAACAAATTGTTATTAAATATTAGTTGCGGTGAGCTCGGATCATTGCATGACTACCGAGATTTATGAAGATCTCATTTACATTCCAGGGCAATGTCAAATTATGATGAGTTACTTCCCAATTCTGCTTTTCTAATTGGAAACTCGACCTATCTATGTACGAACTGGCTTTGAAAGTCCATGGGAATTTAGATGACAATCAAAAGAAATTTAATGAGAAACATTCGTCCACAAGGATTGTAGAAGAGAATGTCTTTTCTATTTTAAGTATAAATAAAATATATCATAACGTAATGTTAATATATAAATATAATTCAGATATGTCTTAAGTAAACTGTACCTTAACGTAAATAAATATTAAGTCTTTTCGGTGTCTCGCAAGTAGGGAAAAAAATACATGCTGACATTGGCATCACTGTTGCAATCTGTCAAATGTTTTGTTTTCACAAGCGGCAAATCTTGCATATGTGCACATAATGCATGCAAATCGCATTTTGTATAAAAATAAATAATTCATATAATTTGAAATGTAAAATTAATAAAGAATTAAAAGGAATGATAAGACTGTTGAAAATTTCCAAATAAAACACTGATATTTTACTTTCTTCTCAATTTCCAAATTTATGAAATTTCTGAATTTTATTTGAATATTTCTTTACATATGATTGCAATATTCGTTGGAATTTTCAATGAAAATTCACAATAGTTCGCTTAAGCGTTGGTAACCCTTTTTATTTACTGGTCGATGTGTTTGGATATCTATACTGGGCGAGATAGAGAAAATAGTGTTGTTGTTTTGCGCACATTTCGGCCAATATAGGCAACTTGTTTTGTTTTTTTTGTTGCGAGTGTTAGGGCCATGTTATGCAGAGTGTTTCGGGCACGGCAAATTACGCTCTTTCGGGCTATGCCGAAAATGCATGTTATGCAGAGTGTCACATCAGTATTGCCAATTTCTTATTTTTACAATGTTTTGATACTTTTTGGTTGTGCCTAAATTTACAAGGAAATTTAGATATGCTCACTTTTAATTTGCCACCAAAAATAACTAGCAAGAAAAAACTCATAGAGGCTGTAATAATGTTAATTTATTATGACATTATCTTGCAATAATTGTTAACAGTACTTACGCCTTTCTTTAAAATCGGGAAGTGTAATAATTATAGGTGTATTCGGTGGCTCGCAAGTACGGCAAAAAACAGCAAGTTGTTGGCCTATGCAGGCCTATACTGGCCGCAATGTACGCAAAACAACAACACTATTTTCTCTACCTCGGCCAGCATAGTTATGCTGGCCAACCACATCGGCCAGTAAAAAAAAAAATGTTACCAACGCAATAAGCGAACTATTGTGAACCTTCATTGAAAATTCCAACGAATAGTGCAATCAAATGTCAAAAATTGAGGAAATAAAAATTCAAACAGAATTCAAAAATTTGAAAAATTTTGAAAAGTAACGAGCACATTGAATTGAGCACATTGAATTTTTTATTATGTTAGTTATTACCAAGTAACATTTATTTTATTTCATTTAATTTGTAGTTTACATACATAAAATTAATAAAACAAACATAATTTTTGAAGTTTTTCTAAAAAGTTTTTTATAGAAATACACGCAAACTATGGACCAAAAAGGAAACGAAGTGTTTTCTAGAGTGCTACTTGACACGAAAGGAAGAGTTTTTGGAAACCAGAAAAAAAAGACTTGGATATCAACATGTACTTGAGGACATGATAGCACATGTAATTGCAGTAAGTATCACATAACTTCTGCAATCATTTGAATAAAAAAAAAATTAAATTAAATTAAAAAAAAATATTTATTTTAGGATGACTTTAATCCAGTGTGCTTAGAAAGAAAAATGCGCACACTTCTAAGTGCATTTAAAGCAGCCAAAGATAACAACAGACGGACTGGTGCATCACCATGTTTACCACCCTACATGGAGTTGATGAACGAAATATTTGGTGATAAACCAATTATTTCAAATAATCACACTGCGACGTTAGGGTTTGACAGCTATGTTGTAGATATAGAGGTGCTGAAAGAGTTGGAAATAAACATTGTGCAAACGCACGCTGAGCTATCGCCAACGCAAGAATCACCAACGGAAGAATCGCCAACGCAGGAATCTATAACGCGGGAATCGCCAATGCAATAATCATCAACGCAGGAATTGCAAATGCAGGAATTGCCACAACCTTCAACTTCATTATTTAACCGCAAAAGAAAATCTGTGCGTCAAGAATATTATGACAACAAATAGAGGAAGAGAAATTAAAATTTTTTAAAGAAACTATGAATGAACTGAAGCAAAAAATAATTAAGAAATGGGATAATGAATTGAAATTAGAGGAAAGAAAATTGAAATTGGAAGAAAATAAATTTAAGTTAATTGAAAAACTTACGCAAAATATGTAAATATATTTATATAAATTTTATAAAAAAAATATGTGTAAGTTAAAATACTTTATCAATGAAATGAAATAAGTTGATATAATATTTTTATATATATTTTAATTAAAAATATGTTATATTCATTTTATGTAATATATATTTTTAAGTTAAAAATTTCTTTAATTCATATTTAAATTTATACTATTTATTTTACTTTTATGTAAAATATTTTAAGTTCAAATAAGTTTCTAGTTGTAATAGTATAGTATTTTTATTTTCGTTCAAAAACATTATAATATTTTAATCTTAAAACTAATCTTACACATTAATTTATGCTTTTAATAAATAAATTACAAAATATTTACACATTAAAATATTATTACTTATTGAACTAAGTTAAGTTAGTTTCTATAAATGTAACAAAATTTTCTGTTTAAAAAATTACAATAAATATATTAATTAATAAACTTATATAACACCTTTTCTTAACAAATAATTAAAAAGTCTTTCCCTTCTATTATTACCATGATCTAATTCATGCTCTTCATCCGCTTGCTGTTCGTCATTGCTTTCATTATGACTATTTGATTCAGCATTCTCGAACAAATCATCCTTTATAATACAAATATTATGTAAAATACAAACGCTTACAACTATATTTGTTATTGCAGCCAAATTTGTCTGCTTCGTAAATTTTAATAATCTTCGAAAACGAGTTTTTAGTAAACCAAAAGCGTTCTCAACTACAATACGAGCAGATGAGTGTTTTTCATTAAATTTTTTTTGGCTATCGGTTAAATTCCCATAATTTTTGTAAGGTGACACAATCCAGTTTGTAGAAGGGTAATCAGAATCTCCAATAATAAATGTCGAGTTTGGAAATATTTCTTCGTATCTTGATTGTGCCATTCTATATAGCTTTGACCTTCTCAAAACTCTGTAATCATGCAAAGATCCAGGTTCTCCGCAAGTAACTTCAATAAATTTTTTATTGGCATCCACAACAGCTTGGAGAACGATACTATAACGTTGCTTGCGATTAAAGTAATCTTCTCCATGCTTTTGTGGTTTTTTAATGGGAATGTGTGTACAATCGATTGCTCCGATAATGCCTAGTATTTTGTGTTTACGTTCAAATGTATTTATTATATCTAATGCAGCGACTCCTCGTGGCCATGATACATAATCTCGGCCTATGGAAATCAAAAACGTAGCAACAGTTTTTACTGTTGACCATGCCGTGGAAACTGACACTTCAAAGAGATTTCCTAATTGTCTATAAGTTACTGTATTACCAACGTACCAAAGATATATATAGACAGACTCTTGCTTGAATCTTCAGAGGAGGCCATTGCGGCATTCATAACATTTAAAAAATCCGTGAAACAACTTGCATCCCTCGGCCGCTGCAAAACATTGCTTTCTTCTCCCAACATCGACAGTACCTACAAAAATTTACTTATCTTAGTGTTTTATTTTTAAATTTCCAATATTCTTACCATTCCTTTTAATTCCGTGTTCATTTTAATTTTATAATATTTTTTTAAACATATAACTGATTTATATGCACATATACAAGATTTGCTGTTTGTCAAAACAAAACATTTGACAGATTGCAACAGTGATGCCAATGACTCGCGTGGCCAACATAGGCCAACATGCATTTTTTGCCGTACTTGCAAGCCACCGAAGAGGCCTTATATTAGCTGCGTTTCAGCAAACATGATCCGCTCAGTGATCTGAATCATCTTTGCTGAAACGATACGGATCACGTTTGAAAATAATTGGCAACGCATGAAATATGACAGTTGGGTTTGTGTACAAAATTTTTTGATTTATGTGAATAATTTTGGCGCTAAACAAATAAGTGAGAAAATTTTAAATACAAAAAATCTAAAACTTGGAAAATAAATAAAATCTGTTGAAATGTCTGAAGTACGAAATGTAAGTTTTTATTTAGTATTTACTTAAAAACTTAAATTTAATTCTATAGTAAATAAATGGAAATTGCAGATTTTATTAGAATTATCGAGCAAAACTGATTCCTCCATTTTCTTTTTAAACACTAGTCTAAGTTTATTAAGCTCAGGGGATGAAATGAATCAGCATGGATATAGTGGAAATTTTGTGGTAACGATCAATAATTGTTCCGTTAAAGACTATTTGATTGGTATTTGCGCATAAAAAATACAATTGCTATATATTAATTATGTTTCATATTTTAATAGATTTGTTAATAAAATCCAATCAGCAAATGCCAAATAACCGTGGTGGTCACAATTGAACGAGAGCAATGAAGGAAATTTACATATTTTTGTGGTATATGGCAAATATAAATACTTTTCGCGAATTTGGTATTTGTTTTGGCATACCAAAAGCTTCTGTATGCAGAGTAATTGAAAGAAATAGTGTTTAGCTTATATCAATTGCAAAATTTCCGTTCGTGATTGACAGCACACATGTTAAAATAAATGCACCTCACCATAGCAATTAGGCTTATTTCAAAAGGAAGCATGAATATAGCTTAAACTTGCAAGCAGTTTGCAATGGTTTTTTTTACAAACGTGTATATTGGAGAGCCTGTCTCCTTATGTATTGTTCTGTTTTAATTAAATAAATGTATTCAACTTAATGTTTAAATATTCATTTCAAATTAATTGATTTTCATAAATTATCAAACGCTTTTTTAATAATAATAAAACGTAAATAATTAAAGTAATTGTTAAGGTAGAAATTAAGTAATAAATAAATTATTTCACATTGTTAAATTGTGTCATTCAATTTATATTTTAAGCAATTTAGCAATTGTGAAATAATTTATTTTGAATATTTATGTTAAGCTGAGGCAACAACTTAACTGGAGCAACGGTGAAATATGCAACGTTGCATTTTGCATTATTAACAGTGTTCCAATTAATTTGTTGCTGAGGTATAATTATTATTAATAAAATTATTGCACAAAAATTGTATAAAAGAAATTGAAACAATAAAGAAAGTAATCAATCAATAAAAACTATTCTTTGATTCTCGTCAAACCTAATTCTGCTTTATATAGAGTAAGTTTCAAGTGCTTAATCTATAACCAATAAGCAATATTCAATAAGTTAAAGTGCTTATTGACTATTATAAGGATTAAGGTATTTAAAATATACATAAATTTTTGGTGACCCCGACGTGATCGACGTAGATCAAGGACGTAAATCAAGGACGTGACCAAAGATCACGATCACATACTACTTCATTAAGGCGTCGAAGCAAGAGCACAACAGTGTGAGCTTCAAGCAGATAAAAGGCAAAAGCACAACAAGTGTGAGCTTTCAATAAAACAGCAAGAGCACAACAGTGTGAGCTGCGAACACATTACAAGCACCAAGGTACCTGATTTGCTGGAAACAAATATGGAAACTTTTGAGGGGTTAATTCTCGAACAGCAACAACTGGGTCAATTAATCCAGAAATTGATTTCGAATTTCAAAAAGGATCCAAAAGAAAGGAAATTGAATAAAGCTTACTTTGAAGAACGTAAAAGGCGTTTAACTAATATATGGTCTGAATTTGAAGAAAATGACAACCGTATCAGAGAGTTGTCAGATGTCGAAACCACTCATGAATATTTTACTAATGAGGATTATTTAAAAACTAAAGACTTAGCAGAATGTTACATTGCTCGATTCACTCAGCAACTACAGGAGTTCAGTGATGAAGCAAATCTCAGCAAGAAGTCGCAAGTATCTAAACAAACAGAAATTTCATGTCTCATTAACAAGCAAATGGGAATGAAAATATCATTAAAACGACTATTGGAGAAGGTCCAAGGAGATTTGGGATCAAACACGTTTACTGCGTTGGAAATATACAAAATAAAAATCAACAAGTTGTGGCAAGAAATTGAGGAACTCAATTTTAATATATGGGAAATCGCTAGTGACCCACTATCAATTGGTTACAATATAGACGATTATCAACAATTAGAGGAATTAATACAACAAACTTTGATATCAATTTCTGAGCTGATAATAACAAAACAACCACATGTAGTTACAACAGAGGTAACTAACAATCCAATCCAATTACCGAAGGTGTCTATACCGCGATTTGACGGAGATTATCTTAAATGGACACAATTTTATGATATGTTCTCTCAAATGGTAGACAACCAATCACTACCCAAGGTACAAAAGATGTGGTTTTTAAAAAATAATTTATCAGGAGAAGCAGAGAGGCTCATCAGACATCTGCCAACTACCAATGATAGTTACGACGTAGCATGGAAGATACTTCAGGAGAGATACAGGAATAAGAGGATATTAACAACCATGTTAATACAACGGCTGCTCGGACAACCTCAATGCTCTGGCACTGCAATGTCTCTAAAGTCACTACATGATGTCATACATGAATGTTTGTTGGCATTAAACAACTTAAATGTTCAAACAGTTCATTGGGATCCACTCCTCCTTCACTTATTAACAAAGAAGCTGGATGCAACTACACATACGTTGTATGAGCAATCATTGGCAAGGCCAAGGGAATTACAATCAATGACAGGGTTTCTAAGTTTCATTGAAACACGTTTTCAAACTCTGGAAGCAATCGGCCAAAAGAGTACTACCAATAATAACGTAAAGGTATGTAATACCGCAACAATCAACAAATCAACCAGGCAATCATGCATATATTGTAAGCAAGATTTACATCAAATATACCAATGCAAAGGGTTCTTACAAGCAAATACTTTTGAACGACTACAATTTGTTAAAAAACAAAACTTATGTCGTAACTGTTTGCGACCAGGTCATATAGCATACAACTGTAAATCAGGCAATTGTATCAAATGTAATCAAAAACACAACTCTACTACATGTAAACTCATGGGTTAATGGCACTGAAAAACATACAACAATACCAAAGTCGAACAATACTCAACGCAATGTAAGCACAGGTTTAAGCGTTGATCATCAAGCATCATTAACTATTGCAAGAAAGCACAATGAACAGCAATATGTATTCTTAGGAACAGCAACTATAAGATTATTGGCACATAACGGCCAAGAAATTCAATGTAGAGCATTATTAGACTCAGGTTCTCAAGTTAATTTAATGACCGAGAGGGTAGCTCATCGACTAGGAATAACTCCAAAAGCAACATCAATGCGTATAAATGGAGTTGGTAACACCACAAAGGGTGCTCGTCAAAGAATCAGCACTGTTTTTAAATCAATGAATAGCAATTTCAATACAAATTTAGAAGCATTTGTGTTACCACATATTATTGCTCCACAACCAACACAATGTGTCAATATCAGTTCATGGAACATTCCAAAAAATATTACATTAGCTGATCCTAACTTCAATGAGCCACAAAAAATAGACGTATTATTAGGAGCTGAATTTTATCCACATCTCTTAACGTCAGGGCAAATCCAATTGGGAGTCGACAAACCAATACTCCAGAATACTACTCTTGGATGGGTTGTAAGTGGCAAACTATCAGAAACAGTAAAAGGTGACGCAGTCTGTTGTATGTTTAGCGAAGAAGAAGATTCGCTAAATAATCTTCTCGTCTGATTTTGGGATCTTGAAGAATCAGCACAAAATTCAAAACTACTGTCTGATCAAGAAAAATTATGTGAAACTCATTTTGTGGAAAACTTGAAACGTACTAAAGAAGGCAGATTTATTGTGAAATTGCCACTTATTGACAGTGTATCAACATTAGGATCCTCTAGTGAAATTGCACAACGCAGATTTTTCTCTCTTGAACGACGGCTGTCAAAAAATGAAGCATTAAGGACATAATACGTGCAGTTTATAACTGAGTATAAAGATCTCGGTCACATGGAAGAAATTCAACCTGATGACATCATGGCCTCACATTATTTCATTCCTCATCATTGCGTGATAAAACCAGATAGCACCACGACAAAATTACGTGTTGTGTTTGATGCATCTAGTAAAACTTCATCAGGTCAATCATTGAATGACATTATGCATACTGGTCCTGTGGTACAGAGCGATCTATTCTCAATATTATTACGATTCAGAATTCCAAGATACGCTTTCACAACGGACATTGAGAAAATGTATAGGCAAATACTTATTCACCCAGAAGATCAAATGCTACAATTAATCATTTGGAGAAATAATCCACAAGAGCCGCTACGATTTTATAAACTAAAAACTATGACATATGGGACTCGATCAGCTCCATACTTAGCTACCAAATGTTTACAAACTTTAGCAAGAGAAAGTTCTGGTACTTATCCATTTGGAGCAGAGACCCTACGAAGAGATTTCTATGTCGATGATGGATTATGTGGTTCTAACAGTCTGATAGAGGCTAAGGTGATTCAAGAACAACTAATTAACATTTTGAAATCATATGGTTTTAAGCCAAGAAAATGGTGCGCTAATCACCCACAATTACTACAAAACATTTCACCACATGATCAAGAAGTCTGTTGGGATATTTCTACTTGTTCGTTCAAAACAGCTAAGACTTTGGGAATGATTTGGACACCACAGCTTGATAATTTGTGCATAACAACAAGTATAACACCATGTACAACTTTTACTAAGCGTTCAGTAGCTTCAGACTTAGCAAGAGTTTATGACCCATTAGGATTGGTAGCACCAATCATAGTCACAGCAAAAATATTTGTTCAACGAATTTGGGAATTAAAGACGACCTGGGATGATCCGTTACCTCATGAATATGAAGCCGAATGGGTTAAGTTTCGGTCAAGACTGCAAGAAATTAATAATATGATCATTCCGAGACATGTTTTTAACCACGAACTTCCATTAGATATTCAATTACATTGTTTTGTAGATGCATCTGAAAAGGCATACGGAGCAGCAATCTATGTAAGAGCAATTCTGAAAACAGGTACAATCATAGTACGGCTACTTTGCTCAAAATCAAGAGTAGCGCCATTAAAAAGGCAAACAATTCCACGATTAGAATTGTGTGCAGCACTTCTGGGAGCCCAACTGTTAGCGAAGGTTAAACAAGATCTTGCATACGATAACCACAAATCTTTTTTATGGACAGACTCACAAGTTGTATTATACTGGATCAACTCTAACTCAAATATTTTTCAAACATTTGTAGCACATAGAGTAGCACGAATTCATGAAATATCTAATGCAAGCCAATGGCGTCATGTAAGGTCCAAATTAAATCCAGCAGATCACCTATCAAGGGGTTTACAACCTACGGAATTACATTCCAGTCACATATGGTTTTTTGGACCACTATTTTTATATGGAAGCGAATCATTATGGCCAGGTCCAATTGCTCAGGAACATCTTATAACTGATCATTCTGAAACCAAAAGAAGGGCGCTTGAAATGCAACGTTCAACACAACCTTCAATCGTAACTTCAGCAATCACCAGCATTACTGAAGATTTCATCTATAAGATCAATTATAGAAACTCGTTTGCAAGATTGCAACGAATCATTGCATACGCACTACGATTTGTAAAATACTCCAAAGGCAAAGACAACAGGCACACTACCTCTTTAATATTAAGTCCAGACGAGTTGAACTCATCATTACAAGTAATCATACGTATAATACAACAAAGCGATTTCAGGGAAGAATTGCAGCAATTACACTCAAATGGAACAGTCCACAAAACTAGTTCTCTCTCTAGTTTAAGTCCATTCTTAGATAGTAACGGAATTCTAAGAGTCGGAGGTCGACTTTCATCATCACTTATAGCTTATGATACCAAACATCCAATGGTATTGCCATATAATGATCCAATTGTGAAAAGTGTTTTCGTTGATGTTCATAGAAAAAACATGCATTGTGGTGCACAAGCATTACTGTCACAAATCCGACTTCAATTTTGGCCCATCAAGGGAAAGATAATGGCTCGATCAACGGTTCAACATTGTGTCCGCTGCACAAGAAGCAGACCAACCACATTTCAACAAATAATGGGTCAGCTACCACCAGCTAGAGTTCAACCTTCAAGGCCATTCTACAATGCAGGAGTAGATTTTTGTGGACCATTTTGGGTTCACTACAAAATCAGAGGAAAAAGACCACACAAGGTTTATGTAGCAGTGTTTTGTTGTTTTGCCACAAAAGCAGTCCATTTAGAAGTGGTGAGCGACTTAACTTCTGATGCATTTATTGGTGCACTGAAGAGGTTCATAGCTCGACGAGGACATTGCAAGACGCTGCATTGTGACAATGCTACAAATTTTGTTGGTGCGAACAATAAATTAAATGAATTATCCGAACTGCTACGTAGAACTTCTGTTCAAAATAAAATAGTTCAAACATGCAGTGATAAATTAATCACATTTAAATTCATTCCACCTCGAACTCCACATTTCGGGGGTCTTTGGGAGGCAGCTGTTAAATCAGCTAAATATCATTTAGTTCGAAGTACATCAACAGCTTCATTAACCTATGAAGAGTTGGAAACGATCATTGTGGAAATTGAAGCAATATTGAACTCAAGACCATTAACACCAATGTCATCAGATCCAAACGATCTTGCCGCATTGACACCAGGTCACTTCCTTATTGGTGAACCACTCACTGCACCTATAGACACCAATGTTCATGGGACAAATCACAACCTACTTACCAGGTGGAAATTGGTTTCTCATTTGAGACTGGAATTTTGGAAAAGATGGAACGCTGAGTACTTAACAGAACTACAACAGCGACATAAATGGAAGGTTCCTGTTAACAATGTCAAAGAAAACACGATGGTCATAATTAAAGAAGACAATACAGCACCACTCAACTGGCCCTTAGGTCGGGTTACGAAAGTGTTTCGAGGCGATGATGGCATGGTACGAGTAGTGGAAGTGAAGACAGTTGCAGGAATTTGTAAACGGCCTATTCATCGGCTTGCTCCACTGTTTCGAGAAGATGAAGAGAAAGACGAAAAACGAAAACATCATTCAAACATAAGCCAGGAAGATACTTTGGTAGTTCCATCAAAGAAAATAAAGTTGCCCCAACAAACAACATTATTCGCAATCATTCTCACACTATTCTTTCTGCCAATTATATTGGGCAATCCTGTAACCACAACACAGCTTAATTCAAGTATTGGTCTCTACTTCGAAAATATGGGCACTGTTCAGATGGTAACAGGTGAATGGAAAATGGTTGTTTATTATGAATTAGCTCCGGTACAGACCCAATGTAACACATTCGTTAATGGAATTTCTGCACTAGATAAATTGTGCATCAAACTACAGCAGGGTTCGGCTTGTCACACGCTCGTAGGTACGTTTGAGCATACAAGAGATGATATCCTACAGGAGAAGATTTTATTAAACAACAGACGAGATAAACGAGGAGCCATAAACCTCGTTGGAAATGTGGCAAAGGCTTTATTTGGGGTTCTGGACTCAAATTACGCAGAGGATATGTCACAAACAATAAATCAGCTAAAGGAAGATGATAACTACCTAGCTAGATTGCTGCAGAATCAAACCTCCATAATAGATTCAACATTAAATATACTTAAACGTGATGAAGAAACTGTTAATAGTCAACTTGGTCAACTTCAAGATCAAATTAGCCAAGTACTAAATCGAATCGACAATGAAACCGAACAAATTAAAATTACGCAGATATTCATATCAATTGCAATACAATTGACACTGATGGGTGCTAATCTGCAAAGAATACAAGCGGAAATTATAAATGTTTTAATTGACTCTCATCACGGAAAAATAAGTCCTCTATTGTTATCACCTCAACAACTAAAAAATGAGATCAAGCATATAAGAAGTCATATTCCGTCATCTCGACGATTTCCGGTTAATCAAGATGATTTAGTTCAACTCTACAGAATAATGGAAATATCTGGAGCAGTAACTAAGGAACAAATCATATTTGTTATTAAGGTACCACTTATAGATTCCTATGACATGGAACTATTCAGAATATTACCTATACCAACAGTTATAAACAACACCATTTTAACAATCAAAAGTGATGTCTCGTTTATAGCAGTAAACACATTTCGAGATCAATACATTCCCCTGCGAGAAAATGAGCTAGATAATTGTCAAATTCCGAACAAGGCGGTGTATATTTGTTCTAGAAAGCATATAAAACTAGGCAGATACTCAGAAACTCATACGTGTGAGATAGAATTATTTAATAATCGAACCACAACAAGCTGCAGATTAACACAGTTATCCAATAAGATGGTTTGGACGAAAATGGAACAAACAAATCAATGGATATATGCTACAGTGAATAGAACTGAGATGTCATCTGTTTGCGGAACACAATTAAATCAAGTCACAATAGAAGGATCGGGCATTCTAACTTTACGACCAGAATGTACAATAAGAAACAATCTAGTTACAATTCAAGGTCATTACTCATTGCCATCTGTAGTTCATTCATCATTTGTTCATGTAGAACAGCTTGCATCCATAACTACACCAAATGAAATAAAAACAATCATCAACAAGGCTGACGATCATCTTGAGACACAACTGAAAGAACTATCAATGTTACATCAAAGGTTAAAGGCTATGGATAAGTTTTCAGTTAAGGCCGAACCAGTTTCTCAACCACACCATATAATTAGTTACGTGGGAACTATTTTACTGCTGACATTGTGTTGCACTTACATAATATACAAATCTATGAAGAAGTGTAAACAAACCCGACGAAAAGATGATTCACCTCAATCTGAGTCCACAGCATATCCACAACCTACCCCAAGACGGCAACAACTCGTTGTGGAAGTATAAGTAGTTGAGTTATTATTATACTACTCAACGGAGGGGAGAATGTTAAGGTAGAAATTAAGTAATAAATAAATTATTTCACATTGTTAAATTGTGTCATTCAATTTATATTTTAAGCAATTTAGCAATTGTGAAATAATTTATTTTGAATATTTATGTTAAGCTGAGGCAACAACTTAACTGGAGCAACGGTGAAATATGCAACGTTGCATTTTGCATTATTAACAGTGTTCCAATTAATTTGTTGCTGAGGTATAATTATTATTAATAAAATTATTGCACAAAAATTGTATAAAAGAAATTGAAACAATAAAGAAAGTAATCAATCAATAAAAACTATTCTTTGATTCTCGTCTAAAAACCTAATTCTGCTTTATATAGAGTAAGTTTCAAGTGCTTAATCTATAACCAATAAGCAATATTCAATAAGTTAAAGTGCTTATTGACTATTATAAGGATTAAGGTATTTAAAATATACAGTAATAATTTTAATTAATTTTAATAATTTTAATTTATAGTAATAGTAATAATTAAAACATAACTTCAACCAAAGAAATAAATAATAATGACATATTAAATAAATAAGTACATAAAATAAATAATAAATAAATAAAATCAATAATAGATAAATATAAATGTAGATTTGTTTATAATTTTACTACACCGTTGCATCGCATTGCCAACCTCTTTTGCATTAAAATACGTTCCACTTTTATCTTTTACATACATTCCACATTGAACCAGAAAGTGAACCAGATCAATTGCTGGTTCACCCCATTGTTTTTGTTTTGCATGTAAAATTGAGCGGATCATGTTTGCTGAAACGCAGCTATTATTAGCGATTTATAAAAAAACACCTTGTTGCTTACTGCCATGTTTTCTCCAAAGTGTATTAGAATTGTAGTAATTTGCTCCTAAAAGACGCAAATTTTGAAATTTATTACTAAACAACACTGTTTTGCCTTAGTGTCGGGGCACAAATACGCCGTCTCTCATGCCGGAGTTTGAACGGCCATATTGTATTTTTTCTTATTCTCAAATTTAAAATTTGAATTAAAAATAACAATTGTACTCATGCCGTGCCCGAGACACTCTGCATAACATGGCCCTTAATGGCTAAATATAAATATTATGAAACAGTAATATTTTAATAAAATTTGTGAAAATGACTGACAGGTTAGAAATTGTAAATAAGTTAATTATTTATTAATGACTTTTCAATTTTTGCGTTCATAATGTAACACATGAATAAAAATAAAACAAAATCGTTAAAATAAAAGCAAAAAGTTTTAAGACAGTTTCAAGAAAAATAAAGCAATGTTAAATACTTCTCATTTAGCATTAACAAATGATGTTAGAAGTTTGGAAATTATATAAACTAATTTATTCACGATCTCGTATTGCCTATATGAATATTTATATTAAAAACTTTTTTATAAAATTCAACCGCAAATTTGTTTGGTTTTTGTTTTTTTATTTGTCATATGTTTACTGGTTTAGGCAGTTATTCTTAAGCACCAAAAGTTTTTTTATTGAAACATTCATATCAAAGAAATACATGAATGTATTGCTGGTACAATAGCAAAAACATTACAAGATCGACCAACTAGTAAACATAAGCTCGTGCAGTGTGTTGTGGACACAAGTTTGACACATATAATTGAATTACATACAATGGCTCTCAGCTTATTTCAACCAACAGTTTTAAATTTATAAAACACTGTATCTTAAAAATGAATTAGGAAACAATCAAGTTTTTAATGTAAGTGAGGCAAATCAAGCTTATTGAACATAATAAATGAAACAGAGTACATAAAATTTGTTTTTGTTTCACTCGAAGGGGAAAAACCGATTGCGTGTGTAACAGACTTATATTTCGCGCTGTGCAACGGGATTTTTGGTAACAAATGAAATTTCTTTTTGTGGATGAAATAAGCTGAAGTATTAAAGTAGGAGTATTTTTATAATTTATATATATTATTTATTTATTTCTATTTGTGCCAGTGCACTTGAGCACTTTTACTCTTTTTTAACTCGATTTATTTTTAAAACCCTTCTTTAGTATTTTTGAAGTTTCTAAATTAAACAAAAATATTTTTCTTTAAAAATGGCATTTAAATAATCGACGACATAGTTTTTTAGTAATAGCGTAAAAAAATTTAAAATTGATGTTGGATGAAATAGCTTATTTCAGAGAGTCACTGTATATATAATAATTTTTGTTTTTGTAATACAAAAATACAAATGTTGGAATAAAGTGAAAATAATTTGATGAAAACATTTATGGCCCACTGTCAAAAAGTTAAAGTAACGAATACAATGAAAACTAAATTCATTACTGCGGTATTTCTTGAATACCGAGTACAAAGTAACGGATAGTTACATTATTAGCATCTCTAATTTGCACTTGCAAAACTAAAACAAGATGAAAATGTAGTGCTATTAGTTAATATCAAGGTTGGCATCTTAAAATTTTAGTTTTCAAACATATTTAAATCTATATGTAAATCAGATTTATTAAAAATTCGGTTTTTATGAAGAAAAAGTTTTTCTGTATTTTGTGGAAAATTATACCCTACCTACCTTTTAATTCTTTTTATGTACATATACGTCTGAATATTTCTGAAGTATGTTTACATATATACACGTTTTTATGTAAATATCAAACCAAAATTGAAAATAAAGAAATTACACTACACAATATAATCAGAATGATATATTACATCACAAGTGTATGTGATTAAGAATTATTCAATATTTATACAGTAAATGTTTATGATAAATAATATCCTTTGTTTGGAAAGATGTGAATGACCAAATATTGATGTACTAAAATAGTATGGTAAATGAATTTTAATTTATGCTATATAGTATTACATATTACAGTTTCCAGTTTATGACAAGTTTAATTAAATATTTATTCTTTGTTTTTTCTGTAGCTTTCCTGTGGTATATTCTAAAAATTTAAAAAAACATGTGAAAACATGATAACCCATAGCAGTACTTGAGATGATTCGTTTAATTTGGTGCTTAATATTAAATAAGTAAAAAACTATGACAACCAATTTAATTTTTCTCAGTTGAGATTATTAAAATAATAGGGTATAATATAGTATATGACTTCTAATGTATACCTAAAAAATAAACTACAAAATGAGTCGTGAGGAAAATACTGCTAAATATGTAGCAAATAGAAAAGAAATGAATAGCAAAATATATACATCCACTCCTCAAAAAAAAATAGTGGAACATCATGCAAATACTTCTGAAATCGGACATAAAACACCTCAATGCATTGCTCATAAAAAACAAACAGAACTTGACGCAGTAATTTCTGATACCTCATTTAATACGTCTACAGCTGAGGCCCAGCCAATATCCCACAAGGAAAATGCAAATAAAATTTTAGATGAAACATCGACTTCTACTTTCCAAAATAAAGCCACAGGAACATATGCAAATTTATCTGAAATATTAGATGATAGTTATACAAATCAAAATGTTAATTTGGTATCTAATGACGGTGCTGCTGCATCAAATAGTGCTGATTGTTATATCAAAGAAGAGATTGAAAAGACAAGTTTAAATAACTCAATATCAATATTTAAGCGTTCTGAAGATATGCCCACTTTATGTTCTAATCCTCTATCTCAAATAAAACCGCAATTCGTACGAATATCAACATGTAAACATCGCAATCAAGAAGTCAGTAGTGAAGAGCTAGTTTCAGAAGACAAATTGAAAAATGGCAGTTGTTTATCCTTATTCTCTGAAGATTGTAATAAGTCATCAGGAATTCCAGATCAATCTACCACAATTGACACATCCTCAATTTCGATGAACTCCATGTTGCAGAAATCGAGCACAACGAAATCATCGTCTGGAAGTTTGACATCAATACCTGGACGTTTACACAGTGCTCTTTTGCGCAAAATATCGCATCATACATTTTCAGGACGTTCAGCATGCAATGGTATTTATTTCTTAATATAAAATATTTCAAAAAATCATTTATATAATATCTTTTTAAACATATATCACAACTTTATAAATGTTTACAAACTTATTAGATGTACCGAGTTCGAGCTAATAACTAACTTTGATCCTTAATTTCTGAATTCGGCTTTCTTTATTGCAAAATCATATTTGAAATTAAAAGTAATTACATACGAAAATCTGACGGTTATAAAAATATTAAATACTATAACATTTTTAATTGTGAATTTAGATTTGCATCTATAAGAAATTGCATCTATAACATTAAATAACTTAAAATCAGTTTTAATTACAAAAGAATATTCGTGTCTATTGGGATTGAAAATGATAAGCTTGATATGCTTTTTAACTAAATTGCAATTGGGGTGTTATAAACCAATTTTTAGTTTCATACTTGAGATTAACGTATAAAATAAATATTAAGCCCGTATTATATTTTAAAAGTTTTTGTCAAAAATTTTTGTCGGCGTTTGGTATTACACATCAAATCAGACAAAATTACTTTAACCCGTCGTCCGGCGCGTAACGTTTCAGTAACACAGTCCGTCGCGTAGGGTTGTTTAGAACCCCATTGTAAAAGTTTATTTATCAACAAAATTTTTTGAAAATATATATACTTTTTGATGGTAATATTTAGTTTCGTAAGTCAACAAATAAAAAAACATTGATTTATTACAATAATATAATTTTTAATATCATAAGTCATTTTCATAAAAACTGTATTAAATTTTCTTGCTTTTTTGGAGTCGTTTTTGTCAAAATGCAAGGCTTTTTTCACCCCATGCGCCGGACGGTGGGTTAAATACGTTCCAGCAAGACAACAACAAATATACTGCAAAATGAAATTATACGTGCATTTAAACGATGTACTCATCGTCAGTGGTCTTAGGAAATATTCCGTATATAATATAGTATATAGAATATAGTCCATATATAATTTGTTTGGACTGCAAGTGATAGGCTTAGTTTTTATGCAGCTTACTCTTTTTTAGTTTTTCTACCAAAAATTTTTTATTTAAAATATTCAGTTACTTTTTTTTAGTTTTTACCACTCTTTAAATATTTAATTATATATAATGGTTTTCTGTTTACTTGTTCTTTTTCTTTATAATTTTCCAAATTATTTAATTGAATTATATCATCCGGTGCGTTTGCTCTGGAATGGATAAATGTTCAAATTGTCTTGATCGCATCTTTATTTGTGGCAATTGTGTCTGCAAACTGTTTTACCTTTTTTCTAATATAACTACCCGATAGATGTGGATTTTTTGCTCTTCAGTAATTAATAACTATACCATAGCTTCAAACACGTAATCATATTTACATATTGCAATCCCTTTACGTTAATTATTACAGAACTCTCCTTGTAAGTTGTCCTTGTTTTTTAAAATCATTGATAAGGTGCTGCAAGGAATTTCATATTTTTCTGTTATATTTTTCTGTTATAAGTTGGAAAAGTAACTCACAAAAATATTTGAAAATATGAAGCCAAAACCAATAATTCGAGTTGTGGAGATAAATTTAAAAAGAGATGGGGAGAGACTATGTAAATTTTTACTTTGTGTTGCGGAATTATTGTAGTGAGGGGAATTCGACTTACGGAGAAAAAAAAGGAAGACTTGTTGAAAATTAAAAGTATGTACACAAGCGTTCGAGTTAGGGGAATTTTACTGTATTGTTTTTTAATAAAGGCAAATGGATATTATGAATTCATGGCTTTTTTTCAAGATTCAGTATCTTTAAAACGCAGTGTCATGCAGTATAGCTTGTACATCTGAAGATTTTGTGCACACCAGCTTATATATTCTTGAATTTTATTTCTGGTTTTCCTTTCGTCTTATTCCTACTTATTTTCAGTTATTCTCAATTCCAGACCCCAATCACTTGCAGTACTACTGAATTACTAGACAAGCTGCTTGGCATTTCATATGGTTTTTTAATACCATCATTTTTAGATTTGGAATACCTATATAAAACGACTCATAACGTCAAAGAAATTTTCAAAAAATTTAACCCTAGTCTTTATTGTTTTTATTCTCTCGCCAGATTTTCATAGCCTACCATTTTTTATATGATTTTTTAGTTTTTATATCATTTTGAACTAATTTGGCAAAAATCTCAAGTACTGAGTTATGTGGAATCTTTATACTTAATCCAATTGCAATTTTTCACAATCATTTTTCGTGTATCAACTTTTACATTGTTCTGTACATATTTCTGGTTCAAATCAACTAAAAAAATAAGGTCTACTTCATTTACCACAATAAATTTCTGTTTATTTTTATTTTGTATGAGCGCAAAATATACCATATACCCTAGTTTTACAATCTGACCCGATAATAAAAAAATACTATGTAAATCTGATATATTATTTAGTTATTGTCTGCTTTTAGTTCTCAAACAAATGAAATATTTTATTTTTGGATTCATATTGGATATCGTACCTGAGTGTAGAATCTCTTTCTTGATCACCTGTAAAATAATCGCCATAACCATCAACGCTGCCTTCTCGACTCTCTTTGCTGACTGCGATCATTGAATAGGCGTGTGTTTCCTTTGATGACATTTATAGCATTCTACATTTTTGTCCCAATTTTTCTAATTGTTTTTGTCGCTTGTATTACTTGCATTGAACTGTTGCTAAAAGTTTTAATGCTTGGTTTTATTTCTTTCATAACGATAATCTTTGATATCGACGATTTTATATCATTTGATCTATGCACCTTGTACAATTCACAAGGTGAATAGTTTTTATGAATGTTAGTTTTATTTCACTTCTACTGGACACGTCCTCTTTACACGTTTATTAAAAACTGACAAATTATACACCTTTTTAGAATTTATTATTTAATCTTTATTTTATGCAATTTCTAGAAATACAATTTACTACAATTTTGTCCGCATCCGCGTGTGCTTACGTAGAGATCGTACTTACAAGAGAGGAAATCAAACCATCGAAGTTTACTTGAAACCAAAAAAAAAAAAATATATCAAAATTACTTATTTTAAGTGTAACAATAAAAAGCAATAAAAAGCAAGAATTAGAACCGTTGGTTTGATTCCATGTTATACTAACCCCCTGTATAAATAAAACATATATTAATCGTATGATATATAAAGATAAATTATAGTATATATTATTTATATAATATAGTAATTATAACTTACAATTATGATAATATAATTATAACAATAGGTTTCAAGTGCTCCAACACACCCATATACGTCATTTACCATTTCCGTCTCCCTTCATTTCTTCCTCCCTTTTAGAGTTTTAGATATTGTTTGGATAAGCTTGAGTTATTCATATCTACTTTTAACGGAAAAATTTACAATTTCTTGATTTAATTCTATGCTGATGCTTTTGAGATTATCCACTATAATCTATCAAAATTTGACTATTGGTAATACCGAGCGCCCTCAAATCGTTGGTAACCTGGTCCTTCCATCGATGATGCATACGTCTTCAACCACGTGTTTCAACTGCGGGTACCGAATCAAACATCTGTCTAGCCGGAGCACTTTATTCCATTCGCACGATATTACCAAGCCATGAAAGCGGCTGAATCTTGTTAATGTCGCGGTATAGCTTATACAGCTTATCGTTCCATTTATTTCGCTACTTATTGCCAACACGTAAGGGACCATAGATTTTCTGAAAAATTTTTCTATAGAGTGCTCCCAACGCCTTCTCATCACTGTTGATAATTGTCTAAGTTTCTGCACTAGGGCTTTATTTCTTATTGTCTACTTTGCCCAAAGTAAAATCTATTACCAAAAGTGATTCATTATCTTGTTATAGTCAAGATCCGCACACGTCTATGTGCGATATAAAAGCTACGTGAATAAGCACAAAAAAAGCTAGACTTCGAAAAACTTCAATCACAACAGTCAGCTGGTTGCTTTGCTACTTGACTCTCCCAATACCTCAATAAGGATCCTAATAGGATCGGCTAATTTCTGTGCCAAAACAGAAATTAGCCGATTAAAATTTTGTATTTTCTGGACCATTAGAGATATTAAAATCAAATTTTCTTAAAACTTTATTTTTTATAATATGTGCATTATAAAACATAACATCACATAATATAATATGAGATAACTTCTCTTGAAATTTGAAATCGATTTGCTTGAAATTTGAAACATAAATATAATATAATAAATATCCTTATATTATTATTTATTAGATATGTTAAAATTAATAAGGTTTATTGAAGGCCGTATTTTACATTTTTCAATGATTTCTGAGGCGTGAAATAGGTATAAAATATAGAGAGCGCAGTAGGAAAAATTTTATGAAAAAATTCTTAGACCATTTGTGGATATAGAGATAGAAATGAAAAAAGCCTTAAAAAAATAGCTGACTTTTTGTGCTTTTTCACTTATAAAATTTTATTGATAATTATCAATTGAAATTTTTTCTACACTATGAATTACAATATTCTAAAAATAAAAAATAATCATATTTGAATAAGTAGTAAAAAAATTATAAGGGTTTAAAGTTCGCCTAATTTTTGGAAAATCGGAATTTCGTTAACATTGCAAATAACTTAAGAACAAATGAGCGGATCACGCCCATTTATAAATATATATAGTCTAATAAGAGAAAAGGCTTCTTATACGATAATAAACGAATTTTTTATGAAAATTTTTGGCACTAAATTTAGAGGGGTTCCGGTAGCCGATTGGGCTTAAATTAGCTTCAAAAGAAATGTCATCTGAAAAATAAAGTTTTATAAAAATTTTATTTCAATATCGCTACTGGTTTAAAAAATACAGAATTTTGGTCGGCTAATTTGTTTTGGCAAATTAGCTTTATTTTGCTGGTGGATTTACAATTAATCCACCTAACCTCATGCAACAATAATTTATGAAAATCAATTAATTTGAAATGAATATATAAACATTAAGTTGAATACAGAACAATAAATAAGGAAACAGGCTCTCCAACATACACGTTTATAAAAAAAACCATTGCAAACTGCTTGCAAGTTTAACCCTCCGATAGGCACATGGGTCTGGCCAGACCTTTTTTGAATTCAAACACAATTTAAACACATTTCTAATTTAGCTAGCGATTTGAAATTTCAGGTACCCGCCTACAATTTTATTGACTACAGATCTGCCAAAAATCGTGGCGATAAAGCTTACAGAAGGATAATTATAAGCATGTTTTGGTGTACACATCACATACGGTACTCAAAGGTCTGGCCAAACCCACATACAATTTGTATGAAAAATGATGGCATTTTTAGCATTTTTCACTTTTTCTTAGTATATCTATGCTAAAACTGTCGGTTTAGACTATTGAAAAGCTTATGTTGTTTATTAATAACAAAAAGCAAAAAAAATTGATGTGAACCAAACAATAATTACCAAAATATACGTAAATATATTGGAATATCTGTGTCCGAAAATCATACACGTATTCGCCAAATACATCAAAATCTCAAATGAAATATATTTTGTTAATTTAATAAAAAGAAAAGTTTATTAAAATAATAATTTAATAATATAATATAATTTATAAACATTATATATTTATATATTTATTATATATTCAAAAAAAAAATTTAATTGGATTCACTGTAGACGTGAAATGTCGTGAAAATTCGGCGAATTTTAATCATTTCAGAATTGTGCATTCTATGCCAGTATTCTTACTAACTTCCTAAAAACAGGTGTTTCCCACGATTTTACTAGGAGTAAAATTCGGCGAATTTTAATTTCAGAACTAGGCATTCTATGCGAGTATTCTTACTAACTTCCTAAAAACAGGTGTTTCCCACGATTTTAATATGAGCAAAATGCGGCGAATTCTTAATTATTTCATAACGGTGCACTTTTGCGGGTATATTTGTTAAATTTAAATGCAACGTGAGAATCGTTTTTTCAAATGGTAGTTTGTTTACTTCAAAAATATTTTTTGCTGTTACCTGCAATGGAATGAATTTTATATAAAAGGAAGCCAAATTATAGTTTCGATCTATTTGAAACGTAGTCTCAGTGGTGGTTTCAGCAAACATCTTCGAAACATTTGTTTTTACTAAAATTTATTATTTTAAAAATGAGTGATGAAATTGAGTTGCTTTATAACACGCAAAACCTCAGTGATGAGTTCGACCCCTCATTTTATAATCGCCTAGCAGCAGCTTTAGCCAACGATATGGAATTAGAGGAAGCTATAGAGGACCATGAAGAAGTAGATCAGTTTCCCAATGATGAAGCAGATAATGATTCAGATTTCATACCAAATGAGGACGATGCATCTGATATTGAAGACGTATTAATTATCGAACCAAATGAACTATTTGATGTAGAAGATAACGATGAAGAAGCTCCTGCAACACAACAACAAAGTGTTGGCGAAGAATATTTTTATGGTAAAGATGGAACAAAATGGAGTAAAAATGAATTGAATGCTGGTGTTCGCATACGTCAACACAATATTATGCGCTTCCGACAGTCTTGCAAAGAATTACAGCCCGCATGAAAACATCACAATTGATGAGCAACTGTTCCCCTATCGTGGCAAAACAAAATTCACGCAATATATACCATCGAAACCAGCCAAATATGGTATTAAAATTTGGTGGACCTGTGATTCTAAAACAAAATACCCTTTACAGGGAAAATTGTATACAGGCCGGGAAGTCGGAGCTACACGTGAAATAAATCAAGGCGAAAATGTTATGCTACAACTCTCAAAAGCATTGGTTAAGCATTCGTTGGAACTATTCGTTCCAATAAGAGATGTATACCAGATGAAATGAAAAGGACCACACGCTCATTTTGGTCTCATTTTACGACCAAACGCCCAACGAGAAGATAGACTTTTGCTTTTTTCTGCAATATGATAGATGTTGCAGCATTGGCTGCATTTTGCATCTGCAAAGAGGTTGATGGAAATAAAAAATTGGATGCCAGACGGAATTTCTTAGTCACGCTATCAAATACCTTGGCCCTTCCAAATATTTAAGGCGAATGCAAAATGTCCACATCACCAAACAGTTCATCACACGTTCGGCCATGGAATCGTTTTTCGGTAAACAATTACATTTTACAGCACAAGTCCTGACTGGCGTTAGTGGGGCAGATACCCTCGAGAAGAAGAAAAATTGCAACATTTGTTCAAAAGGTGAAAAACTATCCCGCAAAACCCGTTTCTTTTGCATCAAATGTTCAAATCCAGTTTGTCAACAACATTCTAAAGTTGAATATATATGTTTTAATTGTTGTAATAATGGCTAAATAAATGTATATTAGTTCTAGTTAAATTTATATTATTTATTTTAATAAAATAATAAAATGTTACTGCATACAAATGTCACTTTTTTTATTTTTTCGATATTTTTTTTAGCAAAAATGTAATAAAATATGAAAATTAATAAAAATCCAAGCTAAACACAATTTAAAATATATAAATATATCGCATATTAATGCAATAACTCATTAAAGTACTCAGTTTTTACGTACAAATGCATGAAAACGCATAAGGGTCTGGCCAGACCCATGAGTACCGTACGTGACTATCGAAACATGTGCCCATCGGAGTGTTAAGCTATATTCATGCTTCCTTTTGAAATAAGCCTAATTGCTAAGGTGAGGTGCATTTATTTTAACATGTGTGCTGTCAATCACGAACGGAAATTTTGCAATTGATATAAGCTAAACACTAGTTCTTTCAATTATTCTCCTTACAGAAGCTTTTGGTATGCCAAAACAAATACCAAATTCGCGAAAAGTATTTATATTTTCCATATACCACAAAAATATGTAAATTTCCTTCATTGTTCTAGTTCAATTGTGACCACCACGGTTATTTTGTATTTGCTGATTGGAATTTATAAACAAACCTATTCAATTATAAAATATAATTAATAAATAGCAATTGTATTTTTATTTGTATAAATAATTAGTAGTACATCTTTGAAGTCTAAAGTTTTTCCTGAAGTCTTCAATGGAAAAATTTTTGATCGTTTCCATAAAATTTCCACTATATCCATGCTAATGCTTTTCATCCCTTGAGCTTAATACACTTGGACTAGTGTTTAAAAAGAAAATGGAGGAGTCAGTTTTGCTCGATAATTCTAATAAAATCAAATAAAATTCTAATAAATCTAATTCTAAAAATTGATTTACTATAAATCTATATTTACTATAAATTTAAATTTTTAAGTAAATACTAAATAAAAACTTACATTTCGTACTTCAGACTTATTTTTTTAGCGCCAAAATTATTCACACAAATCAAAAAATTTTGTACACAAACCCAACTGTCATATTTCATGCGTTGCCAATTATTTTCAAACGTGATCCGTATCGTTTCAGCAAAGATGATTCAGATCATTGAGCGGATCAGGTTTGCTGAAACGCAGCTAATGTTAGATTGAGTAACCTATATGTGAATCGAGATAGGCCGATTGGCTATCAACGTAGAGAAAGGTACGACCAAAGAATCTAGAGTACAAAGAAGCGCCACGCTCATACCCACTTTATTTTGCTGGTGGATTTACAATTAATCCACCTAACCTCATGCAACAATGTTAGATTGAGTAACCTATATGTGAATCGAGATAGGCTAACAAAATCCCGACTGCAGACGTATTCAATCATACATGCAACCTTCTGTATTATATGATACACATATTTGTATGTTTGTTCGCTATAAAATGTTCAAGTGATTAAACAGCATTTCAGTCACAAATTTAAAATTGTGTGCATTTGATAAATTTTTAAATTTAATAGAATATAAAACAAAATTACCTTTTTGAAATTTCTTATGAACTGTGTTTTAAAAACACAATATGAATTTAATTTATGTCTCAAAATATGAGTTTTTGCCTTCTGTGAAGCTTTACTTTTAAATGTTGTCCATGCATAATGTTTCCGAAACAATATCTTAATCACCAATTTCAACATTTCAATCCGGTGTAAATAGCATTCATGTATTTTATCACACCAGGAAGCATAAATAGTGATTTTAGTGACTTCTATTAATTTTTCCATTATTATTTTACTTGTAGTTCTAATATTTTTATTTTCTTTAAATATCTTTTCAAACACTTTTATATGTATCTCGGAAATATTAAAAAATGAATTTGTTGGTGCACAGCAACTTCCAAAATCGCTGTTAAACTTATAATTTTTGGTGTGTATAAACATCTCTAATGGAGAAAACAAAATTTCATTAGATTTGATTTTGTTCATTCGACACTTTTGACATTTTTGACGACGTGCAATGCAACCAATAAAATATCGACTTGAAGTCAATTCTATAGGAATTCTATCTGATTAGAAAGTGTCAGCTTCTTTATCGAAGTACGCTTCATTGTCTCCACAAACATCCGAAGTTAGTTCAATGTGTTCGCTATTAGGATTTACGGTATGTACTTCATGCACACCGCGAATATTTTCTAGCAGTAAGCAGACATCTAATTCCAGCATAACATCTTCATCTTCTAAACAATTTGATTGTTAGTTGAACTGACACAATCTCAAACACAATAGCTTTGTCATAATTATATTAAACTCGTACACCGACGGATTTTTGTTATGCCCACGCTTATACGAAAGTGTGTTTTCTAATGGTTTTGGTTAAAGCGGCTAGTCACAAATTTTTTTTTTTTTGTTTTTTTTTAGATAAATTTGTTTTATTTGATTAAATAAATTTTTATAAGAGTAACTAGCTAACAATATAATAAGCTAACAAACAATTTTAATCAACAATTATAAAGAATTAATCAGAAATGACGCCAGTTCATTTATCACGCATTTCGGACAGGTTGCGACCAAAGATCACAAGGTTTTAGACGCTTAAGGCGACGTGTTGGCTCTATTGACTCCAGTTCGTTAGCTTCATCATTCGGGTGAGAGTACAGTCGCTGCAGGTGCATTCTTGCATTTCGCTGTATTTCTTCCACCACCGTATTTATCCCTAGATCACGATGCAGATCAGAGTTCCTTACGTACCATGGTGCATTCGTCACACCCCTTAATACAACGTTTTGGAATTTTTGCATGGTTTCAACATGTGTACTGCTAGCACATCCCCAGAGCTGAATACCATATGTCCAAATTGGTTTTAATATTTGTTTGTAAATTAAAAGCTTGTTATAAAGTGACAGTTTCGACTTCTTTCCCATAAGCCATTTGATTGATCTGTGTTTTATATTCAGTTCATTTCTCTTTTTTTTTACATGTTCATTCCATCTCAGCTTTGCATCCAATGTCATACCGAGGTACTTAGCTGTATTAGAATGTGGAATTTGTATTCCATCAATATAGAGGGGGATAAATCTGATATTTCGGTTTGTAAAGTTGACGTGAACAGATTTATAGTGGTTAAGTTTTATTTTCCACTTTTCAGCCCAAGCGATAATGTCATTGATAGAAAACTGTAGACGCCTGTCTGCTGTTAGTTCATCATCTCCAATCGTTAGAACAGCTGTATCGTCAGCGAACGTTGCTGTAAACGTCGCTGAGCTCGTTGACAAATCACGTGTGTATATTAAATATAACAAAGGACCAAGTACACAGCCTTGGGGTACCCCAGCGTTGATTTTTTGGAGTTCACTGTAATCGTTTCCATGCTTAACACGGAAGTAACGATTGGACAAATAAGAAGAAACCATATCGAAATACTAGACTTGTATGCCAAACTTTGTCGAAAGCCTGGGATACGTCTAAGAATACTGCTGAACATATTTTCTTTTCCTCAAGAGCAGTTTTGATTACGTTTGTGATTCTGTGGACTTGATTAATGGTCGAGTGATTACACCTGAATCCAAATTGATGCATAGGTATGGTCTGCTGTTGTTCAAGTAAAGGCAACATCCGTTTGAGCATAATCTTTTCAAATACAGGTAGGACAGGTAGGAGAGCTATTGGCCTATAGGAGCTAACCTCGTTTGCATCTTTTCCCGGTTTAAAAACCATAATAATTTCTGAGACCTTCCACAACGAAGGGAGATATTTCAATCGTAGAACAGCATTGAAGATGTTAGTAACTTTTACTATGCAGTTAGCTGGGATTTCTCTAAGAAGAAAAAACTTCAGCTTTTTCTTTATCACTATTGGCCCATTGGCTAGTGAAGGTCTTTATTGGTGCGTTATGTGAGGCTGGACGTTTTATATTTCGAGTGCATTTTCACAAGGAGTAATCTGTGCTGCGATCGTTTGTCAAATCAGACAAGTATAAATGAAATTGATTATTTTTAAAGAGTTTGATCTCAGAGCTAAGTTCTTTAGTCAGCCTATTTAAATTAGCTTTATCTGCTGGGGATCTCGAGTATTGCCACTTTTTCCTTATTTTACGTTTTTTTTTTAGTAGTTCTAATATGGCTGTTGGATATCTATGCGGATAGTTTGATTTATTCCATAAAGGAGTGCTTGTTGAAGCTTTCTTGTAAGGTCTATAATTTCGAACTCCACATCGTCTTCACCGTAAATTTCAGTCGAAGCCGAAATATTATTAGAAAGGAATGTTTTAAAGTAATTCCAGTCAGTTGACTTATTGACAATTTTAGTCGCGACGTTGTTAACAATAGGAGAGCCATATGTAGTAAGGTATACCGGGGAGTGGTCAGAGTTAAGTTCGGTTCCGTCTTCGATTTTAAGATTGTATGTCGAGACTTGCTTTATGATAAAGAAATCAAGGAGGTCCGGTATATTTTCCGTATCAGTTTCTGGATGACTTGCATTCACAGCCAGTTTGTTGTATCGCTTTTAGAAGTTCTCTCCCCTTGGTTGTGATTAGACGAGAACCCCAATGCGTATGCTTTGCATTGAAGTCTAGTCAAAATAACGGAAATTTTTGTATTTTCTTTAAACAAGTTATTTGCCAAAGAAAATATACCATTTGTCGTTTGAATTAATCTATCAACGCAAAATATTTTGCTACTATATTATGTTAAAGGTTTTTAATATACTCTTTTAAATTCAAAAGCTCTTTCGAAACACAGTTTTCGAATCTTAATCCACGTTTCAAAGGCTTGGGATCACTAAATGTTTTACTGTTAAGGGCATCAAAGCAGTAGTCAATGATATCAATAAATGCTGATGTATTTACTGCGACTAAGGAATCATTTCTATGGAATTGTTTATTTTAGTTGCCGATTTAATTGCTGCTGCAACAGTATGATTCAGAGTCTGAGCAGCAAGCCTCACTTGAATTTTTTCAAAATTAGTAGGTGCAATATGAACTATTGTCAATTTCGTCATTTTCGTCACATTTCCCTGTTCTAACTCAAAAAATTCTCTTATTACATCAAATTTAATTTTGCCGCAAGCTGTTTCAAAATCTGCCTTAATTAATGCATTTCTTATGGATTTTATTAAATGAGGTATATCATAAAATAGATAGATTTTTGTATTGTTATGAATAAAGTGCGGTCTTTCCACTGAAGCATTCAATAACTTATAGCAATTCCGGTTTTAAGGACCTTGTTCACATGTTATTGCACGCACTTTCAATCCCAATTGTCGTTGTGATGGCCCTTTGATTAAATTATTCATTACAACATAATTCAGAACGAATTTCCAATTTTTAATAAACCTTCTCAACGCAAAAACACAAATATGCGTACCTATCTCATCTGTTCGTTTATTTCCTAAATCAACCAGCCTACAAATCAGGTTTGCAGACGCATTGTGAGTTAAATTTTTTTTTTATAGCAATTTCATCAAATATTAAAATGCATTCCTTTTCAAATGTGTCAATTTTGAGGACTATTTTTTCAATCGCTGTATAAATACAAATATCTCCATCTCCGCAGGGATGAAGGACTGGGAAAATTCAAATTTAACGTGTTTCTCAGAAATAAATACATAGCAGTGGACTTATAATAAATAATTTGGGTAATATGACGTTCATTCAAATTCCAGATAGCTGTAACTCCTCGATTAGGTTTAATCAGCATTTTAGAGAGAACTTTTTCATTATCAGTAATTTAAATTGCTTGTTAGTTATCTAACAGTTATCTTGTTAGTTGCTTTATGTCTTGTTTTGTTTTATTTATTGTTCTTTAATACCATATATAATAAAACAATTTATAATAAAAAAAAAAAAAATTATCAGTAATATTCATTTTATCAATCAATTCATTTACTGACAAAATTGATTTTAATTGCCTTTTAAATTTAATTACTAATTTCTTCAAAGTCTTATTTTCTCCTATTAAACGACGATTTAATTCAGATTTTTTTATTAATTTTTTTCGCAATGAAAGATTCTTGGTCTGACAAAATTTAACGTTCTTAATATTTTGAAAACAACTGCCACACAAAGAGGGAGGTGATTCTGATCTCATCCGTTTTCGAATTGGGGATACTAGAATTGATATATCAATATCATCTTCAGTTTTCCGTTCATCATCGATTTTATCATAATTCTGTAGGCACAACGACGGAACAGCTCCTCGCTTAAGATATTTTTTTCCAATAACTTCGGCAGAAAAATGATTACTACATAAATACAATGAGGTTTTTTTTCAATAAATTCTTCACTTAATTTACATTTGTCTGCCCACTTCTTAAAAATAGGCAAATCATAGTTTGGAAATTTAAATATTTTTAAATCGAAAAAATTTGGATCTCGTGCAATGAGATAAACAACATAAATTACAATCATTTTACGATTCATTTTAGAGACTTTAAACTTTTTAAACAAATCAAAATAAGTATAAATAAATTTTAGATGTCTACTAAACTAAAAAGCTATATAATTTTAATATAATTTTTCAATATTTTTTTGGTTTTAGGAATTGTAACAGACTTCACAAAACACGTCTTATTTAAAACAATATTTTTTAAAATAACAAAAATTCAAATTATTAAGAAGTGGTTTCATTTTAGGTAAAATATATATACAAATGTGCAATAAAAACATATTTATATATACTGCAGAATCAATGTCTCCAATATCACATTTGTACATACATAGTGATTTTTGTAGTGCATCATTTTTTGAAACAAAAAAAAAATATTTTCTATTACTCTTTACCTCTCATATGGGGTGAAGACTCCATATATACCCCCTCATTTGCAGTACAAGAAGATAAAGCAACAAGGTACATGGTAAAATTGTTGCAGGGATTTCTTTAGTATTCACTTCGCATATTAATGAAAAAGAATGCGTGTGCAAACAATTGAGGGTTGCAATGAGTATGAACTGAACATCATACCAGTTGTGACTGAATCAAACATTGTTCAATGAGGTTGGATGGATTTATTGTAAATCCGCCAGAAAAATAAAGTGGGTATTTCGTAGTTCTGTTATATTTTACAAACAATATATTTATTTTATTCTAATATTGGTTACTTACATCTAACAATTTCTTCTTAATTCTAATTGGTTACTACTATATACTTCGTAACAATTTATCATATACATTTCCTTATTTATTAATGACACATTACTTAAGACATGTGTCTCATAATCACAAGTGTTCCGATTTGTGTGGTCTCAATATATTTGACACCACATGAGCTCTTAACCGAAATTAAAGTGGAAAATATTTGTGTCAGAAGTATCGTTTTCTGACTCATGCCATGAATTATAAAAATGCAATGATGTCTGGAAGAATACGAATGCAATAGTCATCAAATACGGGCTTAACATTGAGTAAGGTCAACTATTGATATCCCATTACAGTAAACACATCCGAGAAACTGAAAGCATACCTTCTGTCTATCACTACGTGATCAATTTGTGATTCTGTGTTTTGATCAAGTGTAGGCATGTTGGCTTATTCATGTTGAGATGTTGAAATCTGATACTAATAACCTTGTCTCCAACCGCGGCAAAATCAATCAGCATTCTTCCATTGTCAGAAGACTTTATATGAAGGCAAAATTTTTAACAGTAGCACCAAAGATACCTTCTTTACCCACCTTAACATTAAAGTCTCTTACAACGTTTTTGACGTCATATTAGGGACAGCGTTCATATGCATGTTTTAGCTGTTCATAGAAGGTTTCCTTGGCGTCGTCATCTTTAACTTCCATTAGGGCACGTGTCCTTCGTTTATTGGTGTAAAGATTGAGACCAAATTTCTCAGTCTTCGGCTTACCACAAATTGGTCTCTGAATTCGTGTTTTGTTACGTGGCAGTCATAGTAAATGGCACAATGTGCTCTTTTAAAGCATTATTATTCCGTCCATCGCACTTCGTGGATGGCGGTAATGACAGCCTTGTAATTTTTGAGAACATTCACCAGCTGTATAGATATATACACTATAGATAACCACACTATAGACATACACAGTGTATGCACACTCATGCGGATATTTTTTAATTATGTTTGTTACACTGTTTGTTTGTGTCGTAACAGTAAATGGTTTTCTTATCCGAGGCAGACTTTTTGTTATCATTATAGTTATGATTTTACATTGTGGCTTTTAATGTCCCGATGCATAACCTCATATATCTTTGAAGATAATTTCACTGCACACATTAATTAATTAAATGATTGTACCTATCCAGAGAGGACCGCGTGGCTTAATATACACTGCCAAGTACTTGAATAGGGACAAGAATTTGTATATATTTCGTTTTATTCTTCTTTTAATCTACTGTTGCTATTGTCATGTGGTGTGCTGTTTTCTGACGAATAGAGTATAGGCAAAATTTGGAGATAAGAGAGAGATCTTGATAATTGACCGTCATAAATTATTTTCAATTTTGCTTAGATTATACTGAGAATGTTATACTTTTTTACATGCATAAGTACAATAGAGACAGATGTAATTTCTTCATTCTAAGTCAAAATTCACGTGCTGAAGCTATTATATTGTAATTATATTAACGTTTTAAATATAAAAAAATACCATGAACCTCGATAAAGCACTAACAGAAAGAAAAAGGCAAAATAATTGCGTATAAGGAGTGTAATCTTACGTACATTCACAATGCTGAAAAATTGGAAAAATCAAGAGTGTAATATGCAATTTTCTTAAAAACCCGTCAAAGTATGGGAATAATATGAAAGGTTCAAGAAGCTTCAATAGTTCGAGAAGCTTCAAATTAACACTGTTCGGGTTTCAAAATTCATTCAAATTTACAATTAAATCCAAGTGTCGATACTGTTCGTAGAGTTTTACATAAAGCTAAACATCTAAAAAGATTAAAACTAAAAAAAAGAAACCACCGCTGCTTAATACCCCTTCGTTAAGATTCTCGTCAAGTCTGTGCTTGAAATCACATGACTTAGAAAAACGAGTAGTGTGACGTGGAATTTTCAGATGAAAAATATTGCAATTTAGAAGGACCTGAGGGTTTTATGATAATCGAAATAAACAAAATTTCCTGTACCTTCACCATAGTCGTAAGAAAGGTGTTATGGTATGAGGTGTCATATCATATTATGGAACATGTAAGTTGCAAGTTGTGTCCTCTAAAATGAATGCAACGCATTACAAAGATTTGCTAGAGAAAACGTTTCCTGAGGTAAACAACATATCTGTTCCATTATTGTGGTCTTTCCAGTAGGATAATGCCCCAATCCATACAGCTCGTATAGTACAAAGTTGGCACCAAAATGTAATTTCATTGGACTGGCCACCTTATTCTTCTGATTTAAATATAATCTAGAAAATATGGAGATGGCTGACAAAAAAAATTTATGAGCCTGGGAGACAATACGAAGACATACAGACATTAACAGATGCCATCAACACAGCTTGGAACGAAGTATCATTAAATTACATTAAGGCACTATATGACGCTCTTCCTGATAGGGTGTATGAAATTATTTCCAAAATTGGTGGCTCCACACATTATTAAAATAATTTAATTCGAACATTAATAATAAGTAAGCCTTAAAATTCATGAAAATGTATATACCATCTCTTAAACATTAATTTTTAGTTCTTGTCCCTATTCAAGTGCTGCATAAAAATATTCAATTTATGCAGAGTTAAATATTTACACTTTCACAACTTTTTCAAATATGTGCTTTTGTACCAATTATAAATTTTTAACTCCTAAATGATTCAAAAATTCCACTGTGTAATGCCGTTATCGTAAAATTGAACACGTTGTGTATGCATTCTTCACCAGTCATACATAAGCTTCAGCTCAATGCCTTTCAGTATTAAAATTTTTCATAATAAATAATCAAAATGTGTAAAAGCATTCAGTGTTCCCAAATAAAAGATTATGAATTATGAACTATTTTCTTATTCATAACATAGCGATCGTGACAAAAACATTTTTTTAGTATTCTATGAAGGTTTTTATTTTTCACTATATTTTTTATTTAGTTTTTATAATTTTTACCGGGCTTAGGTCGTTTATTTAACACATAGCGTTATGAAAATATGTTTTTTAAATAAAATAAAAAATTACACTTTTTAAACAGTGTTAAATATTTAGTTATATTTAATTTTTATTAAAAAACAAAAATTAATAAAAAAATTAAAAAATTATTTTAATTACAAATATTTCACACAAAGAATAAACAAAGAAAGAAATTACATATTTAAATACATGTAAATAAACATAAACATATATCCAAAACAAAAAACCAAAAATGACAAACATTGTTGTCTCTTTCAATGATTGACATTTTTAACATTTAAATTTATTTAGTCAAAAGCAAAAACATAGATTCAAAAAATAATAAAATTTGAAAATGAATTCAAAAGGAAAATTTTTTAAGTGAACAAATGGAGAATGGAGGATAAATTATAATTTTAAATTTATTAATTATATACTAAATATTTCTATGGTTGAGCAAGCTACGTCGTTCAGTTGGTGTTTGATAGCCTTTCAAAGCAGACAACCTCGTGAATTTTTACGAAAATGGAAAAAAGTGAATTTCGTGTGCTGATTAAGCATTACTTTTTACGTAAAAAATCCACCACTGAAACTAAGGAAAGACTTGATAAATACTACGGGGACTCGGCACCATCAATATCAATGGTTAAGAAGTGGTTTACAGAGTTCGGTCGTCCAAAATAAGTGTTCACGCCGAAAATCGTCCATAAAATCCATGAATTGATATTGGATGATCGGAGAATGAAAGCGCGTAAGTTGGCCCATGCTGTAGGTATCTCAACTGAACGGTACCATCATATTTAACACGAATATTTGGACATGAAAAAACTCTGCGATATGGGTGCCGCGATTGCTCATACTCGACCATAAGCGCAATCGCGTGACCACTTCAAAAGAGTGTTTAGCGATATTCACCCGTAATTCGAAAGAATTTTTGCGTTGTTTTGTTACTGTGAACGAAACATGGATCCATCTCTACATGCCAGAGACCAAGAAACAATCGAAACAGTGGGTTGCTAGGGGTGAACGTGGACCAAAGAAGGCCAAACAGAGTTTGTCAGCCAACAAGGTCATGGCCACAGTTTTTTGGGATGCAAGCTGTGTCATTCACATCGATTACCTCGAGAAAGGTAAAACGATCACCGGCGAATATTATTCAAAGCTTTTGAACAGATTCAGGTTGAACAGGTTGATTTAAGCAAAAACGGCCGCATTTGGCGAAGAAGAAAGTGCTGTTCCATCAAGACAATGCATGTGTGCACACTTATCTAGTCATGATGGCCAAAATCCACGAATTGGGATACGAACTGCTACCCCATCCAGCATATTCTCCAGATTTAGCCCCCTGCGACTATTTTCTGTTTCCAAACCTAAAGAAATGGCTGGGCGGTAAGAGATTTGAGTCGAATGAAAAAGTGATTACCGAAACAAACGCGTATTTTGAGAGCTTTGAGAAAATCTATTATTTGGAGAGAATAAGAAAATTAGAAAAACGCTGGACTAAATGTGTCGAGCTAAAAGGTGATTATGTAGAAAAATAAAATGTTTATTTGCCGAAAAAAATTTGTTATATTCAAAAAGTCACTAACTTATCAAACCGCCCTCAAATAATTAATAAATTTAAAATTATAATTTATCCTCCATTCTCCATTTGTTCACTTAAAAAATTTTCCTTTTGAAATCATTTTCAAATTTTACTGTTTTTGGAATCTATGTTCTTGCTTTTGACTAAATAAATTTAAATGTTAAAAATGTCAATCATTGAAAGAAACAACAATGTTTGTCATTTTTGGTTTTTTGTTTTGGATGTATGTTTCTATCTTGTGTTTAAAAAAGAACTTATTCGTTCTTTTTTTGAATTCCCGCGCTTATCCATTCGGTAATTTTTTTTTATTTTCACGCTGGCCATACTGTTATACACATTCTGTCAAAGTTTAACGCATATCGTACGATTAGTTTTTGTTTGGCCTCTATACAAAGAAGTCGAAAAATTTTCGTGTGGAGATTTTTAGCTGAATTTCATTCAAAAAAAGCGTCGTTGTGATGTGGCTAAAGAGATGATTTCCAACGCAGATAGTGACCCCACATTCATCGAAAGCATTATACCTGGTGATGAAACATGGGTCTATGAATTTGACATGCCCACCAAACAACATCGACCGAATGGTGCTTCGAAGGTGAGCCGAAACCGAAAACAAAACGCTAAAGTCGGTCCAAAATCAAGGTTATGCTGACTGTTTTCTTCGATATTCGTGGTGTGGTGCACTATGAATTCCTTCTGAACGGTCAAACGGTCAATAAGGAGTATTATTTGGCCGTTATGCGTCGTTTGCGTCAGGCCATTCGCAAAAAGAGGCCAGATTTATGGAAGGAAAACTCATTGATTTTACACCACGATAACGCATCGGCTCACACAGCGTTGGGTGTGTCGCAGTTTTTGACCAAAAACACCACCAATACCATCAACCAAGCACCGTACTCTCCAGATATGGTCCCGTGTGACATTTTCCTCTTCCCCCGACTTAAATTGGCATTGCCATTGCTGCGTGAACTAAAGGCTATATCTTCGGCGACCTATAAAACTTGTATGGAAAATTGGATCAAGCGTTGGCATGCATGTATTGCCGCAGGAGGAGAGTACTTTGAAGGCGATAATAAAGAAAATTATTAAAAATTAAAATTTTGCGTTTTTGTTTAACTTCTTGTTCTTTTTTGATCAAATGGTATGTTTATTTACATGTATTTAAATATGTAATTCCTTTTTTTGTTTATTCTTTGTGTGTATAAACATGACCTACGAGGTAGACCGAAGTATTTGTAAATAAAATAATTTTAAAATTTTTTTTTAATAAAAATTAAATACAACTAAATATTTGACGCTGTTTAAAAAGTGTAATTTTTAATTTTATTTAAAAAAACATTTTCATAAAGTTATGTGTTAAATAAACGACCTAAGCCCGGTAAAAAATATAAAAACTAAATAAATATTATATTAAAAACTATATTTTTTATAACATAAATTTTACATGTCGCTACTAGGAGAATTCGACCAGATATTCCTTTGACTCTGTCACTTCATTTGCATTGAATGAATCAAGGTAATAGATAGTTGACCTCTTCTTTATGAGCTTTACGGGTGACATTCAATTGTTATTTTGCTTTATTGTCTAACAAATTCTCAAGCTGAGGCGTGAATTGTCGATAAGCTAGGTAATATCAGAATCTAAACTCTCATTTTTGGTGACGATACTACCAAGATAAAAAAAATTCATTAATTATCTTTATTATCTGCATATTGTTCAACGTTATATGCAGGTAACAACAGCGACACTAGGTTTAAAGTAGTTATTTGCAACATTTTAATCTTTTTAAAATTTATTTAAAGTATCATCATGTGAACTTTCGCCATTAAGGCTTTCAACTTATGTCTGGCGACTTACAAAGTATACGTTGTGATACACATGTCATCAGCGTAATTCACTTAAATAATGCAGTTTACTGAAATCAATATGCGGATTCACTGTTAGTGATAGTAGTAGCATTGTGGTTCTTTAAGTTTTTCTTGTTTTCAGAGCTTTAAATATTAAATATTAGATTACGCAATTTTTTCAACGAGCTAACTGCAGGAGGAGAGCCTGTATATTGCTGAACAAACACCACGTAAATCGTTTCTGTTATTAGCTAAGTGAAATTCAGCGCTTTTGTAAAATATTTTTAACACGCTTCTTAACTTTTTTATCGGATTACTAATTTAGCGCTTTTATGCGCGTCTTTTCTGTGATATAACAAAATAAGGGTATTCGCTCTCTCTTGTAAACTCATTGCAAGGTGCACGAAATGCAAGAATTTAATTTTTTTTTTTTTCAAGGTCAGCTATTTATTATGTGAGCGCCACTTCTGACACCATGTAGTTATTCCAATAAAAAAAAACATGCAATATTTCTTGATATTTTTTTATCATTTATTCGAATTTATATTTAACTTTAACTTATAAAACAACTCAACCTATCAATAAATTTCTTTTATATGCAACTTCACTTTATTGTCTATTGTCCGACTTTTTATTGTTTTTATTATTTATTCAAATTTACATCTAGCTTAACTTATTAAAATTTTTGTTTATACAAATTTTGAAAACTATTCAATTAAATCTTGACTTTTTAAATTTGATTTATGTCTGCACGCAAGAAATCTATTAACTTAAAAAGGAACCAAAACTCTCCTCTTTTTTCTTCTCTTCTTGTTTTTTTCTTTTCTTCTTATCTTTTTCTTCTACAATCTTGGCTTTTATTGCCTTATCTACCCTACTACACTACTTTATCTACATATAATTTGTGATCAAATAAGAACTTTAGTTTTTAAATTTTGAATTCCCGCGCTTATCCATTCGGTAAATTTTTTTTATTTTCACGCTGGCAACACTATTATACACATTCTGTCAAAGTTTAACGCATATCGTACGATTAGTTTTTATTTGGCGTCTATACAAAGAAGTCGAAAAATTTTCGTGTGGCGATGTTTACCTTATGGCCTCTATGGTCTCAAAACGCGTTCCTCGCAATAGCAATTTGAGTCGGGGGAAGAGGAAAAAGTCACACGGGGCCACATCTGGAGAGTACGGTGCTTGGTTGATGATATTGGTGGAGTTTTTGGCCAAAAACTGCGGCTAAATGAAATTCAGCTTTTTTGCCACCAGCCGAGAAGCGACGCGTTTCAAACCCAAAACATAAGTTAAAATGTGTTCGGTCGATCCATATGAGATGCCCAACAACACTGTAATCTCTCCAATCGGTTCACAGCGATTTTCCAACACGATCTGGTTCGCCGATTCAATGTTTTCTACAGTAACAGAAGTTGTTTGGCGGCCAGGGATCTCATCATGGTCCAAGCTTGTACGACCGTGTATGAACCTTTCACACCATTCGTATGCTCGTAGTTGCGATACACACAAATCACCAAAGGCCTTTTTTAACATTTTTTAACAGTTTCGGCACACTTGAATCCATTTGCACAAAATTGCATGAGAATTGACGTAGAATGTCACACAGATGTTCTACATATATCGAAGAGTCTGCAAGCAGACTAATTACAGAAAAAGATATTAAAGAAGATATTGACGAAAATGTAATAGATGAATCTTAAACCTACACTGATAAAGAGGACGAGGATAAAGACGAAGGTGAAGAAAATGTAACTGAAGAAGTCAGTAAAGAACAAACTTAAAAACGAAGACGATGATAATGACATAAATGAGAACGATGCTGAAAATGATGAAGACCCAGAAACCAAAGAAACAATAATAATGTTAGTAATGCCGATGAAGAAGACTTAGAATATGACGAAGAAGATGAATAAGACGAAATTACTGCAGCAGCTGCACATGATGAAGAATCTAATGAACCTATAAGAGTTACACAGGAAAATAGTCAAAAAACAAATGAAGATAAAGAATAGGTTTCTGAGGAAATAAATAGCTCTGGGTAGTTGAAAATTCATTACTCGCGTCTCTAGTTGTGGACAAATCAAATAGTTTATCGTAGGTTGGTGGTTCTGAAGACAATGATATTAAGAAAGAAGATTTCGATTGAAAAATAGAAAACCCAATGCACTCTAGTTGTGAGAAAATGGAATCAGATGAATCAAATACTGAAGCAGCTATAACTGAAGATATTGCTAGTGTGATGGTAGCAGTGCTACTATGGTTAATGCTGAAGTTATATCAGAAGATGAATTGCCGGAAAACAGTGCAGCGAAAAAAAAATCACCAAGTGATACCAAAACGTAATTTAAAAATTGATTTGCAGACAACGGATCAAAAAATATACATACGAAAGGTCGATGATGTAGATAGTGTAAATCAATTAATTACACAGAAAAAATCAGATGAACAGTATAATCCTATGAGTCCAAGATTCGAAAATACTGATGCACCACATATACATATTGAGAAAGAAAAAGAGCGTGATAAAGAAAAGGAACGTAAACGACTACCGGAATTAGATAAATATTGGCGTGCAATTAGAGAAGATACTACTGGTTTTCTGGGTGGACATATTTGGTACAATATGTAGACAATGAGTCAGTGTCAGAAGCCGCTAGAGAAGCGTATGATACATTTTTAAGTTTTTATCCTGACTGTTGCAGTTACATATGTGAATATGCAGACTATGAGAATCGTAGGGGTATCAAAGCTAATTGTAATGCGGTGTTCGAACGTGGCTTAGATGCAATATCCCTTTCCGTGGATTTATGGATGCACTACTTAGCACATACGAAGAAGATGATGGTGAAAAGGGGTCATTCGAGACGAATGTCTATCAGAATTGGCCGAATGTGGGATAAGAACATCCAAAACATCCAGAACATCCAACTCTGTCCCTATCTTGAGAAAACAGCTGATGTATATTGAATAAGGAGTTAAGTGCGAAACAAGCAAGAGAGAAGACGTGTTTGCTTGACGACGAAATTACGGTAAAGAAGTCATATGGCAAACCATTTAAATAACCTTTAATCATAATCAAATACTTTTAGTGTAATATATTGAAATTGTAATAAAAAAATAATATTACCATATATATAAACGCCATAAGCAGTTTTGACATTAGATAACCTAGAATAATGAAACATGATCCATGTCAATGATCTAAATCGTGATAAATTGCTATAGTAACAATAAATTTGAAGTCGAAAATAATTATATTCAAAAAGTTAGTAAGATATCTCTAAAACAAACAAAAGTATAATATAAATGGGGAATAATTGAAAAATGAAGAAAAGTTGGGGAATTGGGGAAGATAAGTAGCCTCTTAAGAAAATAGTACACAAGATATCAATTGTTACGTTGGCTGTGTGCCAAGTCGCTGGTTTGAACGCAAACGTCATCAATGTTATCCTTCAATTTTGGGAAACAAAAATGTTCTTAACATGAGACGGCAGCACACTTTATTTATTATAACGGCGTCTCATTGATTTTCGAATAAAAATGGCAAACGGTCACGTGTTAAATATGCATCGGCTTAACTTTGTCTCTTAAGTAGAAGTGATATTGATTTTTTAAGATGATGTTTTGGTGTTAAGCTGATATTTGAGTAACGGTCTTCCGATCATTGAGTGAATCGATAACGCAGCAAAGCTATTAGGCAGCTTAAACTCATGCTCTTTATTTTCCGTTCTTTATGTGACATTCTTTTTTTCTAAGGAGTACATGTAAATTTTAATTGTTAAGAGCGATAACGAAGGCTTTAATAGTTGTCCACGCATACTATAAGCAACAGCAGCAAAGTTTTCGGTTAAATGCATTAGATGTGTACGTGAACGGGTTTTTTGATACATATTACGTAAAAGGTTCTTTTTTTCCTTAATTGTTTACCAAAAATTTCTTGTAGGTTAAATAGAATAATCACCAATTTAAAAGTATTCTGTAAATAACTCCTATTTTAAAGTTAGGAATGTTCGAATAGAAATGAAGACAACGCTGTTTCGAGTATTGTCAAGTACTTTTCAACAGTGGTCTTAGAAAATAAACGAATTTTTTAATTAGTTCGAATATTCGAATTGAGTTTAAATTTGAACATTTCCTAAGACTACTGATATCCTGGCTTAAATACTATCTTATAAAACTTTTTAACTCTATTATAAAATTCCATTAAACCCCATTTAATGAATGGTAGATAAAATAATGCTGGAGAAGTCAGATATGCTCATTAATGAAATATCTTCATACGGACCGATAAACTTTTTTCGTTATATCGAAAATGTTTAAAAAAGTGATATTAAAAGTATTTTGAAATAATCTAATACAAAAAACTACATCAAACCAACAATTTAGATTTAGACAAAGCGCGATTGAAAAGGTTCATGAAGAGTACCACAGATAGAAATGAACATACAAAATAATACATTGTTATAACAAAATAATGAAAGAATTAATTTTTGATATTAGTTTGTTTAAATCAATATAATCATGTATTTTTTTAATTTTGAGTATTTAAATTACTAGAGTTTATATTGATTTATGTTATTATATTGATGTAATGTATTATTTTATTGAGACATATTTATTTAAGTAACAATATATTATAACTATATAATAATGCAAAATTGTAAATGTGTATTACTTTGATTTTAATAATTTATTTATACATGTACTTATATTGCACTGTACTATATTTTTATAAAAAATTATTAAATAATCATACAATAATTAAGCGAAAAAAAAATTCTACGCAAACTCATTTTTGTTTGCAAATGTAAGTACTTATAGGCTCGTTATCGAAGCAGATGTTCAAATACTGTTAATAATATTTTTTTGATTGTCTTAAAAAATTCGAGAATTTAAGAACGAAAATTTGTTATTATTTAATATTTGTTTTTAAATTTCTTTCTTTTGCGAACAAATCATTGTACGAGTTTTTGAGTAATATAATAAAATACCGTATTTTTGAAAAAAGGATTCGCATGTAGAGAATAAATCAAATAAAATCGAATGAATATTAAAAATTTGGAAATTAATTTTTTCGCATCTTACTGTTGAGTTACTCAAACATTATTGCCAAACAACTTATTAACTAACCTATAGTTATATAAATATTCATATATTAAACATACGATTGCTGTCTTTTAAATCTTGTGCCTAAAAATAAAAACACAGTGGTTAATCAGCGAAAATGCATTTGAATTAACCAATTTTCGAAAGAGTTTTGCCACTCTAAAGTTGTCTCCAAAACCCGGCCTGCTAATTGTCTCAACAACCTTTTCAAGGGGTTTGGAAACAAGAAGTTATTGGGTGTTTGTAAGGACTGTAAAGCAGTTGATGCGTCAATTTGACGTTTAAAATACTGTAAAAATAAAAATTGTATTACATAAAAATTTAAAGTTACAAAGCCGCGGTCACGGTTGACCAATTTTCAACCTACGAAAAATCAATACAATAAAAACAAAATAACATGAAACGTTGTAAACAAGAAAACAAGAAAGCTTTTGTGCAAAAGTGGTGAACTGCATCAAAGCTCAATAAAGGATCAATTTTCAGTTTCTATATTATTAAAAGATGACAATGCGCCGTGAGCTAGGCTTTCACTCATTATATTGCAGAAGAACAAATATAAATGAGCCTTTGCGACATGGCAACAACGACATACAATTCATACAATTCTCACGATTATGCCCTATACCTTAAGCTGCATTAAAGTAGGGATTAGATATCGCTCAGTTTAGTCGTGGGAATGGTCACAGTTCTCATGGAAATTGTATGCATTTTACGAATAAACAAAAGGGAAATATTACTTGCGTAATTTTCTTAGCAACCTGGGCCCTGTTGCACCAACACTTTTCACTTTTCACTTTGCAAAACTTATGAGTGACTTTTTTTTGCAAAGTAAAAGTGAAAAGCGTTGCACCAAAGACTTAACATAATTTACTTTGCACTTTGCAAATAAAAATTTCACTGCAAAGTCTTTGCATAAAATGCAAAGCAAAGCGTTGCACCAAAAAATTAGATCACTTTCATTTTGTATTGGTCTTTGAAAGCATTTCGATTCTGTATGTATACTTGTTTTTTGTTTGTTTGATATTTTGATGCTATGAGTACATGATTTATGCATAGTATGTACTTATGAGTTTAATTTTTGTTCAAAATAAAAGTTTTTAAAATAATATTTTATTTTAATAATTTATATTATTACAATTTGTAATATTTGTATAATTTTAGTACAATTATATGTTATATATTAATACAAAACACAAAATTTTTGTATATGATTTCTTTTATTGACATTGAATCGTAGATAAAGAAGTTGTGTATATCCATAGAGACAATTTTTATGCTTTTAATTTATTTTGCTGTTTGAAAAGTTATAGAAAAAGAATTTATATATAAGGAGTATGAGTATGAGTTGTTTTAACAACAATTATATTGAAAAACAAAGTTAACAAATATAATAAGTTGCTTTTATATAAAAATTTAGTTGAAAAACTGTCATTATTATTTAATTTTAAAATATTATAAGTTATTAAAGTATTGTTTACTTGTCGCTGTGTATTATCCTAATACAAAAGAAACCTACGCATAAAAGGCCTAAATTACTGATTTTATTTAGAACATTTTTCTTAATTTATACAAAATTACCTTAAAACTAACTTAAGTAATATTACTATCAACGTTAAAATAATATGTTATCACTAATTTTAGTGAACTATATTATTTTTAATTACATTTCAAACAAGGTTCAAAAAACGACGCAAGTCCAGGCACTTGTGATTTTTTCTTCTATTGTCTTTAGAAATACATTTTTATTATCATAATTAGATACGGATAATTAGATATTTAAAAATGTTACAATGTTAGCTATTATAGGATATTTTATACCCATGTTTTTTCTTAGTTCATAATTCGGAGAATTTGAACGGTAACAGACTTATAATAATAATAAACTGATTATTATAATAAATAAGTGTTCATGCTTAAACAATAATTCACATAAAATATTTATATTAAATGTATTGTAAATTTTTTTTAGAAACTGAACTCTTTAATTCACAATTTAAAAGTATTGTCCGGTAATATATCCCTTTAATTATTGCAACTAAATTTATTTCAAAAACAGCAATAATATTTGTTTAAACTAATTTTCTATTTCTATTTTTTTAAAACTATTTTTATTTATTTATTAATGATTTCTTTCATTTTACGCATTGAAAGAAATCACTTTGCAAAATTTGCAAAGTGAATTAATCATTTGCAGTTTTTTTGAAAAGTTTTGCAGTTTACTTTTGCAAAGCGCAGAATAAAAAGTGTTGGTGCAACAGAAACTGCAAAGAAAGCAGTTTTTTGTCAAATATTTCACTTTTCTTTTCATACTTTACTTTTCATTGAAAAGTACTTTGGTGCAACGCTTTGCATTTTTTGAGTGTTTTCAAAACTTTGCATAACTCAATTCTCAAATTAATGCTTTATGTTCTCAATGAGAGAAAAATGCTCAAAAACTCATAAAAATTTGCAAAGTGAAAAGTGAAAAGTGTTGGTGCAACAGGGCCCTGGTATATGGTTAAAAACTTATTTTCTTTCAATCTTGAACTGAGTCCATATACCAGTTTACTTCACAAACATAATTATTATTTTAATAATTATAATACGCGAGCTTGCACAAACGAATTTTCATTCCTCATAATGTTCTGTATTAGAATATTGCACATGCCAAATGCATGGCTTATCTGTAGATTCATATGACTAGCAAAATGTGCTCGTGTCATATATAAATGTTGTTGTTGTTTTTAATAAATGTTGATATCTTAACCCACCATTCAAGGTTAAGAAAATTCGCTTTGGCTTAAGTTTAAGAAAATTTAAAAATACAATAAAATAAATTAAATAAATTTTATTAAATTTATAAATAAGTGATTTGTTATATATATTATTGATCATTATTATGTCCAAATTGGACAGTCGTAAATAACATCTTATAAAAATTCTGTCTGACTATTGCATATGAATTTATATTCTTCATCTGGCTTGATTTCGACACTGTAAATAATAAAAACATTAATTAAATCGACTTTAATAAAAATTTTTTACAATCCAAATAAAAGGAATAATATTTATTAAAGTATTCAAAAATTCTAAATACTACTAATTATCACTGCAATTCGCAGTTTTTTGATCAGCTGCAATCTAAAAATTTAATTGAAATCAAATTGTGGACGAAATCACTTAGTCGCTCTGTATTTCGCTCATGGTCACATCAAAGCATCGCTGTGGTCACTATTCGTCTAGTTCTATGTTCTTCAGTTCTCTGTAGTTAGTTTGTGTGTAGAATTGTTCTTTATTACTTCGTTAATTCAATATTGCTGGTAAAGGTGATATCAATTGCTGACGATCTGTTGCTGACTTTAAAGGTATGATATCAAATATTTAGCCACTTGCCGGATGATACGCATTTGGTGGCATTTGCAGATGACGTAGCCGCAGTGATAAAGGCAAGAAATGCAGAAGAAGCTCAACATGGTAATGATACGAACACAGGCATGGTTGGATGACCACAGAATCAAACTCGTCGCGGAGAAAACAGAGCTGATATTTCTCACAAAAAAGCACATGCAGCTAGGAGTCGAGCTGCGAGTAAGTGACAAAACTATAATGTCGCAGAAAACAGTGGAATATTTGGGATTTCGCAGAAATACCGCAGAAAAGCGTAAGTGTCAGTGCAAAGAACAGCAGCTCTGAGGATATCTTCAGCGTACCACACCGTTTCAGAAGCAGCGATACTCGTGATTAGTGGTGATATTCCCATTGACCTACAGGCTCAAGAGCGAAAAGCATGTTGGCAGGCAAAACACATGAGAAACAACAGAATCATTGCAGTATGGGTGATGGACCGCAAGATTTATCCCAGATCTAAAAAACGGGCTAGCAAGAGATATCGGCGAGGTTAACTACTATCTCACTCAGTTCCTGTCTGGACGTGGATATTTTAACAGCTACCTTTGCATGCGCAAAGTAGAGTCACCAAATTGCATATATTGCGGAGCTGAGGACGATACCACAGAACTCTTTGAGTTCTGTACAATAAGTGGTCCCCTGAACGAGAAGCACTAGCAGCGCAGGTTGGTATTTTCTCTCCAAGGACGGTGACAGAAAAAATGACCGAAAACAAAACAAGCTGGGATCGCGTAAAAATATTTGCTGAAAAGATCCTGAGATTGTAAAAAGTAACTATTGACCCCAAGACAGCTGGAGTAAACAGATGTATCACATCAAGATAAAGGGCAAGGTTAATCATATGCAGCAGTAGCGGGATCTGGATGTAGGTCACACCGATGAAAGTCTTAAATGACCAATAGAGACCCTACCTCGAAGTAATACTAACGTAGTCCCGGGGTAGGACAAGGTCTCTAGGAATGAGGGGAAGTGGTTTAGTCCGTGCGGGTCAGACACTCACTTTCTCCGGGGCACCGGATCGTGGTCAGTGCGTAGATATGCCACTCCTTTCCCCAAAAAGAAAAAATGGTATTGTTTACAGAAGATCACAACATTTATTTGTTGTTCAGTCACAATTCGCATCAGTATCGGCGAAAAGCTTGAACAAGTATTTTTTTGATGGCTTTTCTAGCAATTTTTTTCCATTAAGAGAGTTTTGCAGAACCGAAAGAAAAGACAGTTCGAAGATGCAATTTCCACGCTATACGGTGGATGTGTCAAAATTTTTCAAGCTAGTTACGTCAATTCTTTGTTATGCATCAACGATGTATGTACTCTGACATTATTATTATTGAACACAACTCGTAGCATGTCTAATCTGCTAGTATTTTATTATTAGTTTAAAAGCCAACTCTTTTACTAATGTCAGTACACGTGAAATTCTTAGCATGAACACCTCAATGGCTGAGATTAAATTAGGCACGTAACTCTTGCGGTGGATTTCGCTAAATGTATATTTGATTTAGTTGATGTTTAGTCCTCTTGAAAGCAAGTTAGAAACCATCCGTAGTTTCTCTATTGTGTTGCAATGAAAGAAGTCGTGCCTTTTTTTCCAAAATAGACCAGGGAAATTTATGTGCAGTACTTAAGACCGTTAAATGATTGCCGTCTACGACCATGAAGTGCTACTCAACATTTAAACTATGCGCCCCAGCGCGACCATTCAGTTCTGCAAATTTCAAACAGATGTTAACAAAGCTTTATATAGTGGCTCATTTAAGTGTGCCAGCACCGCGCATATTGGCATAATTAAGTAATTGAATCCCGTATCAGAAGTTCAAAAACAGCAGTATATAAAAATTGCGATTGATTTATGTGTAAATACTTTATGTCGATTCTAGCTCAGCCATCCGGCGTCAGGCCTCGACCTGCCTAATCGACCTGCAATCAATATTGCTGTTAATATAGAGTACACACTGAAATTATATCTCTATAATTTTTCTTTCAAGATGTTCTTAACATAACATTGAATTCCTGCCCAGTTGCTTTTAGAATTCGAACTAAAACCAGGTTACAATCAATTTATTTGGTTATGATTAATACACTTTTGCATGCGTTCGAACAATTTGTCGAAGCATTTCTTCCAATCTTCTTCAGACATTTCCAAAACATTGTTTCTAAATTCAACAACGGCTTCTTCCGCCGACAAAAATCGTTATCTACGCAATTTGTTATTGACGTTCAGGAACAAGAAGAAGTCATTGAGTGCTATATCAGGACTGTACGTAAATCTGGCGGATGATCTATCAATTCGATTTCTTGAATGTTCAAATAGTCGGTTACAATATCAGCTGTTACAATATTATATACGTCTTTTAAGGCATCGCCATTGTACTTCTTAAGCATTTGTGAGCACCAAACGGCACGAGAGCATATTTTCGAGATTTTGTCTACTGATAGGGGATGGTATCCAACGAGAACAAACTATTCTGACGGCTAAATGATCGAGAAATATTTTATATGCTGGTATATGATCATATTATATTTCATGACGATCTTGCATTATCAGTTTTTGCACAGGATTAATGTTTCAACTGATTTTAGACGACCTTTACAAAATTCGTCAGTGGGCGAACTGCGGTCACCATGAAAATCATTGTACTTACGTTTCACAGTGGCAAAGGATGAAGCTTCATCGCCAAATGTGGAAGTATGTCTATCGATGCCTTCTTGTCTTGATACTCACAATCCAAGATTATTTTTGTGTTAATATTTATTTAGTACTACATAGGTGAAAAACTACCATTTCACATCTTATGGTAATTGATAACATGCACTTATGTAACATAAATAAAAAAAAGGTCGCAAATGATCGCAAATACAGGTACGACCCCAACTTTCAGAAAAGAAGGATGTCAAGGTACTATACCAGATATCACACTTACATCGGAAAGCTAGTAAGCTTAACCAATGGAGAGTCTTAGAAGAATACACAGGAAGTGACCACGAATATCTGTCGTATTGTGTACAGACCGAGACAATTTCGGGTAATGATCGAAGCACAAGAGGAACCTACAAATGGAAGGTGGCGAAACTAGAAACAAGAAGCCTATAAGAAGCAATTGATGCCGCACTTCCCACGCATATGGCAAACGCCGAAGAAATGGTGAGACATACAATGATAAGAATTACACAGGCATGTGCGATATCAATGCCAAAAACTACCCAAAAGAAAGGTAAAAAGGGCGCTTCTTGGTGAGCAGAAGAAATAAGTTAACTGCGAAATGCATGTCTACGTACACGAAGACGCTACACGAGAGGTAGACAAAATGGATCCTGTGAGGCAGAAGGTCGAGAATATATCTAAGCCAAAAAGAACCTAAAAAAAGCGATTAACACAACGAAGAAAATGGGAGGAACTTCGAAAGGACATAAATCATAATCCATGGGGCCTTGGATACAAAATAGTCATGAAGAAATTTGGAATAAAATCACCAGTAAGTGATTTAGAAGAAAGGAAAATGAACGAAATTGTTAATACCCTGTTCCCAAACTACGATATAAGGAGTGACGAAAATGTCGCACAAGTTCAACTGGAAAATATTGACAACTTCAGGGAAAGAGAACTAACGATCACGCCTAAAGAACTACAAAATAATAAAGCACCTGGACCGGTTGGGGTACCAAACGAAGTTTTAAAAATAATTGCGGAAAATAAGCCTCAATTATTACTGACAATGTACAATGCATGTCTTAGAGAGGGAATTTTCCCAGATATATGGAAAAGGCAGCGATTAGTGCTTATCGACAAAGGCAAGGGAAACAGAGATACTGCAGCAGCATTTAGACCACTGTGTTTGCTAGATACCGCAAGAAAACTCTATGAAAAGCTGATAAAGTCTAGACTAAAATTCCCAGTAGAAGCATCTGGTGGACTCAGCTCTAAATAATATGGCTTCAGAGCCAAAAGATTCACAATAGGAGCCATCACTGAGGTTATCTCGATCGCAAAAGTAACCCAATGTGATACTCAAGACCAGTAGTATTTCTTGCCACCTTAGACATCAAAAATGCCTTTAATAGTCTCAGATGGAAAGACGTCATACAGGCGGTAGAAAATCGCTTCCAAGTACCCGTTTATATAAGCAGAATAATTAAAAGCTACTTAACAAACCAACAATTAATATATTCAACAAAATATGGTTTAAAAACGGTACAAATAACGGCTGGAGCAACGCAAGGATCAACCTAGGGACCTGAATTATGAAACATCACTTATAATGACATTTTGCAAATAAAGATGCCTCAACATACCTTTTTAGTAGCTTACGCAGATGATTTGGCAGCAATTATTTCCGGCCGTGATACCCAAATAGTTCAAAGAAAACTCACACAAGTGATGTTGAGAGTACAGGACTGGTTAAGCACGCATGGCTACTCATAAAACGGAGATATTACTGTTAACTCGTAAGCATGTAAATACAGAAATAGAAATGCGAGTAAATAATAATGTGCTGAGGACCCAAAAAACGATTAACTACCTTGGAATGAGATTAGATGGGAAACTTACGTTTTGGGTGCAAATAAAGTATGCGGTAGAGAAAGCAGCGAAGGCCACTGCTGCCTTAAGTAAACTAATGGCTAACACAGGAGGACCCGTCGCGAAAAAAAGGAAATTGTTAATGACAACAGTAAACGCAATTCTTCCATATAGTAGCGAAGTGTGGGCAGATGCACTAGATATCGAAACGCGTAGAAAAGAAATAATAGCGGTGCATAGAAGGGCAGCTCTACGTATCACATCAGCGTATCGCACTGTCCTGGCGGAAGCAGTTTTTGTAATAGCAGGTGTAACTCCAATTGATCTTCAAGCAAAGGAGCGCCAAAGAGTATACAACAGGAAAACAAACGGTGACTATACTCAACAAATGGCAAGACAAGATCAGGACCAAACCATCGAAATGTGGCAACAAAGATGGAACAATAGCACACAAGGAAGATGAACAGCTAGATTGATACCAAATATATTCACTTGGCTCAAACGGAAATCGGGAGACACAAATTACTATCTCACTCAGATGCTGACCGGACATGGTTACTTTTGTAAGTACCTGTACCGCATGGGAAAAATGAATTTGCCCGACTGCATATATGGCGATGGAGACTATGCCGACGCAGAGCACGCCTTTTACTGTAATAGGTGGCTCACAAATAGAGAAGAGTAATAGCGCAGATTGGACCTAAAAATCCGAAAAATATAGTGGAAAAGTTGAAAGCGAACCCAGAGAGTTGGCGAACGATAGAGTCATATGTGACTCAAGTTCTCAAAACGGAGAAATTAGATCTAGAAAGGAGAGTTAGAAACTAAAATAAGAAATATAATAAA
>NC_051846.1:96359552-96390191 GCF_002237135.1 Teleopsis dalmanni | reverse complement strand
TTTTGCCAATGTTTTCTCATCCTACGCTTTTCTTTAATCAGGTATCTAATGTTAAATGGATAATCTTGCTTAACACTTTTAGGTAACGGTAGAGTTTATTCCCATGTGGACATTTGGACACAATAGTTGAAATGCTCTACTGCTTCAGTTACATCAGATTCAGTTTTCAACCTAACTTTGGTATTTAGACCAAATGTAATTAGTTGACGATAACTGTTCCAGTCAGTATTTTTGTTATGAAGAATACATTTTTCCATAATTTCACAGCAGTCATTGAGAGTGATTATTATTGGCGAGTGGTCAGATGACAAGTCGAAATTGGACTTACAGGTAGTTGTTTCGATACGTACCACCTTTGAAACCGCAAAATCAATTAAGTCAGGTATTTTTCTTCTATCCGTTGGCAAGTGTGTGGGTTCACCTGTTGAGATTGTGTGTAGATTGAGTACATTTATTGCCTCGAAAAGTTGTCGTCCTTTTGGAGATATTAGGCGGGAACCCCATTTTAAGTGTTTAGCATTAAAATCACCGCCTACTAGGAACCTAGATCCAAGCAGCTGAAAAAATGATATGTACATATCCTTCGAGATACTGTGGCGCAGTGGGCTGTAGAGTGATGAGAAAGTCATGTCGCCTTCTTTAGTTTGTACTACAATATTTGTTGCCTGAATTTCATTCGTGCAATATGGTTTTACTTCATAATGTTTTATCGATTTCCTTATGAGGACCGCAGAGCCATCATCTACTTTACCATTGGGATGCATTGCGTGATAAAGTTTATAGTTCGGAATTTTAAAGAATTTTCGCGTCGTAAAATAAGTTTCTGATACCATCATTATGTCGACATGGTTTATTTTTAAGAATGCTTTTATTTCGACAGCATGTTTTGATAGACCATTAGCGTTCTATATGACTACTACAAAATCAAGAATTTTGTTTAGTCTTCAAGTTGATCAGTAAATTTGTCATTACTACGATTTGTTGCATAATTTGCTTCAAAAGCAATGGCATCTCACGGAATTCTTCCACAAAATTATTTCGAATTGGTGAAAGCTTCTCCTCTGTTGCGCTACTGGTGTCTGACTTCACTATTTGTGCGAATATTTGAGATGAATGAGAATTCGTGGTGTGATTTTTGTTTAGAGAAGGAAGAGGATTTTCTTGAATTTGCATTTCTGGCGCCCTAGGCCTTAATTGGGGATACATTTTTTTTTGCAGGTTTTTGTATATTTGACATCCTTTGTAGTTGGCCGGATGATTTCGCTCACATAAAACACATTTGACATCATTTGATCTGCTTTTTCTTTCGCAATTTACAGATGCATGGTTTCCAGTGCACTTGATGCATTTGGGTTTGCGGTGACAGTATCCTTTCGTATGCCCATACTACTGGCAGTTTGCACATTAAGGAATTTCATGTTTCGGGTGAGGTGGTTCGAAAGTAACTGTAGTATATAAGAGTTTCTTAACCAAATAGATATCCTTATTGTTTAGGTTTGATGCAAGTTCAATAATAAATATGAAAAGGGGTTCTACTGACCCTCTACGTTTAATGTTCCCAATGTTTACAGCCGTATGTTCTTGCTCCAGCAGTGCATTTTTGATTTCATCAATATCGGTTGAATGATGCAAATTTTTTAATATAACCCTAAAGCTTCTCTCGGTTTTTGGTTTGTAAGTGAAAAATTCAGTGCTTTTGAGTTCCATTGTGTTACAATGCTTACGTAAGAGTCAGATGTAGAAGGTTGAACTCTTACTTGACTAGGATTTAGCACTTTTAAGTTGTATTGATTAGCCGCATGTTCGTTTAATACGTCTATTAGAGGCTTGATGCAATCTACCTTATCAATAAATATAGGTGGAGGTTTCAGTATTTTTGGAACTGTATCATTATTTTTTAACAATTCTTCAGTTTCTTCAGAGTCATCTACCTGACGATCTACGTATCGGTTTAGTTTAACGGGTTCATTTAGCCAGTATGAGTCTAGTTTGGTTTGTTTTTGACTTGCTTGATAATTTTTACTTGGACTATCGCGTTGACGTTCACGATTATTAACTACTTTCCAAGTGTCGTTAACAGAGGTAGCGTTTCTGGTGGCTAAAGCTTGATTCGAACCTTTGTCTTGGAGGAGGTTATTTTTTTCATCATTATACAATTTTTGAAGCTGTTGTTGAACTTGTAGAATTTGTTGTTGTATGTTTTTCACCTGAACTGATTTAGATGTTTTACCTTTTAGTTGACCCGAAGTCGAATTGCTTGGTGCCTGTAACATGTTCATGTTGGTTTCTTTGCGTGTATTGATTTGTATTGTTGCGTGTTGGTTTGGGGAACGATGTTTTTATTATTTATTAATTTAATTTTCACCACCACGAACGGTTCTATTATTTTTTATTACGGTAGAGTAATATGAAGAGCGCAAATTGGGATTTGTTTAGTTATTTTGACAGGAGAAATGCTCCAAAAACTGAAAAACGTAGTCAAATCAAACTGAGTTATAAAAAGTAGTGAATAAGTTTCTTTGAAAAAATAATAATATTTATTATAATTATTATTATTGTAAATTATTATATATTATTATTAATATTTGAAGATGGTGCGAAATTGCGTGATGGGTTGTAAGTTTTTTAAGGGAATGTATGAATTTCCTGAAAATGACGAAAGAAGGTAAAAAAACAATAATTTATTAATTGTGGATTTAAAATATATGTTTTGTGTTTAATGTGATTTGTTTGTTTTGATGTGTATAAATGATCTTACCACGATAACATCAAATTGCTCTCTTTTTGGGGTTGCAGTATAATAATTTGCTGCTATTTGCTAATCATATTTTAACTTTTTAGTAATATAAAAAATTATGCTTCCTTATTTGGTTAATAATATCACATTACGTAAACAAAATATATATTGTAACAAATAATATATGATAAATAAATATATAAATTAATATATAATAATTTAAATCAATTAATTTAAATCAGTTTAGTTTGCTTAATCATGTAACATATATTCAGTAAATTAATTTTTGTTGCTTTTTTCATATGAATTTTATAGTATTTTAATTTATTAAAATACTAAATACTAAATATTAATGTTCGGCAACAAACTTTTGTAGAAGCAAATTTTTTATTTAATGTTTATATTTTCTTAAATATTTTTTGAGCGTATAAAACATTATTTCTAATATAATATTGAAATAATATCATTAAATGCTGTTATGACGTGTAATTAATAATAAAGACCGAAGCTACTACCAATTTACTTTTTTTATACGGCAGCACTTAAGTGATCCATGATAAAATGTGTTTCTCTACGAAGACTTAATTTTTAAATTTAGTGTCAAAAAATATGTTGATGAAGAAGGGTGTACGCGCATTCGCTTTAAATGTGTGTGGTACATATTATAGCTTTACATGCATTTCTAATTAATCAGTAACAATAAATCTGTTGGTAAGGGAGGGTGTGCGCGCATTCGCTATAAATGTATGTGGTGAATAATACTTATTATTAATTTACATACATTACTGTATGATCAGTAGAGAAAAATCTATTGATGAGAGTGGGTGTATGCGCATTCATTGTTAAATTTATGAGTTTTTCTTATGAAGATATATTTTTATATAAAATTTAACAATTTTTAAATTTTAATATTGAAAAATTTTAATTTTATAATATGATTTAAAATATATTTATATATAAATACTAAAGTATTTAAAAATATTAGCTAAGTTTAATTAAAAGAAGTACAAGTTGTTTACATAATTTATTATTGTTATGAAATGAAGTAGACTTGATTATTTACCAGAATTAATGCAAGACTTAAACGAGATATATGCTATACATTTTTAGTTCATCTGTTTGATGAATATTATAAATATTTACAAAATATAAAAATTAAAAACATATTTTCTTTTTTTTTGTGTTGTTTATGTATAGAATATATGAATATTTTCCTCAGAATTTAAATGATCTTAAAAACAAATTTATTAGGGTTCATGATATGATCATTATCATGTAGCGCCTTATGTTTATGTTTTAAATATATTAATCTCAATGTGAACATAAAATGCACACTTACTAATATTTTAAAATAAATAGTAAAATACTTTCGCTAAACTGTTATATTAGAAATATGCATAGAACTTAAATGAAAATTTATTTTCTTTCATCATTATTGTGTGGAAATTAAAAAAAAGAACCATAACAAATTTTTTACATCCCTTGTATTTTCCTATTTCTACATTTCGTTTATTTAGCTATATAGTTTATTCGACCAAAGTTCAAGATTTGGTATGCATTTTCCACACCACCCAAGAGGTATGTATAAAGATGCGTTACCGAGTTTAGGTGCCGGTTCTCCAAGAGGCATATCCATCATTATTTATTCGTTATAATTTTTTACAGATTTTTGCAAAAACAAAATTAACTTTGAAATTTTTTTTTTTGCCGGGCTTTAGGTCGTGGTTTTTAATTTTTAATTTTTATATAATAACTTGTATTTTATATAAAATAAATGAAAACAAACTTTGAATTAAATAAAACATCACAAATTTAATTTATGTAATAAATTATTTTATTAACAGATATTTCGGCCTACTTCATAGGCCATCTTCAGTGTTATTGAAATTTAACAAATACAATTACATATAAAGAAAATTTTTAAATGTCAAAAGTCAAATAATAATTTAACAAAAGGACATGAAAAGGGAAAATTAATTTTTTAAAAATGAATAACAACCAGTGTTGTTATAGTCAGACGAAAAATATATTTTTTAAAGAAAATTTTTATTTTTATGAAAACAAATAAAAGTAAATCTAAATTTAATTAATTTTAAATGCAATTAATTTTTGATTAGTGATCTGTATATTTGCGCTCAGCCTTCAGTATCCCTCTTGTAGTTCAGTTGTTGGTCATCTGGAACGTCAATTATATGCAATATTTCAAAATTTCAAATATAAATATTGAGGTCGTCACCAACACAAACAAAACAAAATTAACAGAATAATAATTACAATACTTTTAAAAATTAATTGCAAATTTAAATATACATAAACTAAAAGCAAAAAAATTATTAAAATAAAAATTTAATTTAAAAATTTAATTTATATGTAAAAGTCAACTGAATATCATGTGGAAAACTAAGCCTATAAATGCGTTACACGCAAGAGCTTTTGCCTATAGTCAGGTGTATTCAGAACCCTATTAAAAAATTTTAACAGGAAATATATGCGTACCCTTATAAAAAGAGTTAAAATACTGTCTGATTTGCAGTTTTGACAGCAAACATATGGACGTATATTTTTTAATTTTTGGTATAAAATTTGTGCTATGCCTACTTTTTGGTAACTGCTATTAAAGTGTTTGCAAAATTCTTTATCTAATTTTTGAATATAATCTACGAAATATTTAGGAGGTTGCACCAAATTACAGTTATCAAACTCTTTTTCAAGAGTAAAAAAGTTTTCATATGAAAGAACATTTGCTAAGGGTAGGTTAGCTTGGCAATTGTGTGATTTGTGAATTTTAAAGTATAACCACCCTCATACATAAATAAATGCATTTCTGCTAAGGAATATACGTTCATCCATATCAATATCAACATCAAAATCAAAACAATGAAGAAAACAGCGCATGGGTTCTCCAAACATATGAGACTCCTACCAGAATGTGTCAATCACTAATGCATCACTGCATACAGTTTCTAAACTCTGATCAGGGGAAATTGGAGTAAGTGAATTAATGGTAGGGCCTACGGTAGAAGGACAGTCAAATTCAACTAATTGGTCAGTATTGCCATTTACTATGCAATTCAAATAACTTAATCCCCATCTCTTCTGAAAAAGGCAAGTGAATAAATGTGGAGTGATGCCTGCACAATTGCCTCCACCACGTCGTATTTGTCCAAAAAAATGTTCTATCACATCTTGACAAAGCTTTCTGGTCATTAAAACTTGAAAATTCTTAGAGGCTAAATATTGCCATATATGCTGAAGGCTGTTAATATTGAGAAGCCACCCTTTAATAAAAGAGAAGTTCTTAACAATATTGTTACCTTCGTTATCTTCAAATCTAATGGATTTGAGAAGAATTTCGGCTTTTTGCAGAAAATCCAATTGTTCAATTGATCCGCAAAAGCCTTTTTTAAGTCCTAAGCTACTGGTGCTGCTTGAATTGAATACATCAAAAAGATTATTAAAAAACAGAACAAATTCAGCAGTGTTAACAGTACTCGTATTACTTGAATCAATTAAACCTGATTTACACAATGCTCTCATTCCTGATGCAACTGTGTTGCTAAATACTTGAGAAGCAAATCTGACAAGCATTTTTTGAAAAGAATTGGGCCTAATATGTGCATTTGTCAAGTGAGGCGCACATCGAATAGTTGATTTTGAATCAATACTAAAAAAATAAACATTATCTTCCCAACTTACTTTACAATTATTAAATATAACATTATTACTGCTATTTTCTAAACAATTCCTGGTACTTTTTATCAAATGGGATGCATCATAAAAAAAGAATATCTTTTCACCATTGACTTAAAAAAAAGGGTGATGCACATCTACTTCTAATAACTTAGCTAATTTAATATTGTTTCTACCCTGATCACAAACGAAATGGCATGGGTAGAGATTAATGCCCTGAAGTTGTTGAATTACTTCAATAACATACGATTTCAGAACTTCACCCTTGCAACTTCCATTTACAAAAAAGTATGCAAGAGGCTGAGACTATCTTACTCCTGCGATTCCTTATACCATGAAAGTCAAGACAGTACTTGCAATTTTGCAAGTACGATCTTCATTACCAAAATCTTCAAGCCCAACTATTTTGTCATTATGTCTGTCATACTGAAGGTGACCTTTCAAAGACATTTCATCGCAAGATACAGAAACGAATCTTTGTTCGTATGAGAAGCCACGACTTCGTAACTCCAAAGCTTTAATACTACTATGCGTGCAGCCTGGAGACTTGGGTTCGTTCTGATGGTCAATTAAAACTTACACGTAAATGTCTCCTAATGCTATTGTTTTCAACTTAGAATCATAGCGATACACATGTGAATGACGATTACTATTTCGAAAACAATTTCTTACACATACCTGCATATTTTGTGAAAGCTTGCTACAGAGCTCATCTATCAAACTCTCATCTAAATTGCCTGTAACACTTTCAATAGTATTACATTTTAAAAGCAACTCTTTGTTCTCTTCTTTAATTTTTTCCCTAATTTCTACTTCTTTATTTTTAATAATTTCATTTTTTTCTTCAACTACCTTCTCTAACTTTTTTAATTTTATTAAAATTTCTGAATATTTTTCGTTAAGTTTTCTTTTTGTGGGAGTTAATTCAAAAAGACTATTGTCTGTTTGGACCTCTCTTCCACAAACAGAAATTTCACTCCTATCAAAGGTTTTACTAACTCCTATGCTAGAGAGGTGATTTTGCTTTTCATTTTCCACATTTCTTTCGTTGTCAATTTCATTTTTATTTAAATAACTAATATAACTTAAATCTAAATTAACATCCGGGATTGCGCATTTAGAAATTCGAGCAGAACACATCATTTCGGCAGAAAAATGATTGTTACAGGCCAACATATATTTAGTTTGCCCAACTACTCCTAAGCGCTTCATCCATTCTGTTCTAATTTGGTAAATAATTATCAGAATTAAATGAAATACAAAAATAAAAATTAATTATAAAGAAAAACAAGTATATTTGAGTAGTTACATAAAAAGGATCAACAATAAAAAATAAACATATTTGACTACAAATAATAACACAAAGTTAGTTTTGTCTTTGCAGATGTTTCAATAATTTTCACACAAATAGCTATATACAGTAATAACACAATATGCTACTACTTTCAATTTTAACTACTTTTTGTTAAATATATGCGCGGTAAATTTTGTATGATTTGGCGCAACGAAATTTTATATTACTCTCAAAAAATCAAAACCAAAAAACAAAACCACACTCTTTCTTACACTCTTCGTGGTAAACTTTTCGAAATATTCCGTTCTCAAAAGTACTCGAAGCATCGGAAAAAGGTGAAAAGGTGAAAAATTTCAGTGATTTCAGCTGGTGTTAGTGCACTTTTCACTAACACTTTCAAGAGCTCTACGGCAAATTGTTGTTGTGCGAAAAAACAAATTTTAGTTCACAATGGAGTTGCCGTTCTTGTAAGGTATTCTTTGATCACATGTATTTAATACGTATGCCAAAATGTTATAAAAAATAAGTTTTCAAAAGCAATTTCAAATGCACTCTCACGAAGTGGGCGGAGTTTCCGTTCTTGTAAAGATATTCTTTGAATCTTTGCTTTCGATCAAAGAATACTTTTACAAGAACGGAAACTCCGCCCACATCCACCGAAACGAAGAGAAATTTATTACATTTTGGCACACGTATGGAATACATGTGATTTTACCACGATAACATCAAATTACTCTCTTTTGGGGTTGCAGTATATAAATTTCTTACTACTTGCTTATCATATGCTTCCTTTTAATAATATAAAAGACTTGAGAGTAGCTTATTTGGTTAATAATATCACATCACGTAAACAAAATATATATTGTAACAACATAAATATATGATAAATAAATATATGAATTAATATATAAACTTTTAAATCAGTCAATTTTAATCAGTTTAGTTTGCTTAATCATGTAATATGTATTCAGCAAATTCATAATTTTAATTAATTTTTTCATATATATTTTAAAGTATTTTGATTTAATATGTTCGGCAACAAACTTTTGTAGAAGCACATTTTTTTATAAAGTAGAAAAAACAGTTTTGAATATATCTTATTTAATGATTTATATTTTCTTAAATATTTTTTGAGCGTATAAAACATTATTTCTAATATAATATTGAAATAATATCATTAAATGCTATTATGATGTGTAATTAATAATAAAGACCGAAGCTACTACCAATTTACTTTTTTATACGGCAACACTCAAGTGGTGAATGATGAATTATATTTCTCTGCATTGGCAAATTTTTCAAATTTAGTGCTGAAAAATCTATTGATTGGTGAGAAAGCACGCGCATTCGCTGTAAATTGGTGGTGAATGATGTGTATTATTCGTTAGATACATTACTGTATGATTAGATTTATATAAATTTTTTAAGTAGGAATATTTTTATATGCAATTTAATATAAAAGTATTTTTTGAATATTGAAAAATCTTTAATTTACCATCATATTTATAAAATATATTTATTAATAAATATTAAAGTATTTAAGAATATTAGGTGGGTTTAAATAAAAGAAGTAAAGTTGTACTCATAATTTATTATTTTTAAGAATTGAAATAATAATACTAATAATAACAATCATTTAATAAACACACATATTTATTAAAGGCATTTGTTTAAAACAATATATATTATTTGCGTACATAATGAATAATATTTATATAAAATAAATTATTTCTTTTGAATAATATACTAAAAAAATGTTCAATATGATATTAAAATCTGGGACTAGATAATTGTACTGGCTAATTATAAATATTATATAATATCTTTACACGTAAAAAATTAAAATTTAAAAACAAAATTAGAAACAAATTTATAGTATTTTACTGAATAAAAAATAAAATTGTGATATAGTAGTTAATTTTGAAAAATATTCTTATAATAATAACATGAAATTATGTGAATTTTTATTCAATAGTTTTTGGAAGGGAAGGAAATAGACCGAGTGGAATTGACGCTTTAGATTTAGTAACCATAGGTGGATATGTCAATAATATAAAAGATATCATAGAGAACATTGAAAAGCAATTAAAAGAAAATACAACGGTTTGCAAGAAAAAGTCAAAATTAATCTATGATAAAAAGATAGCAGATACACCTAATTATGAAGTAGATCAAAAGATAGTTGTGAAAAATCTTACAAAAAATAAAAAGTTAGAGACCACTTTTACTGGTCCATATACCATTGTAAAAGTTACCGAAGCTAATGTCTTTATAAGAACAAATCGTAGAACAAGAAAAATTTCAAAAAATCTAATTAAAAGATATATTGAAAACTAATTTTGTTTAAACTGTTCAGATTTTTTCTAGCCATATTCGCTCTTAAAATTGAGGATATTAATGGGAAAGGAAGCTTCTATTTCAAGAAAGTATGGGAAAACAGAATCGTGGACGGTCACATATCCATAATTACTAATGTAAATCTAACTTCTTATGAAGATAAAATGAATGTGCTTAAGAGTAAAGTAGATCATGTAGATAAAACTTGCATAGATTCCTATCACGAATGTGAAGAGATCATTGTTTTTGGAAAACAGCATTTTAAAAATTTAAAAAAAAAATAAATGTAGTACATAATATGCTTGGAATTAAGTCCAGTTTGAAGGGAAATAGAAACAAGAGAGGAATATTAAATATAATAGGATCAGGGCTTAAAGTTTTATTTGATACTATGGATAGTGACGATGCTGAATATTATAATAAGGTGATAACGGATATAAATAATAATGAAGAGTTTATAAAAACAGGATTAAAGCAAGAAATTAAAATTATTCAAAATTTAAATGAACAAAACTTAAACATAAAGAAAAGTTTCGAAGATATACAGCACATCTCCAATAACTTCATAAATAAACTTAACTCATTAATAGGAACAGTTAATGAAAATAGTAAAAATATGGCTATATTTGAATACATGCAAGAAATGGAATTAAAAATAGTAAGCAGTTGTTTAGATCTTGAATTTGACTTAGAAAAGCTAATTGATATCATTTTATTCATACAACTAAAATTAATACACCCAATGTTATTGAGTTCAGAAAAATTTATTGATATATTACTGAAAAGTAAAAATGAACCAAAATTTTTATATACACCCAGTTTGGAATCATACAGCCAAATTATAAAGTATTCTAAAATTAAAGCTTTTGAACGCAAGAAGGTTATAGTTGTAATAGTTCTAGTTCCATTTGTCAAAAAGGACATTTATGATACCTATCAGGTAATACCAGTTCCAATATTTGAGAAGAATAAACAAGTAATATTAGAAAAGGAAAATAATTAAATATCGATCAGCACGTTGTACAACAAGGGGTATTGTAGAAATCTTTGTGGAATTGAGATTAATCTTCCACTTACCGTAGTACTAACAATGGCAGAATTGAAGGTGGCACTGCTGAAGAGTGGCAAAATTTTGGACCAAAAACCACTCAAAAATTGATTTTTTCGATTCCAAAACAAATAGTAGCTATTATTAAATATTATTAATATTATTATCATTATTAAATAGAAAAGCTTGGCCACTAAATATTAATTGTTATCGAAAATATTTTTTTTAAATTTGTTTTTTAATTTTTACGTCAACTGTGCCAATAATTTTGTTTAGCTAAATTTAGTTCTTTTTTTGGTTTTTTAATTTTAAAAAATTATATTTAAGAGAAAATAAAATGAAATGAAGTGAATTTAAAAGCAAAGGAAGCATTTTATCTAAAAAAATTTTTTGTTTATTAAAAATCGCATCATTAGCTGCGTTTCAGCAAACATGATCCGCTCAATGATCTGAATCATCTTTGCTGAAACGATACGGATCACGTTTGAAAATAATTGGCAACGCATGAAATATGCCAGTTGGGTTTATGTACAAAATTTTTTGATTTATGTGAATAATTTTGGCGCTAAAAAAATAAGTGAGAAAATTTTGAATACAAAAAATCTAAAACTTGGAAAATAAATAAAAACTGTTGAAATGTCTGAAGTACGAAATGTAAGTTTTTATTTAGTATTTACTTAAAAATTTAAATTTATAGTAAATATAGATTTATAGTAAATCAATGGAAATTGCAGATTTTATTAGAATTATCGAGCAAAACTGACTCCTCCATTTTCTTTTTAAACACTAGTCCAAGTGTATTAAGCTCAAGGGATGAAAAGCATTAGCATGGATATAGTGGAAATTTTATGGAAACGATCAATAATTTTTCCATTGAAGACTTCAGGAAAAACTTTAAACTTCAAAGATGTACTACTAATTATTTATACAAATAAAAATACAATTGCTATTTATTAATTATATTTTATAATTGAATAGATTTGTTTATAAATTCCAATCAGCAAATACAAAATAACCGTGGTGGTCACAATTGAACGAGAGCAATGAAGGAAATTTACATATTTTTGTGGTATACGGCAAATATAAATACTTTTCGCGAATTTGGTATTTGTTTTGGCATACCAAAAGCTTCTGTATGGAGAATAATTGAAAGAACTAGTGTTTAGCTTATATCAATTGCAAAATTTCCGTTCGTGATTGACAGCACACATGTTAAAATAAATGCACCTCACCATAGCAATTAGGCTTATTTCAAAAGGAAGCATGAATATAGCTTAAACTTGCAAGCAGTGTTTCAAGTGGTTTTTTTTTATAAACGTAACATACACGTTTCCTTATGTATTGTTCTGTTTTAATTAAATGAATGTATTCAACTTAATGTTTATATATTCATTTCAAATTAATTGATTTTCATAAATTATCAAACAACACTTTTTTAATAATAATAAAACGTAAATAATTAAAGTAATAATTTTAATTAATTTTAATCATTTTAATTTATAGTAATAGTAATAATTAAAGCATTACTTCAAACAAAGAAATAAATAATAACGACATATTAAATAAATAAGTACATAAAATAAATAATAAATAAATAAAATCAATAATAAATAAATATAAATGTCGATTTGTTTATAATTTTACTACACCGTTCCATTGCATTGCCAACCTCATTTGCATTAAAATACGTTCCAATTTTATCTTTTACATACATTCCACATTGAACCAGAAAGTGAACCAGATCAATTGCTGGTTCACCCCATTGTTTTTGTTTTGCATGTAAAATTGAGCGGATCATGTTTGCTGAAACGCAGCTATTGTTGAATATAATTTGTTGCTGAGGTATTATAAATATTGATAATATTTTTGCACAAAAAATTGTATGAAAGAAATTAATTAATCAATAAAATCTATTCTTTGATTCTCGTCGAAAACCTAATTCTGGTTTATATAAAGTAAGTTTCAAGTGCTTAATCTGTAACCAATAAGCAATATTCAATAAGTTATACTGCATTTACACTGCCTGAAAACGGTTCATTTTGTTCAAAAATCGAAAATGAGAAGCGAATGGCTCATTCTTGCATACAAAATTTCAAGCGCGAATGCATTCCATTTCAATACATTCTGTATGAATGCGTCCCAACGAGGTTCGAATGCGTTCCAAATACAAAGGAATACATTGAACATACTCTAAATAAAAGCTCTTCATGGCATTTTAACAGTATGAGAAAGCTGTTTTGACATATTTACAAAAAAAGTTCAACAAATGTTTGGTGGTTGCATTTTCTTGGAAACGATGCATCTCTTGTTAGAACTTCCACTTCAATGTCATTTTCGTAACAAAAACTTATCGATAACACATTATATTTAACGTTGTTAAATATAAGAAAAGGTATTAAATGAAACTTTCAGCGGAAGCTCAAACTTTGTTGCGTCTATTTTAATATAGGAAAGTCAGCTTTGATAACTGATTTTGCGCCCAATGTTGACTTCCACCAGCAAAGTTCGTAATGTAAACCCCGTATTACGAGTAGCAAACAGATTGTAGTACCTGTAAAAATGTTTATTTATTATTATATCAGTATATAATAATTCTTTACAATATTTGCTATTATTGTGATATAACGCTATGACCACATTTAACAAGATATTTCTCTCAATTTTTTAATTTACATTGAAAGCTACAATAATATAAATTTTGTCTCATGACTCTGCATTATCAGATATATCTGTGCTTATTCTCTAAACTAAATGTCTCCGCTCTTCATAAGATCTCTGATATATATCGTACCATATTTTTTCATTGTTTTAATTCTCATTAATTCCTCAAAGCAACAATACCAAATTTGAATGGATAACAAAAGTTGAGTATGTTTATCCATTGATATGTGGATTCGTACACAAATATTGATAATGAAAATAAGATAACCGAAAACAAGTCATAGTAGATAAGACCAAGTTAATTACGAGAAATAGAAGGTTTTACATTTTGCCATTTTTTGGTAAACTTGCTATTCAGTCTGCCTTATTTATTTTAATTTGTATACCTATACCATTTACAGATTGTATGTTTGCGTAAAATGACTACTATCACCAATAAGGAGTATTATAGTTTGGTGAGTGCTTAAGACTATTCATTAACATAAATATGAAAAAAAGAATATCTAAACGTCAAATACCAGTAAAATTTAAATATTGACATCTCAATGCACCATTTACTTATCTTAGTAACTAGGCTTGCCCGTTTCGCTTCATCAGGTTTTGTAATGTGCATATTATACGTAATCGCCATGTCAGATTGAGAAATTTGTTAAAGTTCCGCGGATAGTTTCTAACTTGTTTAGGATCGCAATAGTAAATGACAACATAATTAAACGATAACTGAATGTAGTGTCATAAATCGTTGCTACATTTACGATCTTTAAATGTAAATTATTTCAAAATGCATAAAAATTGTTTAATATTGCAATATAAATACCTGTGACAAAAAATGTTGAAAGCAGATTTTAGCTGAATGCTTAGGTTCAATAAAGATATTACATATGTTTTTACTAAGTAAGCTTAAAATATGCTTTTACTAAAAAGACAAAATATTTTATCTATTAGTTTTTGTAAAATTGGAATAAATTATTTCCATTGTCGTTAACAAATCAACCGTGATCTTTCCTTTTTTACAGAAACTGATATTTTCTATAAATTTCAATAAAATTTGTCTAAAACTTTTTCTAATTTAACTTCTTTGTAAATCTAACTTCGTCTGTAAATTGTGGTATTGATCACCTACAGCGATTAAAAATAATATGCGACATTAACTAAATTCTTATAAAATGTTGCAATAACAAATAATTTTTTTGCTTCATATTTTGGTGTTCCGAAATAGAATTGCTTTTTTATATTTAAATGTAAAAAGCATACAAATAAAAAAAACAATCTATAATTGTTGAAAATTGCATTATTTTTATTACATTTTTTGGTTCCATTTTGTCGTTATTGCAACATTTAATAGAAATTAAGTTTATGAATACTTTTTTTACCGCTGTAGTTACTTCTTTCGTCTAAACCGTTGTAAGTTCAAAGTCCTTATAAGCGATTATGATTGTGATAACCTCATAGATTATCTCAGTAAATGTGTCGCTATTTCTCCTTTTCTTTCTAATTGGATGACACAAAACCTGGTTCGTCCCAAACTACAAAATGTTTTCGGTTCTACAATCACCGAGGCTGTCATTTTCATGGTACGTTTGTCTGTATCTTCGGTGCAAGAACCGAGGATATTCAGCTTTTCTAAACATCATCAGACTTGATGTTACCTGATGAAAATTGAATGCTGTAATGTTGCCTGATTATCAGTTAGGATGGCTTTTCTATTGTTCATATAGTTATGTTCAAAATTAAAATATATACACCTGTCTATGGTATACATTTTTTTCTGGTAGTTTTGTTTTTACCTAGTTCCTCCGAGTATTTAATCCCGGCTTGTAAACACCTGTTGCAGCTCCGTGTTCAGTAAGGGAACCGACCACATACTAAGTTAGCATGTTCTAGTTTATTTTATAAGTTTGAGATATACATTTTAATTTTTCAGTCCTGTTTGTGATATCCTGTTGATTGTGTTAATTACTGTATGTGCCTTATGCAATTATACCAGATTTCTGCCCTAAGTTATATAAGTCTGTACTGTATAAATCCACAGCTTTAGTTTCAATGTAAAGCCCCAATTCTCACCACGATAGAACTGCATGTCATGAAAACTTTGATGGTCTTTTGCTATTTCACTAATCTAAGGTGTCTAATTTAATATTTTGTCGAATATTATTCACAAGAATTTTGTTTTCTTCTGTCGTTTTGACATCATTCCATTAAGGTTGATATATTTGGGTTGCTTAAGTTTATATTTCCACATTAATGGTATAATAGTAATTTTTTCTGGTTTAATATTCAGTCCTACTGACACCATTTTTTCGCTAGTTTTAGTAATAGTTAAATTTGATTACATAGAGTATTTTTAAAGTTTCCTCTATATATGACTATATTATTAGCATAGGTTTGAAATGATGAACCGTTATTTTTCAATTTTAAGAAAAGTTCGTTTATAATTATACTGCTAAAGAGCAGTGATAACACTTCTCCCTGTCGATATTCTCAGTTTTCGTTCTTATTCTTCCAGAGTCGATATTTCTACCTTCTGATATAGAAAATTTTACTCACTCACAAAGTTAGAGTATGTATTGTAACTTCTCATATAATTAATTCTAATTTATTGTTTCATGTAAAGTATCGAAAGCATATTCCATATCTAGTAAGTCACATATTGCTGTTACTTTATTTTCTAAGATTTCCTGGAGCATATTAGCTAGTTAATACAGAGCAGTTTCTTTGGAATGTCGATATCTATATATAAGTTGAAATGGAAGCAGTACCAACGTCATCCGGTGATTTTAGTGATATTTTTCACCCACTCTACCCTTGATGTTATTGGTTCTGATCCATTCATTCCTCTGTATACGTCCCAGTCTTTCAATATATCCTGTCCGTCAATATATTCTTCCAGTATTTCAATATATTTTCCTTTACCATTGTAGAGAAACCTACAAATTGAGTATCAAGAAGTGGACGATTTGCTACCATCGCTATTAAAGTTTGTAGAAAAATTCTGCTTCCTTTCGCCAGCACTTTGTTGGTACCTTTATAGTGTTAATATTTATAGTTTTTCAAAATTTTTACGTTTAGATTACCGAATCGCTTTACGTAGTATATAGCGTTATGGCATTTTTATAGTCTGAAAACCTATACATTATACATTTTACCTCTCGCAATGTTCCACCAGTTTTACCTGGTTTTCGATTTGCTCAAGTAGTGCTCGAGTGCCATCACCTGGTAAGTAAACTGTTGCTACAACCATATTCCGCGACATCCTATTGATGTCAATTGGAATTTGCACTACTATTAAGTCTCTAGATAGAAATTTTGAAGACAAAAAAATTCATGTTGTTATTAAAATTAGGTAGGTTATTGGTTTATCATTTCGATTGTTCCGTATTACCTGTATGTTTTCTACAGCTAAATCACCATTATTGGTAACAATTATCACCTCATTGTATAAAATTGGCTTCAGTTGATCAAGTTTAGTGATTCTTAGCCCAGGTTGTCAATTGATTCAAATTTCAAAAATTTGTGGAAATAATCAATATTTCAGAATCCATTCATTTTAGCTCGATGTAGCCTTGAGTCTTGACTATAATTTTCAAACGGTCATATCACCTCATTGTATAAAATTGGCTTCAGTTGATCAAGTTTAGTGATTCTTAGCCCAGGTTGTCAATTGATTCAAATTTCAAAAATTTGTGGAAATAATCAAAATTTCAGAATCCATTCATTTTAGCTCGATGTAGCCTTGAGTCTTGACTATAATTTTCAAACGGTCATAGCTGCCCATACCATTACTTGAGATGAAAATTACTTCGACTGGTCTTCATAGTCTCAAATTTTCGAATTTTCGACAATGCGTTCAGCTAAGTACACAGGATTATTATGAACTGCTCAATGGGAAATTTTTCTGATCAGAGAGCACAATTCGCCACGTTTGTGAAAGCGCAACAACTGAATTGCTCTTTCGAATCCAACTTTTTGTTGCTTTGGTGTAAGATCTTGTGCTTTTTGAAACATTTAAGGAATATGCGTTGGATGCTTCGATAGAATATTTTCAGTTCTTTGCCCATTTGATTACCACTACGACGTGGATTTCGTTTAAGGTGAATTTCAGATGATGTTTCTGTTTTATGTATTTCGTCCATCACCATAGCGTTTGGCGACGATGCCTGTACTATTACAATGATTTATGGTGCGATATACAAAAATTTTATTCATTTTGAAGTGTTTGAGCTCAAACAATAGGTGGTTGTGATTTTCCAAACAAATATAACGCAATAACACTATTACTTGTCAATTCCATTTCTAATAACTTTTGTTCTATAAAACTTAGACGCAAATGATTGTAGTAGCTTGTTAACAATATCAACAGCTGTTACTCGTATGAATTTTACGAAGTTTACAATATCAGTTTGACAGATATACGTATGTGTAGTTGGTAGTCTTTCAATCGCTAGATCCTGTATATGGTATACAGAATTTCTATTTTGTTTATTTGTTAATTTGAATGAAAGATATGTGAAAATATGCGAAAATAACTTCAAATTTTTAAGTTAATTTATTTTGGTTCAATATGGCCTATAAGCAAATTCTAACTAAGCGGCCCCTGCAGAACACCATTTATTTGTTTGATTAAAAAATATCCAGCACGGTTTACAAAATACTGAAACCAATAACTTTGAATAGCATAATCTTAGTTTTTAAATTATAGTATGAAGCATTGAAACTTCTATTGTCTTGAATAGGTTCTTTTGGAAATAGCTCTTGGGTTCTCTTGTGGTCGAAAGAATTATCAATTAATAAGCGTTTAATATCATCAGTAATTTGGACATTAATATAGTGCCCAATATCAGTTGATTAGCTTATTGTTTCATCAATGATTTTGAAGTCTGTTTCAGTATTTGAACAACGTGTGAATTTATTTTGTGTATCACAATTAGCAGAAGCATCATTTGAACCGTTCACTACTTCACTTTGGTTTTTATTTATTTTTAGAAAATAGTCTAGTTTTGGTAATTTCTTTAATGTTTCTTCTTGTTCGTTTCGCTCTTTTCTTTTCTTGGCTACACTTAAATATTTATTCATTTTCACTTTTTTAAACACAAAAAATAAACTGGAAGAAATGTTTGATTTGAAAATGTATGTTGCTTTGATAAAATGTAAACAAACGTGTATTCAGTGCATGTCAACACAAAGAAATTTTAAAGGGCCTATTTACCCTATCATGAACGTGAGATGAACTTGACGACAACATGAAATATTAGTTCAGTTTACACTATCATGCACAGTTATGAACTGAAATTGGTTTTGTTCTGTGTAAACGTATAAAATGCTTGTGTCTGCATAGTAGTGCATAGCACAAAAAATGAGCGGTAAAATTACTTAAAATATAACATTGACATTAACATAAATATAACATTGTATATGTCAAGCTAAAAAAAACCAGCAAATTTCGTTGCTTGAAATTCATGAACTCATATCACATTCTTTTCCCTCTCTCGCCTATTGGTAACCGGTTTTCAAGTTCATGTTCATGTTACGTTAAAAATAGTTTAAATAGGCCCAAAGATTTTCTTGAAATTAATAATGCAAGCTTGTTCAAAAATTGAAATTTATGTTATTCCAACAAAAAACGTTTCGTCCCACTTTTGAGAATACAATGAATTCATAAATTTATAATGGGATCCCCTATATTCGGGGGCCCGAAAGCGTTGCTTCCAGGCGCTTCCCTGTAGATACGCGACTGATATCAACAATTCGTTATATTTTTTTAAGTTTAAGAATTTCTTGAAATAAAAAAATTTTAATTGAAAAAATTAAAAAACTTTTTTTTACTCGTGAATGCGAAGGCTATCAGCGAACCAAAAGCAATAAACATTCAACAAAACGGACCATCTAATCCACCCCATTCAGATTGATTTTATGGTTCTACAATATGAGGGCTTTTACACTGGCAATTGTTGAGCATTTTAATTGTTGTTCAGAAGTTGTCACAACTAAGGACATCACGTCTGGCACTGCTATCATTGCACAAAGCAACAAAAAAAAGAAAAAATGCGCATTGAAATATTTACTGCAATTGCAATTCATTATCATATCATCTTGTTATTGAAGGCGGCATACTGTAGCTGAATTCTGTTGATTATTTATAGCAGTTAAAATACCGAATGCGGTATTATAGACTTAAGGTAGTTTACACCAAAACAATTTACAGCCATAGTCAAAAGTATTTACACAACGAAAGTTTTTGTACATATTGCATAAAAACATGTTTTTATTGTTGTTGTTGGACGTCAGTTGCAAAAAATTTTTTTGTTGTCACTTAGCTTTATCTATGCAGAACCAAATAAAAAAAGAATTGAAAGATAACTGTTCATTTGACAAAAATATAAGCAACTGCGCTGATGCTTATTAGTAGTCAAAAGTATTTACACAAAACGTTAATTTCATTTTCTTCTTCTTAATTGATGAATTTTTAAAAATTTTTTTTATTTTTATTTAATTAATATAATTAATATTTGGTAACACCACCTTTGGCATCAACAACTGCCTGTAATCTAGCTGGAATTGATCGAATCAAGCTGGGAATCAATTTGGACCGAATATTCGCTATTTCAATTATGCTATCACTACATTTTGGATTTTTATCAAAAGTATTTTGCTGTTTTATGAAGTCTTAAGCATATTCAATGACATTAAGACCAGGGCTCTGTTCAGGCTCTAAGAAAGCAGCATGATTAAACTCTTTTAAAATTGGATTAAGTCTACATCCTTGATGACATGGTGCATTGTCATATTGCAGAAACCAGTTATTGATTGGAAAAGGTCTATTTTCTGATGTCAAGACATGGTTATGTAAAATACCAATATAACCGCACTGATTTAAGGTACCATTTTTCGGTACCAAATCTCCAAATGCATAGCATGATAGACATCCCTAAAACCAAACCGTGCCACCTTCAAATCTATTGAGTGGCTGCACTGCTTTATTCTTTTAGCGTTGTCGAAAATGCATGGAGTGCTTACCAAACGAACCCTAGAATTGAAATCCAGACTCATCTGTTCATAACACATTGTAACAAAACTGTATAGGTTACCTTAAATACTTCATAGCAAATAAAAGAATATTTGATAAGGTCGTTAGAATAATATTGACTCTTTTGTGCACCACATAGGTATTGGTATTAATATTTTTCAACCTGTGATGTAGTGTAGCATCACTAATAATCTTGCCAATCAACAAATTGGTCCTTTTCAAATTTTTTAAATTTTCACTTATATTCTTATTTTACACTAGATTTTACACAGTTTTATGTAATATTTTGCATAACTTTACTAAATTCGTCGCCGAAATACCACTCTTATATTAGGTAACAACCACAGATCGAATTTCAACTGATAATTCATTGGTTTTTATCATTTTCCTAAATAATTTATGAAATTTTGAAATCTCTAAACTTGTGTAGTTTGTGACAAAAGCTAACAACTGCACTTACTTGAAGGAAATCCTAGAATAAATGCTAATTAATGTTTTGTGTAAATACTTTTGACGCGAAAAAAATGTGTTTAAATACTTTTGACTACTAATAAGCATCAGCGCAGTTGCTTATATTTTTGTCAAATGAACAGTTATCTTTCCAATTCTTTTTTTATTTGGTTCTGCATAGATAAAGCTAAGTGACAATAAAAAAATTGTTTGCAACTGACGTCCAACAACAACAATAAAAACATGTTTTTATGCAATATGTACAAAAACTTTCGTTGTGTAAATACTTTTGACTATGGCTGTACATGTTTTGATGAAACAAAAATCTACACATAGCCAATAAAGTCTGCGTACACTTTACGAATTTTGATATGTGATAAAGAAACACAACATAATTAAATATTTTATATTAAAATTTTTACATATATTTATTCTTTGAAATTTTAAGTTTAAATAGCAAAAGACAAAAATTGTATTCGTTTGTTCATTCTTCAGATAACGGGATAAAATTGTCTCTGCATGTAAATATAGGCCCCATAAGATCTGCGTACACTTTGTTTGTTTAGATAATATCGTTAATTTTTAAGCAGTTTGTTCTTATTTTTGCTCATTTGGTATTAATTAGCATTTAAATTGAACATTTAGCGATCTCAGTGATCAATTAATTTTTAAGTAGTTACTATTTTAAAGTATGGAATCAAGGGGAAGATAAATCAGTGTGCACGAAAGAAAAATAATTATTAAACTATGGAAAGATGGAAAAAGTTTCCGAAAAATTGATGAAACTATTAAAAGATTGCATTCATTAGTCCAGCGCATAGTGAACAACTTCAAAAAACCGGAATTTTAACATCTGAACTGCGTCCTGGGCGTCCATAAGTTTTATCAGTCCGAGAAAAGCGAAAAATTGTCCATATGCTAAAGATCAACCCTCGTGTATCTTCTTCGGAAATTGTGAAAGATATAAATCAATCATTTAAAAAAGTATTTGTGCGAAGACTGCTAAAAAGTATTACATAAAACTGGATATCGTGGTAGAGTCACTAGAAAGAAACCGTATATTTCACTTGTAAACAGACAAAATATGCGTTGAAATGCAAAGAAATACATAAATAAACTACCGGAATTCTGGAAACAAGTGATATTTTCAGACGAAGGCAAGTACTGCATCTTTGGTAGAAAAGGTAGTCAAATTGTGTGGCGGAAATCAGGAGCAGCGCTAGAGAAACAAAATCTTGTTGGTACAGTCAAACACGGCGGTGGTGGAGTTATGGTATGGGGGTGCATGGTGGCTGATGGCCAGTTGAAATTTATAGAACCGACAATGAATAAATGGGGCTATTTAAATATTTTAAAAAGAAATTTGAAACAAAGTGCAGATAATTTGGGCTTATCCACGTCATTTTGGTTCCAACAGGACAAAGACCCAAAACACATAGCGGGGATTGTTAAATTTTGACTTTAGTACAACGTTCCAAGACAGCTTAAAACGCCTCCACAACTACCTAATCTCAACCCCATTGAGCATCTTTGGAATTTATTGGAAAAAAGAATTCGTCAGCATGTGGTAACAAGTAAAGAGGCTTTGCGGATTAAGCAGAATAGGCAAAAATTACTGCTGAAGAAACTCAGAAATTAGTTAATTCCATGCCAAACAGATTAAGTGAAGTTCTAAAACAGCGTGACTATACAACAAAGTATTAAATTATTTTAAATATTTCTACCGATTTTATGAGCTTTTTTATAACTGTACGCAGACTTTATGGGGCCTATATTTACATGCAGGGACACTTTTATCCCGTTATCTGAAGAATGAAAAAACGAATACAATTTTTGTCTTTTGCTAGCAGTTTCTTGAAAATGGTAAGTTTACATTCATCGATATTATTTGTTAGATCTCACAAGCTCTAATATTCCTTCAATCTTTTTATTTATTTTGCAACATTGCAACATGTTGAATGTGAAAGATACAATATCATTAGCCTATACCAACATTTTTTGGGCACATGTTAGCACTCCTAATTTAAGTTATCCATTAAGGTTTGCTTTGTACTTTTTTCCCATACTGACAGGGCAGTTTTGGCAATTCGTAAACGTATTGAAAAAATATATTTTATATATTTATGTATAACACATATATTTTTATGTATATAAATTTTAATATTTATATATTTTTAAGCTATAACTTTAAAACTACTTACGTTTTTTGTTGTGTCACTGTTGTGCTCATTTCACTTCAATTCCACTTGAAGAGAACTTAATAACTAATTATTTATATATTTATACAACTTGTGGTATACATTTTAAAGTTTGATGCGCTAATTAATAGTTGCGAAAGTAATAGCAAAAAAAGTTTTTATTTCCCACCTAGTTTGTTGGTGAAATGTACGACACCTTTCATAAAATTATGATAGCGATTGCAAACGGGTAGAAGTAACTGCATATGAGTTGGTGCAGAATTTTTTATTTAATTTTGTTGCAATATTTTGTTTACATAATATTGCATAAGTTTTGAACAATTAGAAATATGTTGGATTTTACATCTTCGAATGTACGTTGTTCTTGCACTCAGTTTGCGTTTTCATTCACGGTATTATTGGGTTGATTGTTGGTAATGCATTTTGCATTTGGTGTAGAAATCGTTAGAACATCAAATTCATTATTTTTCAGTCATTTTGTTCTTGGCACAATTAATTAATATTAACCGAAAATCAGCATTTTTTTCTCGATTTTTTTGGCTTAGTCAATATTTGTCCAGTTGTCAATATTTGTCAAGTTCTAAATAAATTTGTCCACTTTTAGGTAATTATACGATCAACTAAAATCGTATAAATTAGTTAAAGTTCTGTTCAATACAGAAAAAGTTATCAAAAAATTTTTCTTGAGTTAAAAACTTATCTGATATACCATTTTGTATTTGACACACGTATTTGCTTTTTTATTCTGGTTATTTTTCTTTTTTAGTTTCAGTAAATTGTTTTTCTAAATAAAAAACAACCGGAAATATTTTAATTAGATTTTTCTTCAAATCAGTTATCTATGTTTTCTTCTAAATTTAATATATTTATATTTATAACATATACAATGATCCAGGTAACATATATAGAAAGTGTAAATTTTCGATCATTAATATCTATTATATATTTTTCAGAATATGAGTATAGTTAAAGCTCTAAATTCAACAGAAGCACCTTTAAAAATGAAACATGCGCGTTCAATAATTATAACTACTCATCTTTCAAAAGACGTTAGTTTACTGTGGAAGCTGCTTACACAACAGCCGCTTATGGAGAATCGTTTTATTGCTTGGAAGTTTTGTCATCTTGTGCATAAAGTTTTACGTGAAGGTCAAGAGAACTGTATTAATCATTTTCAAACTCATAAAAAATTTATACTTGAAATGGGAAAGCATTGGGGATATCTTCAAGATGGCGTTGGTGCTTGTATTCAAGCATACTCTCAGCTTTTAGTTGTGAAATTGGATTTTCACCATAAAAATTCTTTATTACCTGGATCATTATTAATCAATTTTAGTAAAATTGAAAACTTTGCCTGTAGTGATATCAATATATAGTAAGAAACGCAGTTATAAAAAATATATTTTAAATACTATATTTCGTTTCCATTTCAGTTTTCAACTATGCGTTGAAATATTTGATTATCTTGATGAAATTATCAATGTCCAGTCAAAAATTTTTTTTTCAATAAATTCATATCGCATGTCTTCCATGTCTCCACAAGGTCAGTGTAGATTGGCACCATTAATAACTTTAATTCAAGATTCAAATCCATTATATGACATAAGCGTTCGCATTATGTTTAAGTTACACAATGAGCTGCCTAATGACATCTTAATTGGTCATCGCGATCGCTTTAGAGACTTATTCTTTAAAATTAAGATGTTTTATGATAATGTGCGACCTCTTCAGTATTTTGCGGACTTATTACAAGTACCAATATTGCCAGAAGTAGCACCGAATTTTTCTTCGAAAATTGATTTCGGCAGTTATGTCCCACCAACAGTTTTTTGTCAACCGGATGAAGAACCAGATAACCTTATAGATCCATCTATTCTTGAAGAGCCAATAATTAAGGATACTGTGGTAGAGGAAAGTAACGATATTATGAAATTGACTTATTTGCTAGAACAAAAGCAGATAGTTATACAACAGATAGAAGATGAAATAAATACGTTAAAAAGTGATTCAATTCACAGAGAACAAATGCTAACAAATGAAATCGCATTTCTGCAGAAGGAAATAAAAAAACTGAAACAAGAAAAAAATGAAGAATTAGCAAAAAATATGATGGAGACACAGCATAAAGATGAAAATCAAAGCAAAAGCTCATTGGATATTTCAAGTAAGCTTGTTATTAATCATTTTTTCTTTGAATTAAAAAATTATATTAATTGTTTTTATAGTCAATTTAAATTCATTTGATATTTCAAGCAGTGAACGAAAATAAACAGTACAGTATCGTAGTGTACTGTTCATGTCCGAAACACATCAAAAAATTTTTATAGTTTGTGTCTGCGAACACAAACTTTATTTTTAGAGTTTGTGTACTTTTCACGAAGAAAGTGCTCATTTTAGTTGTCTTTTGCCGAAGATAGTGGTCTTTTGAGTGATAATTTTCCTAAGGTAGTAGTTTTTTAGCGTTTGCCAAACTAAACGATTTGGAAACGTTTTTAATGTGCATAGTTGTTGCTTCGTTTGCATTAGAAGAAGAAAAAATTTTGTTTGCATTTGTATTGCATGTATTTTGTTTGTGTTTTTAAATAAAGATATTGCGTATGTATTTATTGATGCATATTTAATATTAGGGGGTGAATTAGATAGATATAATATTTTTTTGCTGTTGGATGATTTGTATTATATTTATAATGCCAATAAAAGGCAAAAAAACAAAATTTTAAAATCGTTAAGTTGTTAATTAAGTATATATATGTATATACGTGCGTATAGTTACAATAAAATGCTTATATATCTACGCAATAATTTAAATATTATATATGATATTCAGAAATGCCTAAAATATTTTTTTAGTTTTTTACTGCATTATATAAACAATTTCAAAATTTTGTTTTTTTGCTTTAACAAATTTAATACAAATCATCCAACCGCAATAAAATATTATATCTATGTAATTCATCCCCTAATATTAAATATGCATCAATAAATACATACGCAATATCTTTATTTAAAAACACAAACAAAATACATGCAATACAAATGCAAACAAAATTTTTTCTTCTTCTTATGCAAACGAAGCAACAACTATGCACATTAAAAACGTTTCCAAATCGTTTAGTTTGGCAAACGCTAAAAAACCACTACCTTAGGAAAATTATCACTGAAAAGACCACTACCTTCGGCAAAAGTTAACTAAAATGAGCACTACCTTCGTGAAAAGATCGTTATAAAGAGCACTACCTTCGTGAAAAGTACACAAACTCTAAAAATTATTGAATTGTTTCGGACTTTTTTTAATGTACTGTTCGTTTAGTGTTTTTTAACAAAGATGACAAACAGTACACTATGTTTTGTACTTTAGTGTTTGTTTTCGTTCACTGATTTCAAGTAAGCTTGTTATTAATGATTTGTTATTAGAATCAAAAAAATTATTTTAATTGTATTAGGTGTAGTAAAAAGAAATCTATTATATTCCCAATCAGTGAACGAATGTTTCTTGGGCTTTGTCAGCTACTTTTACAAGTTTATAAGAAAGGTTTTCTTTTCAAGAACAAGAAGTTTGTAATAGGATATGATCAAATTGTAGCTTTTAACGCTGTTTGCTTATATATATTGCTTATTTTTTTTTTAATTTAATTACAAATATATTTTTCATATTATTTCAAATATAGTATATACATTTACATCCACATATTCATTCATGCATTCATTCATTACTATATATATTAGTTTGATTTAAATTTTAAAACTCAAATTTTTTTTTTTTTATTATTTTTTTAAACCAATATATGGTTTTAACCTATTTTTGTGCACTTTTTGTGCTTTACCCTTACTATCTACTATAACTATATTATTACCTATTTCCATATCTTTAACTAAATATGGACCTATATATTTATTTTCTAATTTATGAACTACTTCGTTTTTTAATAAAACCTTATCTCCTATTACTAATTGAAAGCTATGTAAATTATTATTATACCTAAGTTTATTTTTTAATTTTGATATATCGAGCATTTTTCTTGCTCTTACATAAGCTACTTCTAATAAGCTACTTTTGCTTTCTTTAGCATAATCTTCTATATTGTATTCTATATTCTATTCTATATTCTATATTACCACTTTTGAAATCATAGAATTTCCTTGGAATACGTCCATACAGGAGTTCGTAAGTACAGTATCCATTTGCTAACGATGGTGTTGTGTTAAAGCAATACGTGAAGTATTTAATCCAAACATCCCAATCATCTCTATTGACAGAGATGTAAGATCTTATATATTCATTAAACGTGCGGTGACTGCGTTCTACAGTACCTAGCGTTTGATGATGGTGGGATGTTGATGTAATATTCTCGATATTGAGATATTTACATAAATCGTTCATAATTGAACTTTTGTACTCTGTACCCATGTCAGCTAGAAACCGTTTCATGGGTCCGTACTGTAAGATAAAATTTTCGAAAATTACTTTCGCTATAGTCTTGGCACTTTTATTTGGAACTGGAATAGTTACCAAATATTTTGTTAGGTCACATATTAATGTGATTGCATACTCATTGCCGTTCTCCGTTTTTGGGAGTGGACCAATGGTATCTACTAACACAGTGTCAAATGGAGACATAGGCGTTTGCACTTTCGTTAAAGGCATTTTCGTATGTCTAGTTGTCTTGGCCAGTTGACAACTCAGACATTTTTTTACGTACTTGGTAATCGTTTTTGTCATGTTTTTCCAGTAGAATCTTTGTTTTATTTTAGTCAATGTTCTGGTAATTCCAGTATGACCTCCTTCTGCTGGATCATCATGATATTGGTGAAGAATAGCTTCAATTGCCGACTTATTATTTTCGTTTATTTTTGTTACCTGTGGTAATAGCGCTATTTGAACATTTGTTAATGTTTTGTTGCCTATTTCTTTAAAAGAATTTAGCGATACAGATTTAAAAATCTTTTCGCAAGGTGCCATTTGTAACTGTTTAATTTTGAATTCACCGGCTTGTTGATCAAGCCTTTGGAATAACAGACCTAGATCTAAATTTCCATTAGTGATTAAATCATTAACATATATGTGTTTTAAAATTCTTTTCCCATGCTTTAAGAAACAATTGTGGGATGATAATTTTAATTTTACACATTTTTTAACGTCGTTACTACTAACGACTTCATAAACTTTGGGCTTATCATTATTTTGATGTCTCGGTCTTATTAAATTTGTGTCTGCGCAGACTTTTTGCGTATTCTTCCTTGTTTCAGCTCTCGTTGTAACTTTCAGTATAGCTGTATTTGTGTGATTTTGGTCTTTCAATTAATTTATAGTTATCCGAGACAAAGCATCGGCTACTGTATTTTGTTTCCCCCTGAGAAACTTCACTGTGAAATCGTATTCCTCTGTTTTCATTGAAAACAGATAAAAAAGTGGTCTATGGTCTGATTTAACTAAGAAATGTGTTCCGTTTATGTACGGTCTAAAGTAGTTGATTGCCCAATGAATTGCTGTTAACTCTTTTTCTGTAGTAGATTTATTACTTTCTCCCTTAGTGAAAGTTTTTGATGCGAAAGCGACTGGTAGTTGCTGTCCATCGTACTCTTGGCTGAGTACAGCACCACAAACGTGCTTGCTAGCATCGCTGGTAATACAAAATGATTTGCTGAAATCGGGGTATTGAAGTAATGTTGGTTGCATTAATGCATTTTTTAAATACTGGAATGAATTTTCACATTCCTTTGACCATTCGAATTGAACATTCTTTTTACAAAGTTTGGTTAAATGACTTGAATAGTCAGAGAAATTTTTGACAAAGCTTCTATAGTAGTTACAGAAAACAACGAACCGTCTAACGCTGTCAGCGTCTTTGGGTGTTGGATAATTTTTAATAATATCGTACTTGCTTTCGTCAGGTAAAATACCTTTGTCTGTGCATTTGTGTCCAAGATAAGTCACTTCATGCATAAAGAAACTACATTTTTCAGGTTGTAATTTGAGATTGTATTTTCGACAAAGTTCGAATACATCCTTAAGGCTTTTAATCATGTGTTTTTCGGAACATCCGACAACAACAAGATCATCCATGTAAAGAAAAGCTTGCGAAGGCTTTAAGCCTGAAAATGCAAGTGTTATCATGCGCTGGAATAAATTAGGCGCTATTTTAAGTCCATATGGTAATCGTTTAAAACGATATGAGCCATTGCTCGAAGAAAAGGACGTTATGTTTCTTGAATATTCATCAAGTTCAATCTGGTGAAAATCAGACATTAAATCAATACATGAGAAGTATTTGGCACGTTCCAGTTGATCAAGAATATCTTCGATTCTTGGGAGTGAGAATTTGTCAGCAATTAGTTTTTTATTAACTTAGCGATAATCTACTACAAAACGCCATTTATTATCATTTGAATTTGGGAGAGATTTTTTTGGAACTAGAAGTAAAGGGCTGTTATAAGGTGAAATGGATGGTTCTACTATGCCATCATCAATTAATTTATTCACCTGTTTATTTATTTCTTCTTTATGGGAGTGGGGTATACGAAAATTTTGTATACTGGTTTTCTATCTTCCATTAACAATTTTTGTTTGTAGAAGTTATTGTAGGTTATTGGTTCAGATTCAAGTCCAAAAATATCAGTATATTGGGAACATAAATCGTACAATTGAGAATTGAATTGTTTGGGGAAATTTTTCTGAAGATTATTTAAAACTTCTTGACTTCTATTATTTTTTGTTTGTGTGTGTGTAAGTATGTTATAATTTAATAGACTTTCTGACTTTATGTCATTATGTTTTAAACTTGTATCTTTATTAGTACTATTTATGATGCGTATAAATGCATTATTAGAAGTAACAATTGCGTTTGCAATGTAAATATCGGGTATTGGTTCTTGTCTGTGTACTAGAACTTCATTTTCAGAGCAATTAAGTTTAATACATTTAATTGTTTCTGATCTTGCGTGTAAAAGAATTGTATCGTTTGTATTATTAAAAGTGGAATGTTCAATAGGTACTGATATATCAGTAAAAAAATTATCGGGTCTTAATGTAAGTGAATTTTGATTGTGTTTGAAATCTAATATACAATTATATTGTTTTATAAAATCTAATCCTAGTATCCCATCACAAGGAATTGGAAAACTTTCATAAACCACATGGAATTTGTGATTTAGTAGAAAGTTATCAATCCTAAGGTCAAGATTAGTTGATCCTAACACTTC
>NC_051846.1:96336892-96359452 GCF_002237135.1 Teleopsis dalmanni | reverse complement strand
TCACTACGTTTACGCGAGCCTTAAAAGTTGTTTTAAGGCTCTTAAAATCGATTTTAAGATCGCGTAAACACCCTAAATTGAATTTCGCTTAAAAGCACTTTTAGCTTACTAAATGTAGTTTAACATCACTTTTAGTAAGAAATGTCACTTTTAATCTTTGCGTAAACACCTTAAAAGCAGTTTAAGGTTTGAATTGTCAGCTGTTAACAGTAAATAGGTACAAATAATTTGAATTTTATTACAAATAACACTAACCAAATAACTAAAAATATGAAGAAAAAGGAAATGAAAAGAAAAAATTGGATGAAAGAGGAAAAAGAATGTTTAATTAAAATATTTGCAGAAAAACAAATAATTAAATTGTTAGACGGCAAAAAATATAGAAAAAGCCTAATTGCATCCCAGAATCTAAATTAATTAAACTTGTTTATTTTTTATTCTCTATTTGAAAATCTTAACTTTACCGTAATGATGACTATATATTTAAAACATTTTAGTTTAGTTTAAGTTAAGTTTATTATTTTCAATTATTTAAATTTGTCATTAAGCACAAATTGTTATAAATATATTATATTATATATATTATATTGTTATTATAAAAAAAAATAAAAAAAATTATAAATTAATTAATTTAAAATTGGTTTTTTCTACATTATTTTTTTAATTGCTTCTATGTAGAAGTGGAAATTTTCTCGCCAAGTACGCTCATATATGATCTCGCATAAGTTGTCCGGACGACAAATTTTGTCGATTGTACATATGTTCAGGTTGGGAATATTCAACCCTTCAACGAAAGTATTTTCTGCTGGTGCCATTTTATCCTTAAATAAATCTACAAGCCTGAAAAATATTTGTCGATTCACTCTAAAATTAACAATCCATTGTTCATCGTCATAGAACTACAGAACTTCAACATCCCACCATTCCGAACTTCTCTTCCTTTTGCTAAAAGTTCTTATTCGTGGTGGAAGCTAAAAACAAAAATGCATTCTAAATATTTTATGAAAAACTTTATAAAAACATTTACATACATTCATTAAAGCCTCATTAGCGGAACTTATTGCCATTTTATTAAAGAGCTGCAATCGCATTTCTCGTAATTTTGTAAATTTTTTACGAGATGTTTTAAAAATCTGCATTGTTGCTTCATTATTATTTTCTACAATTTTGGTTATATTTCTTTTTGCAATAAAAGTAAAACAATTTGTAGTTTTACTCTATTCATTTTAAAAATGTTTAAAATCAACATTTCTGTTTACTGTTAAACAGCTGATTGATTGACAGCTACCTTAAAAGTGCTTTTAATTTTTGTGCGTAAACGCTCTAAGAACAAATTTTAAAATCAGTTTTAAAAGTAATTTTAAGACTCGCGTAAACGTAGTGAATGTGAAATAATTTATTTATATTTTAAATTAATGCTTAAATTCTACCTTAACAGAGAAATTGTGGAAATATGTGGTTAATCCAAAAAAAGAACGTAATATTTTTTATCAATGCTTTTTATCATTTATTCAAATTTATATTCAACTTATTAAAGACTTATTTTTATAAAAATTTCTATGATATACAACTTTACTTAATTGTCTATTGTCCGACTTTATTTTTGATATTTTTATTGTTTTCATGCAAGAAACTCTTGCTCAACTTTACTTTTTCTTCTATCCTTATCTTTTTCTTTTGTTCTTATCTTTTTCTTTTCTAGTCTTTGCTTTCTTTTCATTACCTTATCTATTCTACTACTCTACTTTACCTGCATATATATATATAAATATATATTTAATCTAATTTAATTGACAGGAGTGATAACAAAAAACGCCATTCACCGTGGACGGTTGAGAAGTAGAGTGTGTTGTTAGAGCATCATAAGTCAATACGGTGGTCCATTTCATATGTTCACAGAAAGAAAGTCAGAACATTCTGGAATAATGGCGACATTTATTGGTGTTAAAATTAATAATAAATTGAATCAATTCTAATATTGTATTTTTATTGGCTTTATCATACTTCATTGTACTTATGTCGACGTTACAATATCAATGAGCAAAAAAAGAAGACAGTTTCCAGCGTAACAGAATGTAAGAATATTGCGAAGAACATTTCAAGAATGTACTAGGTCATTTCCACCAGCTACTTATAGTAAAACTCGAGTAAAACACAAGTAAAGTACAAACTAAAAGTGTAATACAAATAAAGTGCCAAATTATGCTCTTTACACAGATTTTCATGGAACAGCTTTGTGTGAAATCTAATAAGAACAGCTGTTTTTTGAAAAAGAAAACAGTAGAAGTAAAAGTTGAAAAATAACAAGTAAAATATATTTTATTTTAACAAAGTGAGTTGGAGTGCTTTTGTTACAAAAATTTATTATAAATTTTATTTTATGTTATTAACATATTACAGACGATATGGAGGGAAATGGAAGAAAAATTGTTTCGTGTTTACCAAAAACGTCTCTGCAATGGCAAAACGGAAAGAAATTGTATTTACATATTGCAAATTGCAATTATTTAACGAATTATATGATGAATTAGTATTCAGTGTCCAGGAAAATATAGAAGCACATACACATACACATGGACACACAATTCCACCAAAGACTTGTTATCTTTAATATCCATGAGCATAAAAATGGTTGGAAAATACCGTAAGTTGAGGAGTAAAGCCTTGATATGGAAATTTATTTTCACATGAATGAGCGAAGTAGGCTACTCCTTTAATCCAACTCAAGTATATTACTATTACAAACATAAAGTTTAAATTATAGATCATTTAATTACATTGTTCGTAGGTGAAATCGAAATTCAGAACTATGGAGCGGCAATACAAAAAATCTAAGTTAAGCAACAGCCAAACTGCAAGAAATCGAATGGTTTCCTCTTACCAAAGGTAAAAGCACATTATTAAAAGCTTGTATGAATTAATTATGTTTTTTTTAATTAAACATAATCTTACCAAAAACAGGCAGGAGGTTCTAGATATCACCGTGACTACTGCACAAAATTCATGGGTCTATCAAAAAATGGAAAATGTCCACTAGGCACTCTTTTTTAGACTTTATGATTTTAGAATCTTCTTATAGTCTTAACATAAAGGTATCAAATATCCCCAGTTTAGAAACTTTCAGAAATATCAAGAATACAAACTGGTCAAAGTACGAATCATCTGTAAATGAGCTGTTGACAAATACAGCTCTTTACCCCCAGAGAATATAAATGATCTGGATAAGCAGGTGTGAGATCTTACCTCAATACTTAATGAAGCTTTTAACCTTGCCTGTCCTTCTACTCGATCTAGTAGGTAGTGTAACCCACCTTGGTGGAATAGAAGCTTAGAACACTTGAGGAAAGAATGCAGGAGAATTTTTAATAGGGCACTGAGACTGACTGATCCGAATACAACATCTCTCTGCAGAAAAGAATTACATAAGTCTAAGAGGACTAGTTGGCAATCATATTGTCAAGAGATTAGCAGAGATTTTGAAACCTCTACACTACGCAAAATCTTATCTAAAAATCCACTGTTTATCTAAGGAAACCGGAAGGAACCTGGTCAAACCCTCAGAATGTTTAAACTACATATCGGTAAACTCCAAGTTAAACCTACAAACTCTGAAATGGGCAATTTTTAGCTTTAGGCCCTACAAATCACCGGGACCGGATGGTATACATCCTATTGAGCTTTAGAAGTCTTGTGAACAAATACACAACCGGCTTCTGGCCATTTTTAAATACTGTCTCATTTTTAATCATGTTCCAACTCACTGAAGAATGGTTAGATTTGTTTCTATCTCTAAGGCGGGTAAAACCTCTCATAGTAACCCAAATGAACTCCGTCCAATTAGCCTTTCATCTTTCATGCTGAAAGCTCTAGAAAGAATTATAGACTATAAATCCCAATCTTTGGTCTCCGACACAAAACGCCTACACTAAGGGTAAATCTACGAAGACAGCACTCCATGCCCTCACTTTTACTACTAAAAAATTTTTCAACTTTAAGGAGCTTTTAACGAAATTTTTCCCGGTGTAATAGCAAGCGCACTCTCTCGTCCGGGTGATGAGGATGCTTTCATCAGCTTTATCGGCCAGTTATTAACTGGCAGAAAAATTGAAGCATAAAGGGGTGTATCAGCAGCACACAGACGGGAAAATAGAGGTACCCCCAAGGAGGCGTACTCTCTCGCCTCTTGAATATAGTGGTGAATGAACTGCTGAGGAGAGCGGGCTACGGGACAGTTGCATATGCGGATGAAATTGCGTTAACAGTTACTGAGAAATATGCTACCACTTTAAGGGATATTTTGCGATATGGCCAATATATGCTTAACAATTGGACACGGAATTGTGGTCTCGGGGTTAACCCCAGAAAAACAGAAATTGTAGTATTTACCAGAAAATATAGGGTTCCAAATCTTTCTACACTCCATATTAAGAATTCTGCGATACAATTTACTGAGAAAGCAAAATTTGTAGGCATTGTTTTCGAGCTGGAAAGAAAATATTTCAAAGCGAGCTAGGAAAGCAAACATTGGACTGCTCCTTTTCAAAAAGCTATTGGTAAAAAATGGGGATTACAACTATGTATCGCTCAGTCTCTATACATGGTTGTCATTAAACCAATACTTCTGTATGGCATAGCCATATGGTGGACAGCTCTTGATAAATCTTCGTACTGTAGTGTACTTATAGGGTTCAGCGTAGGGCTGAACTCTATATTAGTGGTGCTCTGTGTACAATGCCATCTGTCATCAGATCTAATGCTTCACTTAATGACACTTGGCATCTTCAGTAAGCAGTTGGCAGCATCATCTGCCCTAAGACTACAGGCTACATCACAATGGAGTGCTAGTGAGCATGGGCACGACTCCATTCTAAAACTTTTCAGGGAATTTGGTGAAAACTGCTAGCCATATCCAGACACATGAAGTACTTTACACTTCGGACCCTTGCTATCTGGTCAGACACAAGCGGCAGAGGGAACTTGTCTGAAACGGTATTCGCATTTAATTCGCGACAATCAACGCAAAGGCGATCGGACCCATTATTCTTCTTTACTAACAACATTGTACTGGCATGTGAAGAACAACTAGGTATAACAATGTTACTTTCTATTAATTCTTTTATTTTGTCACGAACTACATCTCTCTCAACTGGGCTGAGTCTATATCGACGCCTTTGAACAGTTTTATTCGAGTCAACTAAATAAATTTTCAATTCGTCAGTGGAAACGCGTGTTCGTGGAATTCGTTCGATAAATACCTGGGAATATTTTTGTAACAAAGTAATTAATTCATCTTTTCATCATCACCAACTAGTTCAGTATTAACATCAAAAATTTTCACGCAATGTTCAGTAATAGAACATACATTAACCGCCTTAGTTTTCCCGATTTCAAATTTATCTGAATCAATAACAACATTCAAACCCTGACTCAAAATCTTACGTCGAAAGTCTATATCATTTCGATAATTTAGATAACCATCAAGTACCATATAAAATAATATTTCTACACAATTTTCATTTAGTAGTAATAGTAGTATTCTTTTTATTATTATATATAGGTTATATTTACATTTACAAAATAAACTTTATACATTTTCAATAATCTATATACATAAAAGAAAGTCGTGTTAGTTAGACCACTTATAACTCAAGAACGGCTGGACCGATTTTAATTATCTTTGATTTGTTAGAATCATCTCCGCTTCGAATAGCAGAATACATTATAAAATATTGGAAAAATCCACTAATTTTAGCAAAAATAATAAATTTGTAAATGCTGTTTCAAACTGTTGACAGTTCGACAGTTTGAGTGATATTGATTTCTTTTCAAAAGTTTTTCTACTTCCTCATATTGAAGCACTCCCGTAGAGTTGAAATGTTGTTTTGAACGATACGTCTTTATTTTTAAATATATTTTTCCAAAAGTAGTTAATAGCTTTTTTCTCTCAATTTTTCAGTTAAATGTCTATTAAATGTAGCATTATAATACATCCATGTTCCAAGATACTTATATTCCTTAACTATTTCTACATTTTCTCCTCCTAATGTCCATATTTCTTCATTTGTATATCGCCTGTGATGCTTTTTGAATTCTAGCGCTTTTGACTTCTCAATATTAACTATTAGTCCCTATAGCTTACAGTAACTCCGTAGCTCGTTTATCATAATTTGTAAACAATCGGGAGTTTCTGCTAGGAGAACGATGTCATCTGCATACAAAAGTGCTTTAATATTTACACCATTTATAAATGCGCCTCCAGATAGATGTGTAACTATGTCGTCTATATAAAGTGAGAACAGAATCGGACTGAGTACGCAACCTTGTTTAACTCTTGAATCAGTAGCAAACTATTCTGACAAGTGTTCCCCATCCCATACAGCTGCACGATTTTCGTTATATAAACTGGTTAGAATTTTGATAAATTTGGTTGACATGCCAATACTACAAAGTTTATAAAATAAAACGTTTCTGTTCACTGAGTCAAACGCTGCTTTAAAGTCGACGAAGAATGCATATAGCTTTTTTCCTTTTTCCGTATACTGCTTGGCTATACTTGTAAGACAAAAAATATTATCAATTGTTGAGTATCCTTTCCTAAATCCTGCCTGGTATTCACTGAGTAAATTATATTCTGTAACCCAAGCCTTTAGCCTTTCAAGAAGGATTCCTGTGAATAATTTGACAGTGGAGTTTAAAAACGAAATGCCTCTATAATTATTCGCAATCTGCGGGTTTACTTTTTTAAAGAGCGGATAAATGATAGCTGTTTTAAAGTCTTTAGGAGCTGTTCCGACATCTAATATTTTGTTAAAAGCCAATACTAACTTTGCGATAAAATTTGAAGATGCATTTTTGTAGAACTCTATGGGAATTCTGTTTTCTCCCAGCGCTTTATTTGACTTGCTGTTTCTTAAAATTTTATTAATTTCTTCTGTAGTGATTTCATTATCCAACAGATCTATTTTAATATTTGATATGGCGAAACTAAAAGCATACCCAAATTGAGCATTCAATAGCATTGAGAAGTAGATAACATGACAAATGGGTAGAATTTAACTCTGCACTTTTGGTGAACTTTTGTCTATTAAGTTTTCGCAACATGTTCCAATACGTTTTGCTATCATTAACTGATCTTAAGGAGTTAGCTAACTTCGAGTAATATACATTTTTTTACGTTTACAAAATAATTAAACCTTTTTATTTGCACTTGTATATAACTGTTGGATTTTCACTTCTTCATGCCGCTTTACAGTGTAAGGTAAATAAAATGTTCGCTTTCGTGCTGACTCACATTCTGCATCATACCATGCTTGCTTATATTTTCTTTGTAAGTGTTTTAGTTGTAAGGGTGGTGCTGCTCTTTTAATGCAATGCGATAACAATTCAATTCCACTTTTAGCTGTTAGTTGGTTGTCTTCCATTAAAAATAACTTGTGCTCTAAATTTAGCGCAAACTTATGTGTATTTCAATTTGACCATAACAGTATATAAATTTTAATTTATATACTGGCACAATGTGCAGGCTTCCGTTAGTTCTCAAAACTCCCAAAAAGTCTTCGGGTATCGATAAGATATCCTATCATACTCTGCGCCGTTTGTCTCCTATTTTCTTTAATTCTTGTGCCATGATCTTCAATCATGCGTACAATCTTGGCTATTTTCCACAGCCATGGAAAAAGGCAATCGTGCGTCCCATCCATAAAAGTGGGAAGCCTAAATCTGATCCCAACTCCTACAGACCCATATCCCTTTTAAACTCAGTAAGCAAATTGTACGAAACGTTCATACAAGGCAAACTGAAGTTTTTCGTTTCTGAGAACCGTGTTCTCCCGAACTTTCAGTTCGGTTTCCGAAATAAGACATCGACTGTGGATGCGTTGCACCATCTTCAGAATGACGTTTGTATTGGCTTTGCTAACAAGCAATCCACTGTAGCCATCAGCCTAGATATCGAAAAGGCATTTGACACAGTGTGGACTGAGGGTTTGGTACACAAACTTCTTGCTCTTGGAGCCCCAAACCAACTCTGTAGCGTTATCTATCAGTTTCTTACAAATAGGTCCTTCATTGTTAGAATTGGCTCATCTCTTTCTAGTGAACACTCCATCGCTGCCGGTGTTCCTCAGGGTTCAGTGCGTGGCCCCATTCTCTTTAATATTTACACATCAGATCTTCCTACTCCTCCCCCATGCATTAAGCAAATCTGTTATGCAGATGATTGCCTTATTTATATGAAGTCCACTCTTCCTCGTAGAATCTCCACTGAGCTTAATAGCCACCTTAGCACCCTCTCTGCTTACTACGGTAAGTGGAAGATTAAGCTCAATCACTCAAAAATTTCTGCAATACCACTTATTGGCCAACGTGCTGATCGAGTAGCGTCCTTTAAGATCTCTAACCTTAAACTTAGAATCAATGGCACCCCCATTCAGCTTGTTGACAAGTTAAAGTACCTGGGAGTTGTATTCACTCCTAAGCATAACTTCGTCTCCCATGTGAGTTATGCCATCCAAAATGCCACGTTCAGGCATAAATCCCTCAAAAATGCACTCCGTAGACATAACCAGCTTAATAGCAAAGTAAAAGTACTTTGTTATAAGCAACTTATTCGACCCCTTCTTTCATACGCCTTTCCTATCTGGTCCGGAATTAGCTCCCACCAGATGGAACGGATCCGAATCTTCGAACGAAAAGTTATCCGAGATTGTGTGAACTACCGGCGAAGGCCGTGTGGCAAACACCATCCTAACTCTCTCCTCTTTAACTCCGCTAGAATTAGCGGATTGATGAATACCTTCTTTCACTAGCTAGGCGTTACTTTACCCGCGGCCGAAACCCACCTGACGTTCTACAAGTAGATCCCCTCCCAACAGTTTTACTTGAGATTATGAGGTATAAGCCTCCACAATTCCTTGCGCACTATCTTGAGGAAGAGCTCATCCAAGCTCCACTTATTCCGCTTTAAAATCGTGTTTTTTTTGATCCTGATTGTAGAGTATATACATAATTAGACCCCCCTCGCAATCTTGCGTAAACCCATCTCCTTCATCGATATTTCCATCCTTCTTAAGTTATTAGTCTATCTTCGGCTTTGATAAATTTAGCTTGCTAAATACTAAGCCCTTCTGCTCTCCTTTTACTTTCGTTCACTGGAATGGGGGTTGCATTCGCTGAACGCGGCTGCAATCTTCCACATCCATTCCTAAGAGGTGGTTTAGTGGGTTCAAGTCTCACACGGCGGCTTTCGATGCTTCCACCTACTGCAAAAAAAAAAAAAAAAAGGGCTTCCGTTAGTTGTAGTTAATTTAACAAGTGTTCGTCTACCACACTCGATAAAGTTCGCTTTATTTGTTCAATGTGTTTGCTTCTTTATTGCATATAGTTCGCCTCCACTGACCCTTCCGCAAATATTTCTTCTTTTAGCAGGTATCCATTCTATAACATAATTATGTAACTTTCTTACAACTTCTAATTTTTCTTCTAAAAATGTTTCAAATAAAAATATAATATCGAAGGAACAAATATATTCGTAAAATTGGCTGTATAAAGTTTTATTTTTTAAAGCGGCTACATTATACGATAATATGTTCAGGTTAAAGCTGTTATGTAATGCTGACGCATCGTTGAAATCTACGGTATGTTGTAGTGATGATTCCCGTATACCGACTTGTTTAAATAAAAAGAACCGAATCATTTCAATTATGTTTTAAGACTGTTTTATTAATTAAAATCTTTTTACAAAGTTGGTATTTGTGGAGGAGCAGTGTGCATTAGCATACTGTGAGAATTTGCTGAATTGGCGTCTTCACACGCCAGCCCAAACATTATCGTCAAACGGACGGTAGGGGCTCATATTGCAAAAATGCAATAAAGGTATAATAAATATCAGCATACTTATTTACTCACATAGTGTATGCTTATGCACGCTACAATGTTTAATTTTAGAAACTTTTTTAATTTCATTTGAATGTTTTGTTTGACATATTTTGGAATTTTTTACTGTGCAAACGCTTTCCGAAATATTTACTAGTTTTTTGGATTTATTTTATTGTGCAGTTCAATATAGTTGGTACATATATTTTTTACCTTAGTACCGTATAGTAAATGTAAAGCAGTACCCGCATCATCATTATCGTTCATTAGTTTGTTATTGCTGTCCCACCTAAACCATTTGTTTCCTATCCGTAATTTATCATCTCTAACGGCAACGAAATGTTTCGAGCTCACTTGCAGTATTTGCTTTTTTAATTCCAGCATAATTCTTTTATTATACTGTTTTTCGAACGTCAAGTCCCGTTCCACAAATATTGCTGTCCCTGCCAGCTTACCAGCACTTTTCAGTATTTCTACTGCGTTTTCTTCTGTTTCCATCTTTACTAGAACGGTCATTTAACCGTCTTTTTCTGACATTTTTTTAGTTTCTTTTATTTTTGTTGATGCCGAAACTTGGAGAACATCAGTGCATAGTATTTGTACTTGTTCACCTAATGCCTTGTTCGCCAGTAGACCTTTGAAAATTAAATTTTTCTTATTTGCTTGCGTAGAGCGTAGAAGCGTAGAAATCCTTTTACTATCTGGAGCCCATATGCTTTGAGATTTTCAACTTCTTTTTTTAGATTTTCGTTTCCTTGCCTTAGCGTCATGACATCCTCAGAGAGGTAGACAATTTTTTCTAAAACTTCTTTGTTACCATCCTTAATTATATCTTTTAGTTGGTTCACACTCAGATCGCCTACTTTAACAGTATAATTATAGCAACTCGGTCCGTCTTCAGGCGAGGTTTCAGCTAACATCCTTTTGGCCGACGGATTATATGATGTCTTCACCATTTTTGATGGCGTACGATGCATGATTGTTACATGATAAATATTATTATTTATTAACTAATTTGTAAGTTACCTTAAAACTATGCTATGTGTTTGCTTTGCCAAATAGATTTACGATTATCCCTTATTCGAAATATATGGTTTGTGTACCAACTATCTTAAATTTGTTTTGTTTATTCTATGTTATTTTACATACGTTACATAAACTCTATATCTATCATAATTTTTACAATTAAACATTTATTAGTTATCTCTGTCAACAGTTTGCTTAGCTATTTTTGACTTATTTATACAATTAATTATAGGACTCTTTCTATCAGATTTTTATTACGTTATTAAAAAAATCAAAAAAATCACTCTTATTTGGCTACTAATATATGATCCACAAAAGAGCGCCTTATTTATTTTATTTAAAAAAGAAAGCAAAAACGCGAGCAAATTGGATGCTTTAAGTTGTAAAAACTATTTGATTTAATCACTTTATGCATTTGAAATCGTACCGCAACTTATTGTTCCAACTTTCACTTCCGTTTACTCGTTTTTTTCTTTTAGTTTCCGACGCTGTAAGTTTGATATTTTTTACTTTTTTTTCACTTAAAAAGGTGCGACTATAAAAACGTCCGATTGTTACGCAAGTCTCTATCCAACTCCCAATTTTCATTTATAACCACATTACTTAATACTTGAGACGTACTATATACACTGTTTCCAATACCCCTTAACTTCATTATATTATTAAATCTCTTACCAGACAGCATTTTGGAAATACTCTCCTTAATTAGCGAATATTTAGCACCTGAATCAAAAGTAATTGAGTAGGACTCACCACGATGCATGAAACTTTCTTTGAGTTCAGCAATGAAACACTGTTCGACTCTTTTCTCATTACTGAATGTTCCATACCTTACAGCTGTATTCTTTACACAAGTGGTAGATATATGTCCCAACTCGCCACACTTATAGCACATAAAGGTAGATTTGTCGCGACTTTTCTCCACATCAGCATCATGTCGACCCTTTGTGAATTTCATTGTTTTGTTGCGTTTTGACTCTACAATCTGCTTTCTTATGACCTAATTTATCGCAACAGTAACATTTGATTGCATATAATTTTATCCTTTTAACTTCAGGAGCGCCATACAACTCAAATGAACTATTTTTTCTTTTATTACACGTATATGCCTTTAATTCTGCCTGCAACTTTTGTCTTGTATGGATACTTGAGGTTTATATTAGCCAGTGTAATCTGCTATCTAATCTATAATCTATCAAAATTAGCCAAGTGTAATGATATGATATTTTTGTTGTATAGTTGTTAGATTTTTATATACACTAATTGAAACGACTTTACTTTTCGCTAGTCATATCAAGACTGATTTTTATTTTCATTTTACTTCTTAAAACTAACATTGTTTCTTACAACTAATTTCCAATAGAATCTTATGTAATGATTCTATTGGTTGATAGTTGAATTTACTTCCGTCTAATTGGTTAACCCAAGTTAGACGTATATAATGTTTCATAAAAATAACTTATATCCATTTATTAGTTATAATGGTCTTCTATTTCACAGTGGCACACATCTGGTAACCAACTGTATTGAGGACAAATCACATTGCATGCATTATCGCTTGCAATATGATCTGTGAAACACTGAACACAAATTCATGTGTTGAGCATGCCGCTATCCAAATTGTCAAATGCATATTGGAATAATTAAATATGCATACAAATATTTTGTTATAAAGAAATGACAAAACAGACGAGTCAAATTCCTGACTCATAAATTATTTTATTACTGACAGTTTGGGTTTTTCGGCCATGCTTGAGTGTTTCGGGTTAGTGTAACATATTAAATATCGCACACAACGTATTGTGTGTGGTTATGGTTAATATGCCACTACAATATATAACATATAACAATATAACAGATACTGCAACTTTCTCAGAACTTATGTCACGCCATTTTGTAATAATTGAGTTCAATAGACGACTGGCGTACACCGAGAGACACTCACCATCAGTAGGCTGGCTGTTCAATACATTTAAAAACATAGCAGCTGGTGTTTCAACAGTTTCATTTCGTTGTAAGAAAAGGTCTTTAAACTGCGCCCACGTAATTCCTGGAAAACAAATTTGCGCACGCCACTGCAAGGCACTCCCGTCTAAGGCTTTACTCAACGCCATAACTAGAACACTTCCTTCTAGAGGGTTTTCACTTAACATAATACCAGCTTTTGTGCACCATGCTGACGCTACGGAAATCTGGATTGAATTTCGGCAAAGTAACGTTGATGCTGTTCTGAGAATTCGCACCCGATGACTGCATAAATTTTATTAACTAAAATTTTTATTTATTAACTAAAATTTTTATTTTTTTGATCGAAAATCTCGCGCCAATGCTGTTCCGAAGTTGGTGGTTGTGAGTTACATCCCACTTCTGATGTCGGTTCTGGCTTATTATTTGCCATCGCAAGGGTATTAGTAAATTCGATTGCACAATATCTGCTTTCAACCACTCACGTGTTCCGTGTATATCTAAATAAACACGACCACGCTGTTGTTTCCATGTTTTTCATACTTTGACTGTGCTGCCAAGTCATAAACTCTTCTCCAAGGCAACAATGCTAATTATCAATGTGGCAGCACTTCACCAAAGAACTGACAAAAAATGTCAAAAGAGAAAAACATATATTCGATAAAAATTAGCGCGAGTAAGAAGCGTCGAGTCAGCAAACGATTAACTTTATAAACGTACTTTGTAAACGTATTCAATAACTATTAAAAATAAATTGAGTTTTAATAAAACAATAAAACTTACATTAATTCTTAACCAGCGCCCTCTAACAGTGCATTGCGAATATACCCAAACTTTGTCATTCATTACAAATTGAATCTCTTACGATGCTAGATCTAAAAGGAATCTGGTTGTTATTATTGTCTTCTTAAGATTCTTCTAGGAATGTGAACTCTGTCATTTTCATTTGCAAGATTCTGCAAAATACAACATGCTCTTATATAGTGACACAGTTTTTCAACTCCTTTTAATTTACAGTAGTACAGTTATCTAAAACGTAGTTTAAATATACCAAATGCATTTTCTATTAGTATTCGACCGGACCCCAATTTCTTATTAAAATTCTTTTGTGCAAAGAATTTACCTCCACATTTCGATGGTAGTCGCATAAAAACAGGAGAATTTGTAAGACACAACTTTCATGTCAAATCTGCTAATTTTCTTTTTTCATCACAGATGGCTTGCATGCATTATGAAATATTTCCTTTCTTGTCAATAAAGTCGTCCTTGCGATCTCCAGGAGGATCAATAGTTACACGAGTGCTATCTACGCAACCTGCAAAATAGCATGTATTAATATACATGTATGCAGTGTTAATATGCACATAAATCCTTACACATAACTTTTGGAAAATTGCATAATTTTCAGAAAAATGTACTTGCTTCTTCCTTTTTTTGATGTGCTGGGCCATGCAATTAAATCCGGACACATGTTGCTAAAGAATGTTATCATCCTACTTATAACTCACTTTACTGATGACAAAGAGAGATTAAAGCGATCTGAAATTTCTAAAACAACATGCTTCGTGGCCAGCAAACCATAAAAAAACAGCAACGTGAGCTTCTGGAGAGATGTTCCGCTCAGGATTTGAAATTGCTTGGCTATTTTCAAGTAATTATTTGTGACCACGAAAATAAAATAAGCAAAATGCAAAGGCAAATGCAACAAGAAAGCGTACACAATATAAATGCGTATGCACGCATCTGTGTACACTCGCGTAGAGTCGTAAGCATAGTTAATGAAAATATTTTGAGTTTTTGTTGTTGCATTTGCATTTTGCTTATTTTATTTTCGTAGTCAAAAATAATTGCTTGAAAAGAGTCAAGCAATTTCAAACCCTGGTTCCGCTCACTCACTCGCAGTGCAATAAAGTCGGCACTATTTTGAAATTTTATGAGTAAAGAATTAAAAAGGCTCCGTGAGATGCGGAAATGACTTTTGAATTTCTTGTCGTCATATTTGGAAACAAAATCTTGTATGTAATTTTTTACATATACACATTTTCTTTAGATAATAACAAATGCACAAAATCTCATTATCGTCAGAGTCACTATCTCGAAATATATTAATTACGTTATATTCTGGTTGTGTTGCGTTACTTAAATCACTTAACAAAACTTTTATTACGTTTTTATCCGTTTCAATATTTATTTATTATAGTTATTATAATTAAAATTTCAGAATTTTATTACATTCACCAATGCAGCGCAAATAAACAATACAGATGCTCTCATTTACTTGAAAATTTCCTAGTGGAACGCACTTGTGTATACACGTGCTACTCAAAATTACTACGAGTAGCTCGTGGAACGGACCTACTACATGACTAAAGCAAACGTGTCAAAAAATGTAATCCCATAAAATGTTAGGAATAATTATATTGAATATCTATATATTGTTATATATTTAGTTCATATAGTTTTTGCGATCTTTATTTGAATAAACTAAATTTTTTTATTGGCATATATTTTGTTGCAATAATAAATATGCTAACTTTTAATTTATTATGTATTTTTATAATTAGGATAAAAATATCCTTTAATTAATAAACTGTAATAATAGTTTATGATTGCGCAGAAGTTACAATAAATAAGAAGCAATGTATTACCTGTGCATAATTACAAAAGATTGTTTTAACTTATTCAAGGAATCCCATTCATTTGGCTACCTTTTTTAATTATGACAACTATCACTATATCCAAGAAACCGAAATTCAGTTACAGGATTCAATGCAAAATAAAAATTGGTACTGACAGCTCACTTTATTTTGCATTGAAAGCAACAACAATTGTAATAACGTAACTGTAATCATAACTCCCCTTAAAAAAATTTATAAAAAAGCAGAGTTCGGAATGTGGTGCACAAAATCGCACACTGCACTGTGAGAGTGGAAATTATTTTTAAAATATGCACACGCACATTTGTTGTGCGGTTTCAAATTTCACATCGCACAAAACGATGATTGTGCACACAGATTCATGCACACATATTTGTGCACGAGTGTGCTCCCAGCGGCACCATTATGCCAGCGCTGAAAAAGTAAGCGAGGAGGTAATAGCTCTTCGTTTTTATTTTTCTTTGTTTCGACATAGGCAATTTCGGGGTTGAAATTATAAAAGAATGAAGAAGAAAAGCATATGAGTATTAAGAATTTCTTGTTTTGCCTACATTGTATACATTTAGTCTGCTTTTGATTTTAGTGAAGTGCGTGCAGTGAACAATTTTTAATTATTAAAACCAAAATAAAATCAAAAATATAAATAAAATATAATTTATAATTTAACATAAACTCACTGTAAGTATTGTAACATAAAATTTACACTCATAAATTTTATGACACAATAATAAAAAAAAAACAAAATATAGACAAAATAAAAAAACAAGAAAAAAAAACACACAACAAAACCACTAATAAAACTTGTAAACAACGCACCGTTGCAATTGCAAGAACAAACATACTGTTTGCTTCGCACATCGCAGGTATTAAAGGCGAAGCAAAAGCAGTAGACTGGCAGTCAGCGAAGCATCGAGCTAGTAAAGACATCGTTCTAAACTTGCAAGCTGATACATCGGTGAACGGAAATACACATTTCAGTTCGCATTCTTTTTTTTTAAAAATATAATAGAAATAAACATTTCTATTATATAATTACTTGTAAACCAAATCGGTAAATAGAAATATACATTTCAGTTCACATTGTTTTTTTAAATATAATAGAGATAAACATTCCTATTATATAATTACTTGTAAACCAAATCGGTGAATAGAAATATACATTTCAGTTCACATTGTTTTTTTTTAAATATAATAGAAATAAACATTTCTATTATAAAATCAATAGTCGGTGAATAGAAATATACATTTCAGTTCACATTGTTTTTTTTCTAATATAATAGAAATAAACATTTCTATTATAAAATCAATAGTCGGATATACAGTAGCAATAGAAACATACATTGCTATTTTCTTTGTATATAACGAAAGCAACACTCAGTGATTGTAGCGAAGCCACCGCCCACCGTACATCCAAACTCACCACTGTTCCTAACAAACAAATTTATTGTAGGACTGAACCTGGAATCCGGCGAGCAAAACCCCGGCCAGAAAGGTTCGTTACAGTATATACAAAATTAAGTAAATATATTTAAAATGATAATTATAATTTTTGTTTTGTATTATATAGATGCATACTGTAAGACATTATAAATTATTGGTGAAAAAGGAGGAATTTTTATCGTTTAAAAAAGAAGGTATAAGTGAAACAGGGAATTTAAATCGTGCATTTATTAAAATATTTTATTCTTTTATAGAAAATGATTTTCAAAATTTTGGTACGAAAACAACACCTTCCTGCAGTACAGCTGAACATATTAATGGTGATAATAATAAGTTAATATTTAAACAAATTAATATGAAAATATGTTAACAATTTAATATGTAAATGAGATAATATTTAAATAAATTAACATGTAAATAATTATATATAAATAATTTAAAATGTAAATAAGTTAATATGATATATAAATATACTAGCTGACCCGGCGGACGTTGTTTCCCCTTGCAATTAATTTTCCTGGCTCAGCTGAGTTATAATATTTGTTGTTATTCAACTTAACCTTTAGCATTTTAATGCGAAAATTATTTTAAATTGATTTTTTCTTTTGATCTACAAATGTTCTACTTTTTGATCTACTTATGTTACAAATATTTTCATGTTACTTCAAATCCTTATAAGCACTACATTTTAAATGAAAAAAGGTTATTGTTTATCACTTCATCAGATTAAGTAATTATTAACCTCAGATCTACATACCTCCCCGAGGAGCCTGTAACCATTCAGAGATTTGATAACGCGGATAAAAGACATTATCCAGTGGGCCAAATTGTGAATCTAAACCTTCCTTGAATCCACTTGAACACACACAAAAAATTTCATCAAAATCGGTTCAACCGTTTAGGAGGAGTTCACTGTCAACACACGTACAGAAGAATTATATATATAAGATTATATATTTTTATGTAAATATTAATATTTTGATTTTATAAAACATAAATATAAAATATAATTCATCCAAAAAAATTTTTAGTATTTTATTTAAAAATCAATAGCATAGGTAAAATTTAAAAGGTAAGCGAACATGTCAGCGCTGAAATGTTGCATTACAAATTTGAAAAGGTAATCGAACGATTCAGCGCTTGCTCGCAATGACATGCACGTGTTAAAGTAATTAGGAGTTTCCTTTGAATAATCAGCGCTAGGCATTACCATTCAGCGCTGAGGGAATCGATTCCCGCTGGGCTGCTAATATTACGATTGCACAAATGTGCGATTTTGCGCTTGCACCCAAGGATGGAAAAAATTACATGAATTACACAATTTTGTTTGAAATATTTTGTTGCAAATTTTGAAAAAATAAATATTTATGTTCGTTGGCATCGTAACTTATGTTAAAAATAGCATAAATTAACAAATATTTAAAATAATTATTTTTGTTAAATATTTATAATGTTGACTAAAAATTATAACTGTCTTAACCTAATTTGTATTCTAACTTAAAATATTAGTTTTTTGAATATTACTTTCCAACTTTTGTGCATTTTTAAATGCAAATTTAGTAAGTAAACTTAAAGTATTTGTTTGGTAAGTTTTGCACCAGTTTAAAAGAAATAAAAACATATTTTAGGAAGATTTTTTTATTCCCAAATAATATGTATTTACATAGGTAGAGTACCTAACTTTTAATAAAAAACACGAAAGATTAGGAAAATATTTTCTTGAACAGGTAGCAGGATGCTTAGATTTGCTAATGTGAACTTAAAAAACATGAAAAGGAAGTAAAATTTTTAACTCTTTTGGTAGGACACAAAATTTTTAAATACAAAGCAATTAGTTTCCACAGAAATATATGAATGAATACTAATAATAGATTAGGTAAAATACTATTAAGTAAAAAACAAACATACTAAGCCTCAGTCACTTACACCTTAAAGGACAAAAGCAATACTCTATCGTGTTTATTTTAATTTTTAAGTGATGATTAGGTGATAATTAAAATTTTATGATATATTTAATATTTTCAAAGTAAGATATGTAGAACCGATACTCTTTACTTATAACATTTCGAAACAAATACTCTTTCTTTATTAAATTCATGTACCTATTTAACTCATATATCATAAACTATTTATATTTTATATTATAACAAAGTCTTCAAATACATTGTGAAATTAACTTTATTCCCATGTTTTAAATTAATAAACCTTAAAATAATAAGTAATATAAGCAATAAATGTGAATCTAATAATAAATTTAAAATTAAAATATAAATATAAAATCATTTTTTCAATAAAATATTTCGCCTTAAGACGAAAATTAATGCAAATCAGTCTTTCATACTATTTTGTTGCGTTATTCATCGTAATATTGTGCGCTTTTAAATCATCATTTCACACAAATGTGCAGTAGACATTTCGTCTCCGCACTTTAAGGTGCATTTTTATTTTGAAGTCTGCACACAAAATGTGCTCCTCGTCAGGGTTTAAATTGCTGTTGCTTATTGCATTGCACTCTGCATACAGAAAGTAAATTTTATTTCAACATATAAAAAATAACTAAATAAATAAATTTTTTAAATCAATTTTATTTTTTATTAATATTTTTATTTTTTATCTTCATTTTAAGCTAAAAATTATTTTTAACAGATTAGTAGAAAAATTATATAAATTAAAAATGTAAAAAATCAACGCTATCCATAGCAGAAAATGTCTGTGTACAAAACATATTAAGGGGAATTCCCGTAGTTTTAATAGCAGAATTTTGGCGTGCTTTATGTTTTACTGTACCAGACTGGTACTACCAGTATATCATTATACACAATCCTACGCACTTATTTTATAATTCAACGATTAAAAAGTAATTAAATTTATAGTGGCTGTTATATACTTTATTGATTTAAGTTATATAGATTTACAATTAATTAATAATAATAATAGTTTATACGGCATGGCACGCTTATTCCTTTGATCACAACGACGAACACCTACTCACTTCGTATTTTTCCTTTTTTATCTATTTCTTTATACAGGGTTGCCATTATCGAATATAGTTTCGTCCGTTGCACGCGTAAAGTGAATAAAAATGAAACAAATTAATTCAATTTCAGTAATTTCAATTTATTAATTTTCAGTTCAGTAGTTATAATTTTAATATTTTTCAATTTAATATTTTCACTTTCAAATATTCAATTTCAATTTTATACTTTTAATATTTCAATTTAATATTTTATCTTTAAAATGTTTAATTTCTGTTTCAATTTTTATTATTTTCATTTTCAATTATTTAATTTCGAATTTACAATTTTAATATTTCAATTTTAATATTTTATCTTTAAAATATTTATTTTACTAATTTCACTTTCAAATATTCAATTTCAAATTTACAATTTTAATATTTCAATTTTAATATTTTATCTTAAAAATATTTATTTTTCTATTTTCACTTTCAATTATTCAATTTGGAATTTACAATTTTAATATTTTATCTTTAAAATATTTATTTTACTAATTTCACTTTCAAATATTCAATTTCAAATTTACAATTTTAATATTTTATCTTTAAAATATTTATTTTACTATTTTCACTTTCAATTATTTAATTTCGAATTTACAATTTTAATATTTCAATTTTAATATTTTATCTTTAAAATATTTATTTTACTATTCAAACTTTCAAATATATCAATTCAATTTACAATTTTAATATTTCAATTTTAATATTTATCTTTAAAATATTTATTTACTAATTTCACTTTCAAATATTCAATTCAAAATTTACAATTTTAATATTTTACTTTAAAATATTTATTTTATTATTTTCATTTTCAATTATTTAATTTCGAATTTACAATTTTAATATTTCAATTTTAATATTTTATCTTTAAAATATTTATTTTACTAATTTCACTTTCAAATATTCAATTTCAAATTTACAATTTTAATATTTCAATTTTAATATTTTATCTTAAAAATATTTATTTTTCTATTTTCACTTTCAACTATTCAATTTGGAATTTACAATTTTAATATTTCAATTTTAATATTTTATCTTTAAAATATTTATTTTACTATTTTCACTTTCAATTATTTAATTTGGAATTTACAATTTTAATATTTCAATTTTAATATTTTATCTTTAAATTATTTATTTTACTAATTTCACTTTCAAATATTCAATTTCAAATTTACAATTTTAATATTTCAATTTTAATATTTTATCTTTAAAATATTTATTTTACTATTTTCAATTTCAAATATTCAATTTCAAATTTACAATTTTAATATTTCAATTTTAATATTTTATCTTTAAAATATTTATTTTACTATTTTCACTTTCAAATTTAAAATGAAGGAAGGCACAACTTCGCGACGATTGTAATCTTTAACAAAATCTAAGGTTAACATAAATGATCCTGGGTTTTATACCCCTAATAACAGTATCAAAAATCAAGCTGTCAACTCTGTTAAGTTGAAGCTTTTGATTTTTGTATGGACAAGAGCTTAAAGTTTTGTTCTAACAGAACTTTAGCATAAAGTTTTAATGTTACTTAAAATTTTAACAGAAGCGTCCTCTGTTATTGTCATGACAACGAAAAAATGTAATGCTATTTACATAGCGTCATCTCTCAAGCTCTCTGCTTGAAATTATGCTATGATCAGCAGAAATAGTACAGTTCATCTTTTGACTGTATGTGTGTCATTCTTAAGAAGTGATCACGCGATAGATAGATGCGTGTATCTTCTTAAATGTTTATAGTAGCGTTTCCTGTTGTGGCTACTGACTGTCCCAAGTGCGTTTATTAGGGTTTTGTTTATATTGCATTGGAATGTTAAGTGTAGCAAGAAAATGCTAAAGTATGAAATATAACTATACTTGAATGCTGTATAGATTTTTGGATTTTTTGAAATGATATTATTTTTAAATACTGTATAACTTTTTGAGATTTACGGAATTGAGTGACCCTAATAAATTATGAAATTTATTATATGAATTTTTGGGTACAGTGGCGTAAATAAGTAGAGAAATATTAGCATCAATGCTAATATGTAACTATATACTACAGTTCCTCCCCCATCAAATAGTCCCGTAACCTTTTTGGCGGTTGCCTCCGCCGGTACGGTCGCGATTTTAATGTTTCATCTCTTTTATCTTCTTCTTCTAATGACCCCTCTACTTGACTATCTGGTAGGATATATTCATTTGATGAATGACCTGCACTTACTTGGTCGTCTTGCTCTTCCGGTTGTGCCATTGAAGTTACTGCCACTGGAGTTGTATTGGATTCTAAACTTGTCGGTGTCTCCGAAACTCGCTTATGCAACTGGTCAATATGTCTCGACACTATGTTACTATTTGATTGAATTTTGTAGTTGGGATCTCCTGTTGATTGTATAATCCCTGGCATCCACTTTTCACCTCTTCCAAAATTTCGGTACCAAACACTTTCACCACACTGGAAACTGCGAACTGGTTTTATTTGTTTGGAATACTCATCAGAATTTAGCCGCGTCTGAGTGTTGTCATCACTGGGGTGCAAATGATCTAACAATGTTTTCAACTTCCTTCCCATCAAGATTTCTGCTGGACTCGAATTTGAAT
>NC_051846.1:96311647-96333899 GCF_002237135.1 Teleopsis dalmanni | reverse complement strand
CTTTTGTAAATTCCCGTCGCGTATGCCACAGACTAACCTGTCTCGTAACATTTCATCTAAATCATTGAAATTGCAGTCTTGGCTCAATTTCCTTAGCGCTGCCAAAAATTCGGTAATTGATTCGTCTTCTTTTTGATCCCTCCGATAAAATATAAAACGTTGAATTATTATATTAGCTGCTGGACAAAAATGACTCGTCAATAGTTTAGTTGCCGCAACAAATGTAAATTTCTCATCTAATATGTTAACCGGTGTGGCAACCGATTTTAATATTGTATAAGTTTCCATCCCACATGAAGCTAAAAAGATAGCTTTTTTCTTTATTGCGTCTGTAATATCATTAGCCAAAAAGAAAAATTCTATTTGTTCCATGTACGTCTACCATTTTCCTGACGCCACGTTAAATTGGCTTAAATCTCCGAAATTCTTTGCCATCATTTAACATTTTTTAAAAACAGTCTGCTCACAAGAAAAGTTTTATCCTCGTCGCCAATTTTGTTATATACTTTATTGATTTAAGTTATATAGATTTACAATTAATTAATAATAATAATAGTTTATACGGCATGGCACGCTTATTCCTTTGATCACAACGACGAACAACTACTCACTTCGTATTTTTCCTTTTTTATCTATTTCTTTATACAGGGTTGCCATGATCGAATATACTACAGTGGCAAATGAAGGAAAAGAAATTATTAGCAGTGGAAGCAGTATTATTATTGATCTATGGAAAAAAAGGAAAATGTATCGCGAAATTAGTCAAATCGTTAAGTGGTCACATCTTTTTACCTAAAGAGTAGTGAACAACTACAACTAAACAGGATTATTGACCTCGAAGTTGGGATCTAGGCGTCCATCCAAGCTGTCAACAAGAGAAATCCGCAGCATTATTATTTAGACGCTTTTTAAACTCTTGTACGCAGACTTTTTCTGCCATCGATAGCGTTGATTTTTTACATTTTTAATTAATATAATTTTTCTACTTATCTGTTAGAAATAAAAGTACTAATAAAAAATGAAATTGATTTACAAAATTTATTTATTTAGTTACTTTTTATATGTTGAAATAAAATTTACTTTCTGTATGCAGAGTTTTTCTGCTAAGTGTATATATATATCATAAATTTAATAATTAAAAAAAACGAATTTAGTCATAATCTAATTACAGATAAAATTATATTAATTGCATACAAATTGTACGCACACACATTACTTACAATTTTACACAACTATATTCAATGCACCAACAAAGAAATAATGCGTACACATTTCCTTAAAACAAAAACAAAAAGAAGAAATCCATACACATTTGCTAATAGCAAAACACAAGCAGCTAACGCATAAGCAAGCACGTTGCATATATTCCAAACGCATAATAGTCAAATATGTAAAATTGACTATTAGCAAGCAATCAAAATGAAACATGTTAGCGTTTTTTGCTGTTGCTAATGCATATTCCTATTTCATTTTCATATGCAACGCATTAGCAATTAGTCTGACAAAAATTGACTGGTCAATATTTATGCATTAGTCAAAATATGGTTGCTTTTGCTAATTTTCTACAAGCAATTCAAGCCCTGCTCCTTGTATTCTTTTCTGCACACGTTGTGTGCGAGGGCAAGCTGGCTGCCTCACACACAATGTGCTGTGCGAAATAATTCGGCACAAACACCGAATTGGTGTGCGAGTTTTATTTCTCTCCACTACATTCGTGTGAAATGTGCGTTTTGTTTGTACACACAAGATGTGCACAAAATTTTCGTACACCACATTTGTGGTGTGAAATGTTATTTAGAATCGCACAACAATTGTGAGTGGTGTTTTGCATTTTTGTGCACAGCACAGTGTTTTTCTGAACCCTGTAAAAAATCCATAACAGTCTCGAAATTGACACGAGTCATGAAACCACTTTGACGCCGTGCTATTGTGTTTTTACCTTTAAGTAACTAATAGTGATAAATTAATATTTGTCTATTTTATTATACACATTTCATATTTTAAAATAAATTTCACTTTATTACAAAAAAAAAAAATAGATTATAATAACTTTGTGCTATTATTACTGATCTCTGTAATTTGATAGCACACCATTGGATAACAATTGTTGGGGGTTATATTTTTCCGTTCTTTTGCAAGCAATACATTTTTGAAGGTTTAATAGACATAATGTACATGTAAGAGTACTTAGTTTTATATTTGTATAAAAATTATACTTATGGATTTCTCTTTTTCTAAAAAAAAATAAAACAATTTAAGTTGCTTAAGTGGAATAATGTGCGTGCAAATTGCATAGCGCCAACATAACTCCGTTTTCGAGATAACACATTTTAAAATTATAAATTTTTTTAAATCTCGATGTAAGTTACATAGTCATACGGTGTCCTGAAAATATGCTCAAAATAGTTAACTCTAACAAGATCCGTTTTCAAATCGGTGTCCCAGGAAATCTGAAATATGTGAAGTTGAATATACGTGCAGTTTTTAATCAACGCATTTTGCTAATATAAGCTATTGTACAAAATAATGTAGAACATTTTTGTAGTAAAAACATATTATTTCAGAAAACTTCGTAGACATATCCTCTTAAGGTACATTTAGTACAATAATTACCACTATTCCATCAACAAAAAAATTTTGCACATGCAGCTTCTAAATCAAAACAAATTAGTCAGCCTTTTCGTGTCAAAACCAAATCCAAATGTAAATACAGTTACATTAGGCATATAATAGAATATTTTTTTTTAAGATTCAATCAAATTCGACTATCCAATTTGCATGTAAAAGTAAATTTAATCCGTTTTTAATTGGACTGCTGTAGTAGTAAAACCTGCATGTTCAGCGGTTACTTTTAGTTCTTGATGTTCTTTTTCATGTACTTCTAAATTTGCTTTTTCACATTGAACACACGCTCCTGTATGTCTATTATGTATACCATCATGTTCTAAAACTGGTAGTTCTTCAATTATTGGTGTACTGTTACGAACCATTTCATTTTCATTAATTAAAGATATTTTTTCACAAAGACCATATAAGTCAAAAATGGGATATACATTATTTGGAAGACATATAGCTAAATCCTCCAAGTTAGTGTTTCCTATCATTAAAACTAAAAAAATTATTAAAGTGTATTTTCAACATGATATAATTGTAAATTAATTACCTAAAACTCCAGCGTGTGTTAACGTCATTGTAATGATAATACCTGGTTTTAATAATTCCAATACCTCACCATATTTGGATGTCAACTTTTGCCCATTAATATTAATAACATCATGTGTAACTAGCCAACAAGGTCGTTTAAATTGAAGTATTGATGTAGGTATGAGATTATAATGTTTTAGTGGTATTCCGATCACACCTAATCCAATTGTTCCCTTCCAGCCTGTGTTAATATTATCTATTCTTATCTAATAAAATAAGCTTAAATATTAATACATAATTATTTTTGCTAAAACATTGTAAACAAACTTACACTAATACTTTCTCCCCTACGCAATGGTTTTGTAACAGAAACAATTCCCTGATTATATGACTTTAAGCGAGCTGCACTGAGGTGTTCGTCAGTCAGTCGAACATTTTTTCCATGGTAATCTAGAAATTCAAAAGATTGAGATTCAGACTCTATTGATTCCAACATGGAATCTTGTTTATTCAAAACATCCGCCCCAAAATCTAATGAATCTTGTAAACGTAAACTATAAGGCTGTAGAGGGGAAGTCGGTCCTTGGGATGATATAACTTGTACGGCCGTTGTAGAACCTTGAAGTTCAACAACTACATAAACATCCTAAAATGATATGTTTTCTTACATAAAAATCTAAATTTAATACAATGCAGTTCAACGTACATTTGATATATTTTGAAAATGTATATTTATATCCTCCGAGTTAAATAGTATGCGCAAAGTGCGGGCTGTTGTTAGTTCCAGAGTAATACGATCGCCAACTCTTAACCATTCTAATGATGCTAAAGAATGACGTAATAAAACTGAATTATATCGCATTTCGTTTGCCGACATATACCATACATTTGCTGGAATTTTTTTTATACAAGGTGGTATATTTTTACGTATACTTTCCTCTGCAAGATTAAGATCTGTAATGCCAATATTAAAACAACCAGCAATAAGTGGATTATGCGATGCTATTTTAATTTCAAAAGGAGTTCCGATACACATAGGATGTTCAGAAAAAACAATGCATGGTGATAATGCAGTTGCTGGACCGTTTAAACGTGAAGCCACTGTCCAATTTTGAGATAAAGTAATGTTACCACAAATACTGTTCCATCTATGTTTTGATTCGGGAATCACAGTTTGTAGAACAGAAGGTGCTAAACAGCTCTGTGAATTTTCACTGATAGCATATGGGGCTTTGAAATTTTGAATTTGTGTTAGAGTAACCACAGCACATTGTCCATATAAATCAATTACTGCCCAAGCATTTTGCATGAAACATTCGCAAGCTGGTCCTTGATCAACGCCATCAATAAAAAAATGTACAAAATCACCATTTCTCATTACACCTACTCGTGTCCCCACTGTTAATGTGTCTAAATCAATAAGTGTATATGTACGTATTGTGTTTGAATTATAAAAAATCATTGAACCACAAAGTATTATTGAATCTCCAGAATTTAAATCAGTTGCATTTGAAGTTAAACGTATATCCTCCGGTCTTGTTCCGATTACACCAATTTCTATATTTCCTGACCAATGCCGAACAACACTCTCAATAACAACTTCAAATATTTCTCTCTGCTGCAATGGACGATTACTAAACACGATTGCATCATTAAATTCAGCCAATGAATTTGGTCGAGAAGCAGTCAAACCCCCGTTAGATATATTTGCATTTTTACCATGTATAGCATGAAATCGCAAAGGTGGCTCACTACAAAGTGTTGTATTAGATATAGTAGAATTTCCAGTATCGGGGCTCCCACACTCTGAAGTTTCCACAATACTTGCTTGTGCTGCTTGCCCATATAAGTCAATAACACCATAAACATTTTCAGGTACATCATGAGCCGCAGGACCCTGATCAATACCATTTACCCAAAAGTGCAACGTGCCATCATATTTTCGTACTACACCTACACGATCTCCGACTTGTAACCGGTCTAAATTCAGTCCATATTGTTCAATAACAGTTACTCCATTATGCATCACTCCATTACCAGTCATCATCCAAGTACCAGATCTTACATTCGTCATTGTAAATGGAAACTCTAAATCTTCTGCACTGTGAGTTGTGACACCCATTTCAACAGACCCTGCCCATTTTGTAACGACTCTCTCTAATCGTATTTGAAACAATTCATTTGAACGCAAGGGTCGGCGAGTTAATACAACACCATTATTGAAATCATCTGAAGCGTTTGGGCGTAAGGCTGTTCGTCCACCATAAGTAACAGTTGCATGGGAACCGCAAGTTGGATGAAAAGTTAATCTATCAGCAAGCACGCTAGAACCCGTTCTATCACTTGTAACTTCGTTTTCTGGACTTAAGTTATTAATTGGTTGTACCGTTAACAAATTACTGTTTCCATTAACAGTGTTTTTTAACACTCCAACTACTACTGAGGATGCTGTATTATTACGACGAGTAACAAGATTTTGTTGTTCACGTTCATCTCTATCTACAATAGTTACTTTAATTGTCATACCGTACAGATCAATAACTCCCCAGAGAGTTGCTGCTACACGTGTAGCCGCTATTCCTTGATCCTGACCATTAATATAATAATGTAAGTTCCCAATAGATGAACGCATCATACCAATACGATCACCTAAAAAATATTTAAATAGGCCAGAATAGTAACTAAATATATATGCATTTTACCCTCTCGTAATTCATCTAAATTAAATTCTCCGTATTGACGACGAGTACCTTTACCATTAGTAAGTATTCCACATCCCGACATCATTATTGTTCCAGATCTCATATTTGTCATTGTAGCAGGAAAGTGTAAAATTGAAGGGTTATGGGTTGTTACTCCGACTTCAATTGAACCAGACCATTTATCTACTAATTTATCTAACCGGATTTCAAAAACCTCGTCGTCTTTGAGTGGTCTCTGTGTCATTACCACCGCATTATTAAATTCATCTAAGGGTCGACGTCGTTCGGCAGATCTACAGTTAGAAGAAAGCTTTACAAGTGAACCACAACGCGTGTGAAATCGAATCCGCTCATTCATATTATAGTAATCTTCAACATTTTGTACAGACTGGGCAGTAGTAATATTACTGGTACTATTATGTGCTGAATTCGTCATAAACTCTAAGTTATCAGCCGAAACAATAGACCCTGTTTTAGAAGCCAGGCTAAATTCAAAATTGATAGGAATTTCAACGTTATGGTTAATTTGGCCCAGGGATCGTGAGTTACTGACATCCTGAAATCATTTCATATTACTAACAAATATAAGATATAATTTTTGGAAACAAGAATATATTAACCTGTTATCTTTACAGTATCAATCAATATTTAAATTTTAACTTACAGCAAAGCCAAAATTACAACTGGACCATATTGTAACTTGAACACATCTACCATAGAGATCTACAAGTGCCCAGAGAGGTGAAGGCATGCATTTGGCCGCTATGCCTTGAGATTTTCCATTAACAAAAAATATCAATTCAGCTGCAGATGTACGCATTACTCCAACCCGATCGCCTACATTAAGAGTTTCTAAGTCTGTTCCATAAAACTCTACTAAGCAATTTCCATCCTTACGTACATCAATTCCAGACATCACCCAGGTACCATTACGTAGTGCATTAGCTACTGCAGGAATGTCTAATTTATCTGGAGACTCCGCTGTAACACCTATTTCAATACTACCACCCCAAGAGTGGTTCTAAAAAAATGATAATTTATCAATTAATATGAATTTACATTATTAAATTTACTCACTTTCTGGTCAATAACTACTTCAAACATGAAGTCATCTTTAACAGGTGCAGCGCTAAATACTAATGCATGATTAAAATCTCTTTCGGAACGAACTGCAGTAAGATTGTCATTTAATAAGGTTATACGGCGCCCACAATGATGGTGAAACCGTTGCGAGTTCACTGTGCTCTGTTCCCTACTGCCAGCAGCCATGAATAAACCAATGCCTCGACAATAAATTTATAATGCTTGAATTCGTTATTAAATTTCAAAATATATAACAATTTCTATCGGAAATATATTTCAAAAAACGTAGCTATGAAGCATACAATATCCTGGCATTTCCATGTTACAATATTTAACAAACACATTATGGCATCGTATATACAAAATCTATAATAAATAATTTAAATTAAAGGAGTAGATAAAAGAGTTTCAACTTTATTACGTCATTTACACAATGCAGTTTGCAGTACAAAAAAATTAGACGAGTTACATATCACGCTTGCTTGCTGACATGCTTTATGACACATGCAATTGTGCAAAATTTAATGACATCAATTTTTTTAACAAAAAAGTACGTTTCCATTGCTTACTTAGTAAGTCAAACTTATTAAGTAAGTTAAACAATACTAAGTATATTTCATTAACCATAAAAAGAGCTTCCGTCCTATCTAACATTTGAAATGATCCAAATTTAACACAGTTGACAAATGAAACAAAATGTAAATACAAACAATTAAAGATTCGAAACACACAAGAGGTAAAAATTTTTTTAAACATTAGTTTTTTAAAAATCAAATATATTAATAGAGTAATTTCGAAACAAAAATTAGTATTGAAATTTAACAACTAAAAATCAAAATATTACTCTGAGCTCCGATTCCTGGTACTTGCAGTCTCAAAAAATTATTTACGAATAATTAAATACAAGAATTACTTCAAAAACAACTTATGATGGGTATTTGGCAATACTCGAAACAGCAGTATGGTCAGCTAAACATTCAATTAATTAAAATAATAAAAATAAATTTTACTGTTAAAGTAAAAATAGTCACTTTTGACGTTAAAATCAAATTTAATATATAATTAGTACATATAAATAACTTTATATCAAGTATATATTTGATATCATTATAAAACAACATAACCTATATAACAAAAAATATTTATTTTAGGTTATTATTAGGAAGTAAATAAATGAAATCTCAAAAATTTGTGTTATAAATTCAATATTGGTTTGTAATTTAATAGATCAAAATTAATTGTGTTTAAAGTAAAAACGGAAAAAAGTAACCGAAATGTGTATGGGACCATAGAAATGTGGGAGAAAAATCTTCTCTAATTAAAAAGATTAAAGAGGTGCCGATGTGCAGTCGAAAGTGCACAACTTCACCCAAAGGTTTAGGCAAGTTTTCAATAAGTGAAATTGCTATTACATTGTGGCGTATTTGGGGCCATGTTATGCAGAGTGTCTCGGGCACGGCATGAGTACAATTGTTGTTGTTTTCAATGCAAATTTTAAATTTTATTATGAGAGAAAAAACAATATGGTTGTTTAAACTCCGGCATGAGAGCCGTCGTATTTGTGCCCCGGCACTAAGGCAAAACAGTGTTGTTTAGTAATAAATTTCAAAATTTGCGCCTTTTTGGAGCAAATTACAATTCTAATACGTTTTGGAGAAAAAATGGCAGTAAGCAACACAGCATTATTTTTCCGATTATAACGAAACGCGTAAGTACTGTGTAACGACACACTTTCTGTCGCTGATGATGCTGAGGTATACTCAGCCGTCGTCCAGAGGTCGTTGCAATAGAATTTTTATTTTGGAAGTCAAAGACAATGTGATGTAGTAATTCAATTATTTATTTAGGAGAATTTAAAATAAAATAAGGTTTTACAATCTAATATAATTATAATATAATATGGTTTGCTAATTTGATGACTACGATTATTTGGAATAATTGTGCTTCGATGATTGTTCCGATTGTTGTTTCCACGTGCCTGAAATGTTGCTGTCAGACTACACTACTTGTGCTAATCTTGGTGTTTTGTCAGAAGACGTCGTTAACTGGAGATTAAAAGTGTTATGCTGGGTTACAGCCTTGGTTGGCATTCATTAATGTTAGGACGTATTATTACCCTAACTCAAACCTACAGAAAATCCTACTAGTCAAGATGTATCATGACTACCTTGGCTTGATTTACATATAAGACTACATATACAATCTACTTGTCAAGACGTATATACTACATTGACGCTATAGTTCTACTGACTTGTTTCACAAAGACGTATTACTACCTTTGAGAGTTTCCCAACAAGTGCCCTTGCTTGTACAATGTGCGCTTATTTATACTCAAACGACCGAAGCTTTTCCTGTAGCGCATCGGTACATTTGCCGTTGGTATTTTTGATACTTGTTGTCTTTTACTGTTGTTGTTCGCCTGGGTGTAATTTCTGTGCTTTGTGTTTTCGTGTGTTCTTGAATTCGCCGAGCTTCGTTTTTAGTTCAACCAAAGCTTTCATGCTTCGTCTTGTTTACAAACGTGTTTGTTTTTTTTTATATAGTGCCGGTGTGTGTGGTTTATTATTTATTAATAAATTTATTTATTTATAAATATTTATTATTAAATAAATAAATATTACAAATATTAAAGATGAGTGTATTATTTATTTGTTTAAATATATTTTATATTACTTGCATTTTCAATGTAATCTTAGGTTTGTTCATTTGGTGCAATTACGTGCATAGGGGTGGGGGGGTGGGTTTATGGAAAGTTGTTTACGTTTTAAATTTACAATAAAAATTAACCAGTTTTCATTGTAGATATTAACGCCACAGTGATTGTATGTAGGTTGGAAATTAGTTAAAATTTTCATCCTTACAACTGTTAACAATTATTATAAGATAATATAATAATAAATTAACATTATTACAGCCTCTATGAGTTTTTTCTTGCTAGTTATTTTTGGTGGCAAATTGGAAGTAAGCATATCTAAATTTCTTTTTAAATTTTGGCGCAACCAAGAACGAGTAAAAATACAAAATTGGCAATACTGATGTGACACTCTGCATAACATGCATATTCGGCATACCCCAAAAGAGCGTAATTTGCCGAGCCCGAGACACTCTGCATAACATGGCCCTTGGTATGTATAATATAAAATCATAGCAACATGACGACAGTGATAGTTGACAGGAATAAGAAAAACTTTGACAGATATCTTTTGTGTGCTTCTTCGAGCAGTTGTATTTCGTCAGCAGACGAGTTCGTTGTGTTTAGATTCAATCTTTTATCATAGTTACTTCTTCGAGTATATCGTTCATAAACGATTTTTTTTAAACGTTGTTTGTGATTTGTAACGACTACAAGAACAACAGCAAATGAAAATTATTAAGTACAATTAAATTGTCGTGGTTATTTTTGGCATTTGTTGACAATATGCCTCGTTCATATCATATCGAGAGATATGAACTGGATCGAAGACGGAATTACAAAAGGCAAATTGGTAACAATATCATTACTTTATTTAAATTAAAGCCACATAATCTTTTACGAATAATGTTAGATGTTTTATTTAATAGTTAATATAGTATATTGTATAATATATGTTATTAAGTATTCTGTTAACAACTTTTCTCTTTTATTTTAAAACAGAAAGGATCAACAAAGTATTGACATTTCCAAGGGAGGCCTTAGCATCGTGGAAGTTTGTCAATAACGTGAATAGAATTTTTGGGAAACTTATGTATTGACCTTCGTATTAATTTCTGATAGTGTTCCTCGCCTAAAAATGACACGCATAGAAAAAAAATGTTTTATAAATTTTATAATTATATAAAATATGTTTATATAAAAAATATATGTATAAGTATATATTTTTTGTTGTTTTTGTTTTTAATTTATAAGTTATTAGTGTTATTATTAGTTATTAATTAAAATAAATCTTACTGAAAATTTAAACTAAACATCGCCTTATTTCTTTTCTATTTGGGTTGTGGTTGATTAGTGTTTAAACTTGTTTTGAAGCCCACTGTTGTCTTCGTAGAACCGACATATGGGTCATTTTTTTGACAATACTCTTTCCAAAATATTAACATTCTTTTCTAAAATCGCAGCTCATTTTAATTTTACCCTTTATTTCATAATATTTACTGCGCGTACTTACTAAAGTCCAGCACTTCGTTTAGTTTATAGTAATAGTTGAGGAAAGCATAATTTGTGAATTTTTATAAACCATTGCATGTTCTTTTGTATATGCAACTGATGCATTCATATTGTGAACAAAATTTAAATTTCAGTGACTTATTTTGAAATGCAAGATTTGCTATTAGCCAAAACATAACATTTGATAGATTGCAACAGTGATTCCAATGTCTCGCTTAGAAAATATAGGCCAGCCAGCATTTTTTGGCACACTTGCGAGCCACCGAATAGTACATATAATATATACTAAATTATTTAAATTTTCTGTATTTTCCATGCTAAATTATTTTCTTCCAAGGATACAACATTTAATGGCAGCTGTTTAAAATTAAAATGTAAACGAAGAAAAGCTCTACAATTAGAAATTTTTGGCACATAAAAGCTCTTTTCCATGTCTTAAATAACTTGTGCTAAAGTGATCGATAAAAGGCTCAATGTTTCTAAGTAACTTATAGCACATTCACACTCATTTAGGCGGTTTTGCTCATTATAATCAGTAATAAGCATGATTTACTATACAAAGAGCTTTTATACAAATGAACTCATTTGCAATAAATAAGTTCATTTGAGACTAAAAATGAAAAACTAAAAAAAATTTTCCACAAAGGAAATCACCAAAATTTATTTTTTTTAGGTTGCTGCTAATCACTTGAATTTGCTTATTTGCTTATTTTAAATCAGGAGAGAACACCAGTCTGAGCAGTTTGTTTATACATAATATTATGAAATTAGTGCGCAAAAGCATTTCAGGTGAGTTTTTACAATATTATTTAAGTTCTTCAAAATAATAAATGTGTTTATTAATCAGACCATCGCCAGCGATGACTAGGCATCTATTATTATTTATTACAATTTATAGTTATATAGAATTTTTAATTATTTATTAATTATATCATATAATATGTAATTATTATTATCATTATATTGCTTTCTTTTTTAAATATTTAGAATAGTTAGATTAAATTATTTAGTGATACAAAATTAAATAATAAGATTAGGTTAATTTTTATTAAAACTTAATAAAAAAATGTAGCTAAACATCGTTTTAATTCCTCTACATTTAGATCGCCCTCATTTAACAATGAAATATCTTCTGGTTGTTATCAGTCTAAAATTAGCTGTTATTTTTTCGAAGCGAATACCCAACTTTTTTTCACTGCATCATTTTTATTTATATGAATTTTTTTTTTCTAAAAAAATAAATGTTAATTTTAAACTTTATTTAATAATTATCACTGACCGTACTAACCAAACTTCTGTACTTTCTCTGATTCGTAGCAATTGCTGACGAATGTATAGTTATTTGCATTTTCTTTATTTTAAATAACTTTTTTTTTGATGAATTCCACGGCATTTTTGTACTGCCTTGTTTCTATTGTTCTCTTTTTCACACAAATTATATACAATATTTTTAAAATTTTTCACTTTATCTATTTTCTATTTTTATTAATTACACACAACACCGAAATTTTTCTTTATATTTCATTTGTAGACATAAAAAAGTTCTTTAATAGCTTCTTTGACACATAAAAGTTCTATCAGCGGCATAAATGAGCTCATTATAATGTAAACGTTTCCTTATATATATAAATGAACAAGTGTCTAAAGGAGACAATGTGAATGTCCTCATTAGTGGTTATAATGAGCACCCTCGTTTATATAAGATAGTGTCAATGTACTATTATTTCTTACTTTGATTGCAAATCAATTTGAAATTAAATAGATTTGCAGAGAAGTATGGACAGCTGATATTAGGATTTAGTCGTAATATGAACAAAATTAAACAGACGTTAACTTGGACAATTCACAATAGTACAACAGCACAACTTTATATTATTGTGAGTAGTTTTGAGAAATAAATACAATTTATAGTGCAAAGTAAAGGGTGTAACCGTAAAATACTAAAAAAAGTAATAAAAAGTTTGCTGTATTCGTAAACCATGAGTTCTTTTAATTGTTGTATAATTTTGTTTTTATGTTACTTATTTCGCTATTAAAATCTAAAATATTTCTTTGTAAGCTATATTTTCACTTAAATAGTAAATGGTGCGAATTGTTGTTTGTGCCTTTTGATGTAATTTTTTACTGCTGACTGAAAACAAAACTGAAACTGACAAAACTGAAAAAAGCTTGTTAATTTTAAAAACATAATATATGACAGATTGCAGCAATGATGTCAATATGTCACTAAGGACTTATTATTTTAAACCGCACTTCGAAGCTGTCGAATACCTATAATATGATATAAATGATGTATTAATTCATAAAAGGATACTAAGTAAAAATAATTAATCACTGCGTTGTGTCCGTTTTTGTTAAGTGCTCTTTGGTAAAAACTTTTTAAATATTATTGACCTCTGGTAAGGTTTTCCCATATCTATCAAATTTTGTATGTTTAAAACAAAAACATTACAATATTTTCTTTCACGAGGAAAAAGGTTACTCAACTGAGTAAGTCTAGATTATATATTTGACAACTAGTTTTAAACTTATTTGTTATTGAAATTTTTAATTTATGAGATACAAAATTTGTTGGACATAATATATTTCATATCTCATTATAGTTTCAATATATAGCTTCATTTGGTTTGTTAAGGTTGTAAATGAATACATTTGTTTTGTTTATAAGATATGTCTGCCAATTCAGCTTCAACATCTAGCTCAAGACCAAGTACTTCTGCTGTTCGTGCTTTATCCTTAGAGTATAAATCTTTACAAGAAGAACCTGTAGAAGGATTTCGCGTGAAATTATTAAATGAGGACAATCTCTTTGAATGGGAAGTAGCAATATTTGGACCACCAGATACATTATATCAAGGAGGTTATTTCAAAGCACATATGAAATTCCCTCATGATTATCCATATTCACCGCCTTCTATTAGATTTTTGACAAAGGTTTGGCATCCGAACGTATATGAAAACGGCGACCTCTGCATATCAATATTGCATCCCCCTGTTGATGATCCTCAAAGTGGGGAACTTCCTTGTGAACGGTGGAATCCGACGCAAAATGTGCGAACAATCCTTTTATCTGTAATATCATTACTCAATGAGCCTAACACTTACTCTCCAGCAAATGTGGATGCTTCAGTTATGTATAGGAGATGGCGTGACTCTCAGGTAAACTTTGTTCATTAAAAAAAATAAACGGTTATTTATTTTATGTTTAGGGTACAGATAATGAATATCCAAACATTATTCGGAAACAAGCCCTAGCTGCAAATGCAGAAGCTAAGAAGGAAGGCATCATTGTTCCAATGACATTAGAAGATTATTGTATTAAACCTGTCCTTAAGCCTATATCGGAACCTTTATTGGACGCAAATTTTTATGACTTCGAAGATGACTTAAGATTTGATGATGTTGAAGATGAAAGCGAAGACGATGAAAATGAAGAATATAATGAAATGGATGATCTCAAAAATAGTAAAAACGAAAATTCATAATTATGAAATATTAAATTAGACACATTTGCTACAGTCCCTCTTTTACATATTAAAAATTTCAATTTCAACGATAATTATGTATATAAAATATACATATTTTAAAATTCTGAATAGGAGTAAATTATATTTATAGTTTGATCGGTGCTTAAAAATTGTCTTTGTAAGAAAATTAGTAAGTACGTATGCAGAAACTTACAAGGAAATCCATGTTGCTCACATTATTTTTTGAATTATACCTTTGCAAAATTGTTTGTGATTAAGCGATACAATGTTATGAAAATAAGTTAAAAATAATATAGAATATAGTAGAGAGTAGAAATCCTCTCGAAATAATTGTGCATTCTTTGGATTTTCATTAAAAAATACTATTTTTTATACCATCTTCTGGAATCATATTTTTCTTATTTACAATTAAAAAAATCACAATTGATTTATTCACAAGATCGACATTTTGGTTTCAAAATGTACAACCATTGTGTCGAATATGTATATGACTCATGATGTTATAACTTCAGTGTCATATTGTATTGCATGATAACATTTAACATAAATATATGACAAGTATGTTTTTAATCTGCATATTTTTGAGTTTGGCAATTGATTTTTTATTACATTTTTATAAATACAGCTGTTTTATCGTAAAAGCGTACATTGGTCAGCTGATAATTACCTGAACTTGCATATAATATGAAAAAAACCTGTTAAATGCGACCGTTCACAACTTCATTATATGTAGGCTTGTATTAAATTTTGATTCCAAATGATTTTCGCATTTCTAATAAAATTAAATTTTCAAAAAGTTTGTAAAATATATTTGTCTTAGTGAAATCTGGCTAGAAGTATATTAAGTGATTGTCAACACAAGAAAATCTGTCAACGAAGATTTTATTTAAATTTTAGATGAAAATTGCCCAAAAATATTTATGTTATATTTGTAAGTTACAATATCAACTAAAATTTGAATATATTTCATGCACTGTAATAGCTCCTTAGATGTCTTTTAACCTAATATTTCCTATTTAATTGTTTATTTGCGGCGGACTTTAAGTGAAGTTTGTGTATATCGTAAATGAACTTTCAGATTTATTCGACCCTATTCGGAATATTCCCACGGAATAAGTTTCTCCCGAAATGTATTTCTCCCTAAAATAGAATTTTTGTATTCTGATTATCAGATAAGGGTTGAAAAAGTCCATGATGTCGTTTTAGCTCAGTCTAGCTTCAGAAAGTGCTTTCCGAAGTACTAGATATTTTTAAAATGCGCTTATGTCCAAAATGGATGTGTTCCAAAGACATCGATCATCCCGGTGTTGTAGGATGCATTAATGGAACACTTTCGAATTCTTGGTATTTAAATCGTAAAAATATAGTAGAAATATTTATATTTTCTACTAAAATATTTTTTATAATTTTTGTTTATTTTGCTGTTTGTAGTTTTTATTGCATTTGGTTTAAACTGGATTGATTTATATGGCAAAACTGTATCTTTCCTTTGGATATGCCACATTACTTTTGATAGTATTGGATCTCTTCTGGTTGCTTGTGCAATGTCTTTCGCAGTGATTAAAAACTGTTCTTCAGCCTCATTGCAGTATAATATTTCAGGTATTTCCGGTATTTGTAGCTTTACATCATTTAAAGGTAACCGGCTCAATGCATCTGCATTCTGGTGATGTTTCCCTTCTCAGAATTTAATCTCGTACTGGTAAGCGCCTAACTTTAACGACCACCTTAACATTCTGGGTGATATATGCTGTGATATTGGTTTTTCTGGGTTGAATAACCCCACTAGTGGTTTATGATCAGTCATTATTGTAAATTGTCTACCACTTAAAAATTGATGAAACTTTTGCACACCAAACATAATGGGTAGCGCTTCTTTATCCAACTGTGAATAATTTCGTTCCGCTCCCTGTAATGTTCTGGGGCCAAAAGCAATCGGTGCTTCACTATCATCCGGCATCTTATGTGCCAAAACAACTCCAACTCCATACGGTGATGCGTCTCCGCATAATATCAGTGGTAAGTCAGCCGAATAATGCACCAACAGATTTTTTGATTGTAATAGTTTCTTTGCTCGTTCAAAACTTAATTTCTGTTCTTTACCCCATATAAAAGGTATCTCTTTTCTTAATAGTCGATACAGCGGTTCCAATAGATCGCCCTTATTTTGTGAAAATCTATCATAAAATGTAATTAACCCAAGAAAAGCTTGTAGCTGTTGTTTATTTATTGGTTCTGGTGCTTGAACTATTCCCTTCACCTTTTCGTCAGTTGGACGCACTCCTTCTCGGCTTATCTTAAACCCCAAAAATGTTATCTCTTGTACTGCGAAAACACATTTTGATTTTTTAAGCTTCAATCCTGCATCCTGTACACATTTCAGAGCAGTTCGTGTTCTATCCCACAACTCTTCCAAAGTTGTTCCGCCAATTAGAATGTCGTCTAAATAAATAATCACACCATCTATGTTCTTAAGAACTCCTTCCATCACCCGTTGAAATATACCTGGTGCCGTTGAAATTCCAAACGGTAATCTTGTAACTTCAAAAAGTCCGCGAAGGTAATCTCCAAGATTTCCATCAAAAACTGAACTGAAGTCCATCACTTCTACTGGAATAGTTGATTCTATATTGCATAAATTGCTGGTTATAGTAATTCCCAAATCGTTGAACCAATTTCGACCGATTAGAGCCGGACCTTCACCCGCTGCTACTAACAACTTTAGTTTCTTTGTGACGTTCCCAACCGAGACTGGTACTTCTGCTTCTCCACTCAGTTTAAGATTTTTCTCTGTTCCCCAAGTTCTTAATTGTATTTGACTTGGTTTTAGCGGAATATACGGCATTTTTTCTCTAAATAACTTTTCACTTATTATTGAGTAACTTGCCCCCGAATCTATTTCCATTTGTACCGGTGACTTACTTATCGTAATCACTCTCTTGACCGATGGACTACTTTTAGCGAACATTCACAATAAATACTCCGTCGTTTGAGTTTCCTGGTTTGTATCTAAAAGATTTACTCTGTTTGGTCTTCTCCCATTATTTGTTGCTGGCTTTTTGGTTTTTGCTTTTTTTATGCAAGCTCTCCTAATATGTCCACGCTTTTTGCAATAATAACATTCCGCGTCTTTAAATTTGCACTGATCTGAATGATGATTTCCTCGACAACAATAACAATTCTGAATATGGTCTACTGGAGCACAAATATGTTTTACCTTGTTGCTTGAAATTTTATTCAAACCTGACCGGCTGGCCGATGTTTTAAGTTCCGTCGCATTTTTTTGTGCTGTTTCTGATGCAATAACTTCCTCCTGCGCTATTTTTAATGTTAACTGGTCATTCGCCAGAAGCCGCTTTTGTAAATTCCCGTCGCGTATGCCACAGACTAACCTGTCTCGTAACATTTCCTCCAAATCATTGAAATTGCAGTCTTGGCTCAATTTCCTTAGCGCTGCCAAATATTCGGTAATTGATTCGTCCTCTTTTTGGTTTCTCCGATAAAATTTAAACCTTTGTATTATTGTATTCGCTGCTGGACAAAAATAACTAGTCAATAATTTAGTTGCCGCCTCAAATGTAAATTTTTCCTCTAAAATATTAATCGGTGTGGCAACCGATTTTAATATCGTGTAGGTTTCCGTCCCACATGACGCTAAAAAGATCGCTTTTTTCTTTTTTGCGTCTGTGATGTCATTTGCAACAAAGAAAAATTCCATTTGTTCCATGTAAGTTTTCCATTTCCCCGACGCAACGTTATATTGACCCAATTCACCAAAACTCCTCGCCATCCTTTAATGTTTTATCCTCGTCGCCAAATTTTATTATATTCTTATATATAATAACATATACTTTATTTATTAAAGTATTATAATAATTCACAATTTAATATTAATTTTAATAATGATTACGCCACGACACGCTTACTCCGTTTGCACAACACGACAACAACGCATTTTGTCTTTTTTCCTTCTTTCTCTATTTCTTTATGCAGTGTTGCCATGATCGAATATACTACACTCAGCTTGCTTGCGTTTTCCCATAGAATGTCTTTGTATATTTGAATAGTGTACGTAGTTATTGTATTATTTATTTTATTTATTATAATGAAATAAATTTTAAACATTTATATTTCTTATAATAACATAAATATTACACAGTAGTTGTTGTTGTTGTGTGATTTGAGTTAGTGCTATTGCGCACTTTTACTCTATTGTGGCGGTGGGGCTTATCCCTGCCACACACTAAACTTTAACTATACTAGAATCATTATCATTCATTTTCTAACTTATGACGAACCGTAGATTAGCATAGCTTCCTGTGCGTCCTGAGGTGGACTTAATGTTTTTTAGAGCGGGGTTGGGCAACGTATCAACTTTTGTGAATAATTTTAGGGCTCTGTCCTTGACATACTTTATGTCACAATACTATTGGGCTACAACATAACTAAGTGGATAGCTTCACTTCATCTTAGCAGGTGTACACTGCCTTAACTCATGATGAAAAACCAATGGTTAGTGATGCGATAAAAGTATTTAGTTATCCGCCGAACACGATAAGTTGACTGACCTCATAATGACTTTTGAAAAAGAAATTGTGACAAGGTAAAGATTGCAAAATATCTATAATGAATAATTTTGCGAATTACACAAAATTATTACTATAAAGTAAATTTTAATTTTTAAATAATTTTTAAAATTTTCTGGGTTAATGGTGCATGTCTAATTTTAAGGTCACATTAGAGAAAGTTTTAAGCGTTTGGTGAAAGCATCTCTTATTATATGGAGTCTGCTTTCTTCATTAAGGAATTTCAATAATTAGAGTGAGACCAATCTGAGTGTAGAAAGAAGTTTGATTTTGTACTCTCAAAAAGTGTCTGTTTTGCAGTAAGAGTAGTTTAGTTATTACTCCCTTAAGGAAGTTCTAATAGAAATAATAATAAAAACTGAAAGTGGTGTTCTGAAGAGACGTTTTGTTTTAAAGGATAACAATGTGTTTTTGAACTTGAATATCTAAAATTTAAATTAGACAAATTAAGAAAAAGGAAATCATTATGTTTGCACATATGAAAATACAATTCTTAAAACATAATAAAATTCAACTAAAAACAATCGGTGGTAAATAATGTATAACCATGTTTGGAAATAATAATTCGGAAACCATAATTCAAATTAAATTATATACAAATGTTGAAAAAATGACTGGCCATTTTGTATGAAAAAAGTAAAAAACAATAATTTTATACACTCAAATATAATATTTCTTTATTTAATCATAATTTTTAAAATACAACACTTTGTATAAATCAGCTACGCCGTGATAGAAAAGGTATGCACTTCACCAACGTCAGAAAAGGAAAAAGGAAGAAAAGCAAAAAAGAAGCCAAAAGTTATTGTTTGCCAGATGTTAAAATGCTACTGTCAAAATCACTAGATCAGTGATGCCCTACTGTCTGTTTGTTATGCCACATCTCAAACGCATTTCTTTGAATATAATTACAACTAAATTTGTAAGTAGCTGTAACTAAAAACGTTGCCTACATTAAGCGAAATAATTATCAACAAATGATTAGATTAATGATTAAATTAAATGTGTGAAAAAAATATAATTTTTAAAAAAATAGCAAATCACATTGTTATGATTTAGGTATATACGTCCATCGAAAGTACGACCTCCAACAACTCAACCTTTGTGAAAGTCAATGGGTCAACGGCGTTATGCCTGGTTTAGATTCGGTGAGCTGAGCTTCACTTTCTGTATACCATCATTGTGGGATTAACGTGTTAATGCGCCTTCGAAAATTTGGAATTTGTACATTTGCTGGTAGAGTGATCAGCTTGTTTGCTTGAATCAGTGCACCAGCAGAAGCGCAAGAGGTAGCTCATCACCTAGCACAATTGCTGTAATCTCAGCGAAGGAGCGATCCTATTAGTGTCCGATCGGAATGAGAATGGAGTTCCCTTCATCCTAAACACAAGAATTTGTCAGACAATACTGATGAACAGTTGTCTAACCAAATTTAAATACTCCCCTAAGAGGTTCAGCGTAACCCCTCAAACGGGTTGAGACTTTTGTGTTTAGCTATGTGTTCATTCTATATGGGTCGCCTTTCAAAGCCTCTATCTGTGTCCGAGAGTGGAGTCACTGTAAAATGGTCTTAGGATTATCTATGTGAGTGTTGCTACAGGTGCTAAACAGAAAATAACCGAACTATGCGACCAACTTAATGGAGACGAATACAAAGCGAACTTTGAGGCTCTGAGGTTTTAATGAGACGTATGTAGCTATAAACTTAGACTAGAGGACGAAACTGATCTTAGCCAAAGGATGCTGGAACTCATAAAAAGCATCCAGAGGGAATGGATGTAAACTCTATCTACTTTTTGGTTTTCATTTAGTTGTAAAACATTGTCTAGCGTTTTCGGTGTTACCATTTTATGTGGCACTTTTCAATTTTCATTAAAAATAATGCCAATTCTTACAAAAATTTTCTTTGAAGTAATCTCGAGCACTTCATATATTTCAATTACGATGTTATGTTCAATCATTGCATTTTATAAAATTTTTCTCTGATTTAGTTGTTTGCCTTTTTGTTCGTGCATCAAAATGTCACTGTTAAAAATTAATAAATGTTCAACACTCGGTTCACGTTTAAATTATAATTCATAGTATTTTTATTTTCATTGTCTAATTTATAAAAAGTATAATGTTTTTCTAATACAGTGACAAAGATCAAATTGCGACAAACGTTGACAGCATCCACTTGACATTCTTCCTTGGATCACATTATCTCAGAAGCCACTCTAGGTCGTATAGGTATCTTAGATTTTAAAATTTTTATAATTGTAAAGAGAAGAAAATGGAAAATAACAGTACACTCTTCTACTCGATACCGAACACCCATAATCTTCTGCTTCGTCAGGGGCATCCCTTCTACTCCCTTTTGGTTATAAAATGAATGAGTCATAGATGTTTGGAGGGACCATGCTTGAAGATTGAATCTATCCTTTAATGACTGTTGCCATAGATGTGGAAGGAGGAAGGACAAAAGTGTCTGACGAATATTTTTTAACAAGACAATATTTTTATTGTCCATCTAACTTATTTCGAATTATTAGAATTACGCGCATATTGAGTCTATAACCTATAAAGTGAAATGTTTAGGCTCCGGAATAGGCTCCTGGAAATGTATATTCTTAAAGAAGAGGCGATAAAACTCCGTAAAGTAGGTTCTCAACTACTTTTTATTGACGCAACAGGGCTTAGAGACCTACTCTTAACCCAGAAAGAGGCACAACAGACACGACGATCGCAATGTCACATCCCCTAACAATTATATTAATAATGTGTACAGTAATATTGAAACAAGAAAAATTAAAATTTAGAGCTTTGTGCGTTACATAAGCGATTTCAAATGTCGATTTAAGTAATTTAGCACAGACTCTATCATGACTCTCGCCTTTATTGAATCAAACATATGCAGGTTTTGATTGTTTTAAGGCTGTGCGGTTAAAATGTATAGTTATTGAAAAACAACTGTTGGTGCCTTTGCATAAAACCAAATATTTTATTATTAGGGAAAATGCATTCTAAATTAAAAAAAAATGTTATATCAAGAATACAAAATAAAGTTCAAGTATTTGTACATCGGTTGAAAAGTTTTTGCAATATGCTGTATCTAAGTTTGCTTAG
>NC_051846.1:96307026-96311547 GCF_002237135.1 Teleopsis dalmanni | reverse complement strand
TTTTTTCCAATTAAAAAAAAACTGCTTATTTATTGCCTTTAAGGCGGAACAGAGTTCGCCGGGTCATCTACTAGTTTAAAATATAACGAAGAACACTATTGAATTAATTCAATGAAATTAGTTTTAATCATTTATTATTTAAACAAAATTTTATATAATTCAGTACGAAGATTTTCGATTTCTATTTCGCGAAGTTGAATTTCGTTATTTGCTTGCCTTTCAACCTGCAACGCAGCTTTCTTAAGATCATCAATTTCGTTCTTTAGTTCATTATTTAGAACTTCATTATTAATTGCTCGCTGCATTACCTCATGCATTTGCTTCTGATATCCTTGAATTTTGTTTAAGTTTTCTCTTTTTTCGTTTTGCAGAAATGCAATATTTTCACACAGTTTATCGAAGTTTTTGTAGCAGCAGTTATTTGCCAGCACAAATGGTAATCGTTCACCTTCAACAAATTTATTGAGTCCGCCAATTTCGTTGTCACGTTTTTCAACCTTTAAAACATTTTAAATGAATATGAAAGTTATAAGTAAGAAATATCAATATGTACAACCATGAAACTCGTACATATAATCTTTTTGATTTGTGTGTAGTTATTAAACTTTTCTATTATTCTTTTTTGTATTTGTTTCTTGGTTATTATTATTATTACTAATTTTTTTAATCTCTTGTTAATAATAAAAAATACACTCTACGGACAATCACTTATTTAGTAGTGAGCTTATTTCGCTTTGCGTACCATTAAGTTATATTAAAATCAAAATAAAATGTGTTTTCTAAACATAGGAACTCAAAAAACGTTCGCGATAATAGAAATACTCATATCACTATAGACGTTCTAATTGGTCCTTATTAGGCCCTGTATATTAGTATCAAGAGAAAGCTCACTATTCAAAAAAAAAAAAATTAAGTAACTTTTAAAAATTACAATTAAAAGTCATAGGACATACAAATGGCTACAGATACTAAGAGGGACTTCAACAGTTCACTAACCAGTTAAAATCTAAGGCACCACCAACATACGTCCGATAACTTAGCATAAAAACTTAAAGTCAAGCATTCCTCGTCTTGTAAAAGAAAATAAACTTCACACTTTCCAAAAACTATGGGCAATATTGTACATGAAACCATAATACAAATTTATAAAGCAAATTCTGTCATAACAAAAAATTTACAATAAAAGAAACTTGTAGACCTGCTAACTGAAAAATAGTTAAAGTTTAGTAGTTGTTATACAGGGTATGACTGATACCTTTGGGCTGATGTTGGCTTAAAAAAAAAAACAAAAATAATTGAGAAAGGGAGACCCAAGCTAGCACAGTTATTAATATATTGAACAGAAATTAATTTTCATAATACGTGAACAAAATGAGATGGCCCCGGATGATTGTAAAAAAATCAACAACACCGTTTTGTCAGCTTACAATGTTTGCTGTAACACATAATAAATGTTGAAGAACCTCGTAAACATAATTCCTAAATAGTTCGTAAGAGAATGAGTAAGATCATAATACATACATATTCTTCTTTCATTGACGCGACAGTCAATCAAAGTTTATAAACAATATATTATAGAATTCGCTGTGACAAAGATAAAAGAGGAAATTCAATTCTTCCCACTCTAGCTTTGATTTATTGTCATTTGTTCTTCAATTACAGTCACCTTACAAGCAATGCCGACTTAATAACTTCTCTAAACGGGTTACAACTTTCAAAACCAAATAGCTTATGTACAAAGGTATATAATCATACATACCTATATTTAATACAAAAGAGAATGTAGGGACTTACACTCGATCTATATCAAAGCTTTAACAAGTTCTACTCATAGTAAAACCTATAATTAGATAACAAACCTTGTAAAAAAAAATTTAAACATTTGGTTTTAGAAAAACTCAGAATTGGATGGGAGTGACAATTAAATGGATCACTTTCATTGATTAATGAAATATATCAATTAATTTCTTAGCTTTAAGCTAGCTAAGATCAAGCTAGCTAAGAGCTACTGACCAAAATAATTTAGTTCTTTATTTAAAAAAATAACAGATTTCATAACTTGCCCGTTATCGCAAAGAAAATAACGTCAATTTGGAAAGCTAGTAAAACACTCCCATGGCTTCTTCAACACAATCCAGGCGTTACAAGTAAACGCCTCCTTTCCTTTATATTATAATTTCATAATAATAAAATTAGAAACTTATTATATTTGCTTCAGTTATAGCAATTGTATGTTGTTACAAAAATGTTCCGAAAACTTTAAGGAAACTTGAAACTCATTTCTGTTAGAAAACCTGATAGCCGAGTGGTGTACAAAAATTAATGAACATAACTACCGTCATGTCTTATTTACCCTCAATAGAGTTGCCTTCCCGATAATTGGTTTCAACAGCCATAAAACTGATCGGAATTTGGGAAACATTTCATCTCGTTTTTCTTAATTTTCGATTGGCTTTAAACTAAGTGAGGCCCGTGGTATAAAACTTACTTATTACATTTAAATTGTAGTTATTTGCATGTTCTATAATATGTAATGCATATGTACGTAATTGTAGATTCTGAACATAAAAAAAGATTCAATAAACAAAGTAAAAACTTATAAAAACAAAAAATTATTAAACCTTGCATTCATTAAAATATGTATGTATATTTTCTCTATTAAATCATTTACATTGTTTTCTAGCTCCAGGATTTTCGGCACAATATTTCCATTATTAACTTCAGTTTTCTTCATTGCATTCTGATTGGAACCATGATAGCACTTCGAAAACTGGTTTGTTTTTATCTTTTCCATATATGTGACGGAATTTATTAAATTACTGCTGACTGCTGAGCCCGCAAAAGGCTTGTTATCTATTTTAAATTCAATTCACGATTTAAATGTGAAATCTTTATAAAATAATATAAGTATATACCAGTATTATACCTTTTGAACATTTCAATTTTGAATCTATTGTTTGTTTTTTTCGATTTGTGTTCGAAAAATTTTCTTTTTTTTGCAAATACTGGCATTGCTCAAGTAATCGCTTATTATCTTTTTCCAGTTCATAGACCCTTTTTTTTAACTCTGTAGTTGTGTATAAATATATTATTAATAATAATAAAATTATTATATATGTATTATTATAGATATTACCTGCCTCTGAATTCAAAAACTTTTCATTTTTTTTTAACGCTTCATGATGGAGTCGATTACATTCAACCAAAAGTCGTGTATTTTCACATTTATATGGCTCCATTCCCAACTGCTCACATGATCTATCCTAATAAAATATTTTGCATGAAACAATTAGTAACTTTCAAATTAATATTAAAACAAATACAATTGAATATTATTTTCTCTTTTATCAGATCTCTTTATTGTATGATTTCTTATGAAAATTACAATAAGGTTACAAATCGTATCTAGGTAATTAATTAGTTACTAATTAAAAATAATCACCTAATGAGACAGCTCTACATATATTATGTTTGCAAACAAAGAATACCGTTCTTGTTGTTTCAGATGACGACCTTCTATTTATTACGCTAGACTTTAGGAAAATTAAAAAATCTATCTCAACTAGATTTTCTTTTGGGATTATAAGTCAATTGATTCAGTGCGGTTATTTTGTGAACTTAATTCAACTGAATTGAATAAATTGGTCTGGTATTTCAGCTGATCAAAAGTTAGATGCATTTAATAAGGAATTGCTTAGCCTTCGTCATCGCTATGTACCTTTTCGTACGTTACCGTCAATAATGTTTCTTGACGGTAAAACCTTTTTTTAAAAATTTAAGAAATAGAAAATATGCAGTTTGGAAAAAGTACCCTACTGAATATAACTGGATGAAGTTTAGAATTGCTAAAAACATAGCTGCTAGAGCTGTTCATAAGACTAAATCGCTTTGGAATAATATTAAAATACTTGAGGTAACAAGAAAAAGGAAAAATATATATAATGTGGGGCCGAATGCTCTAAATAACATCTTTGTTTATTCTGCAGACGATAATGACAACTCTTCTTCAATATTCTTAGATATAGATATTGTTGACGTTAATGAAGGCTTTAGCTTCTTATTGAAGATATTATTTTTAAGAATTTAATGAGTATTAAATACAATGCGGTTGGGTTAGATGAAACTCCTCTTAAATTCATAAAGCTAATTTTGCCATTCATAATATCACCATTAACTCATATTATAAACTGCTGTATTACTACCTCTATTTTTCCAGAGGCATGGGAAAAAGCAAAAGTTATTCTAATTGAGAAATAAGTGAATGCTTCATCAGTTTCTGACTATCGTCCTATCAGTATTCTTCCTTCTTTCCCTAAGGTTTGTAAGACTATAATGTCTGAACAGATTAGCAATCATCTAAATATTTTCCATCTGCTATCTCCTGCGTTGTGCGTCTGCCATGCTGAAAGTCCTTGAAAATATTAGATTGAGCTATGATAGCGATTTGGTTATTTATTTATGTCTTCTCGATTTTCCAAAAGCATTTGACCGAGTTGATCACACTTTGCTCTGTAAAAAGCT
>NC_051846.1:96225625-96306926 GCF_002237135.1 Teleopsis dalmanni | reverse complement strand
TACTTGTTGTCTTTTACTGCTGTTGTTCGCCTGGGTGTAATTTCTGTGCTTTGTGTTTTCGTGTGTTCTTGAATTCGCCGAGCTTCGTTTTTAGTTCAACCAAAGCTTTCATGCTTCGTCTTGTTTACAAACGTGTTTGTTTTTTTTTATATAGTGCCGGTGTGTGTGGTTTATTATTTATTAATAAATTTATTTATTTATAAATATTTATTATTAAATAAATAAATATTACAAATATTAAAGATGAGTGTATTATTTATTTGTTTAAATATATTTTATATTACTTGCATTTTCAATGTAATCTTAGGTTTGTTCATTTGGTGCAATTACGTGCATAGGGGTGGGGGGGTGGGTTTATGGAAAGTTGTTTACGTTTTAAATTTACAATAAAAATTAACCAGTTTTCATTGTAGATATTAACGCCACAGTGATTGTATGTAGGTTGGAAATTAGTTAAAATTTTCATCCTTACAACTGTTAACAATTATTATAAGATAATATAATAATAAATTAACATTATTACAGCCTCTATGAGTTTTTTCTTGCTAGTTATTTTTGGTGGCAAATTGGAAGTAAGCATATCTAAATTTCTTTTTAAATTTTGGCGCAACCAAGAACGAGTAAAAATACAAAATTGGCAATACTGATGTGACACTCTGCATAACATGCATATTCGGCATACCCCAAAAGAGCGTAATTTGCCGAGCCCGAGACACTCTGCATAACATGGCCCTTGGTATGTATAATATAAAATCATAGCAACATGACGACAGTGATAGTTGACAGGAATAAGAAAAACTTTGACAGATATCTTTTGTGTGCTTCTTCGAGCAGTTGTATTTCGTCAGCAGACGAGTTCGTTGTGTTTAGATTCAATCTTTTATCATAGTTACTTCTTCGAGTATATCGTTCATAAACGATTTTTTTTAAACGTTGTTTGTGATTTGTAGCGACTACAAGAACAACAGCAAATGAAAATTATTAAGTACAATTAAATTGTCGTGGTTATTTTTGGCATTTGTTGACAATATGTCTCGTTCATATCATATCGAGAGATATGAACTGGATCGAAGACGGAATTACAAAAGGCAAATTGGTAACAATATCATTACTTTATTTAAATTAAAGCCACATAATCTTTTACGAATAATGTTAGATGTTTTATTTAATAGTTAATATAGTATATTGTATAATATATGTTATTAAGTATTCTGTTAACAACTTTTCTCTTTTATTTTAAAACAGAAAGGATCAACAAAGTATTGACATTTCCAAGGGAGGCCTTAGCATCGTGGAAGTTTGTCAATAACGTGAATAGAATTTTTGGGAAACTTATGTATTGACCTTCGTATTAATTTCTGATAGTGTTCCTCGCCTAAAAATGACACGCATAGAAAAAAAATGTTTTATAAATTTTATAATTATATAAAATATGTTTATATAAAAAATATATGTATAAGTATATATTTTTTGTTGTTTTTGTTTTTAATTTATAAGTTATTAGTGTTATTATTAGTTATTAATTAAAATAAATCTTACTGAAAATTTAAACTAAACATCGCCTTATTTCTTTTCTATTTGGGTTGTGGTTGATTAGTGTTTAAACTTGTTTTGAAGCCCACTGTTGTCTTCGTAGAACCGACATATGGGTCATTTTTTTGACAATACTCTTTCCAAAATATTAACATTCTTTTCTAAAATCGCAGCTCATTTTAATTTTACCCTTTATTTCATAATATTTACTGCGCGTACTTACTAAAGTCCAGCACTTCGTTTAGTTTATAGTAATAGTTGAGGAAAGCATAATTTGTGAATTTTTATAAACCATTGCATGTTCTTTTGTATATGCAACTGATGCATTCATATTGTGAACAAAATTTAAATTTCAGTGACTTATTTTGAAATGCAAGATTTGCTATTAGCCAAAACATAACATTTGATAGATTGCAACAGTGATTCCAATGTCTCGCTTAGAAAATATAGGCCAGCCAGCATTTTTTGGCACACTTGCGAGCCACCGAATAGTACATATAATATATACTAAATTATTTAAATTTTCTGTATTTTCCATGCTAAATTATTTTCTTCCAAGGATACAACATTTAATGGCAGCTGTTTAAAATTAAAATGTAAACGAAGAAAAGCTCTACAATTAGAAATTTTTGGCACATAAAAGCTCTTTTCCATGTCTTAAATAACTTGTGCTAAAGTGATCGATAAAAGGCTCAATGTTTCTAAGTAACTTATAGCACATTCACACTCATTTAGGCGGTTTTGCTCATTATAATCAGTAATAAGCATGATTTACTATACAAAGAGCTTTTATACAAATGAACTCATTTGCAATAAATAAGTTCATTTGAGACTAAAAATGAAAAACTAAAAAAAATTTTCCACAAAGGAAATCACCAAAATTTATTTTTTTTAGGTTGCTGCTAATCACTTGAATTTGCTTATTTGCTTATTTTAAATCAGGAGAGAACACCAGTCTGAGCAGTTTGTTTATACATAATATTATGAAATTAGTGCGCAAAAGCATTTCAGGTGAGTTTTTACAATATTATTTAAGTTCTTCAAAATAATAAATGTGTTTATTAATCAGACCATCGCCAGCGATGACTAGGCATCTATTATTATTTATTACAATTTATAGTTATATAGAATTTTTAATTATTTATTAATTATATCATATAATATGTAATTATTATTATCATTATATTGCTTTCTTTTTTAAATATTTAGAATAGTTAGATTAAATTATTTAGTGATACAAAATTAAATAATAAGATTAGGTTAATTTTTATTAAAACTTAATAAAAAAATGTAGCTAAACATCGTTTTAATTCCTCTACATTTAGATCGCCCTCATTTAACAATGAAATATCTTCTGGTTGTTATCAGTCTAAAATTAGCTGTTATTTTTTCGAAGCGAATACCCAACTTTTTTTCACTGCATCATTTTTATTTATATGAATTTTTTTTTTCTAAAAAAATAAATGTTAATTTTAAACTTTATTTAATAATTATCACTGACCGTACTAACCAAACTTCTGTACTTTCTCTGATTCGTAGCAATTGCTGACGAATGTATAGTTATTTGCATTTTCTTTATTTTAAATAACTTTTTTTTTTGATGAATTCCACGGCATTTTTGTACTGCCTTGTTTCTATTGTTCTCTTTTTCACACAAATTATATACAATATTTTTAAAATTTTTCACTTTATCTATTTTGAAAGATTAATTACACACAACACCGAAATTTTTCTTTATATTTCATTTGTAGACATAAAAAAGTTCTTTAATAGCTTCTTTGACACATAAAAGTTCTATCAGCGGCATAAATGAGCTCATTATAATGTAAACGTTTCCTTATATATATAAATGAACAAGTGTCTAAAGGAGACAATGTGAATGTCCTCATTAGTGGTTATAATGAGCACCCTCGTTTATATAAGATAGTGTCAATGTACTATTATTTCTTACTTTGATTGCAAATCAATTTGAAATTAAATAGATTTGCAGAGAAGTATGGACAGCTGATATTAGGATTTAGTCGTAATATGAACAAAATTAAACAGACGTTAACTTGGACAATTCACAATAGTACAACAGCACAACTTTATATTATTGTGAGTAGTTTTGAGAAATAAATACAATTTATAGTGCAAAGTAAAGGGTGTAACCGTAAAATACTAAAAAAAGTAATAAAAAGTTTGCTGTATTCGTAAACCATGAGTTCTTTTAATTGTTGTATAATTTTGTTTTTATGTTACTTATTTCGCTATTAAAATCTAAAATATTTCTTTGTAAGCTATATTTTCACTTAAATAGTAAATGGTGCGAATTGTTGTTTGTGCCTTTTGATGTAATTTTTTACTGCTGACTGAAAACAAAACTGAAACTGACAAAACTGAAAAAAGCTTGTTAATTTTAAAAACATAATATATGACAGATTGCAGCAATGATGTCAATATGTCACTAAGGACTTATTATTTTAAACCGCACTTCGAAGCTGTCGAATACCTATAATATGATATAAATGATGTATTAATTCATAAAAGGATACTAAGTAAAAATAATTAATCACTGCGTTGTGTCCGTTTTTGTTAAGTGCTCTTTGGTAAAAACTTTTTAAATATTATTGACCTCTGGTAAGGTTTTCCCATATCTATCAAATTTTGTATGTTTAAAACAAAAACATTACAATATTTTCTTTCACGAGGAAAAAGGTTACTCAACTGAGTAAGTCTAGATTATATATTTGACAACTAGTTTTAAACTTATTTGTTATTGAAATTTTTAATTTATGAGATACAAAATTTGTTGGACATAATATATTTCATATCTCATTATAGTTTCAATATATAGCTTCATTTGGTTTGTTAAGGTTGTAAATGAATACATTTGTTTTGTTTATAAGATATGTCTGCCAATTCAGCTTCAACATCTAGCTCAAGACCAAGTACTTCTGCTGTTCGTGCTTTATCCTTAGAGTATAAATCTTTACAAGAAGAACCTGTAGAAGGATTTCGCGTGAAATTATTAAATGAGGACAATCTCTTTGAATGGGAAGTAGCAATATTTGGACCACCAGATACATTATATCAAGGAGGTTATTTCAAAGCACATATGAAATTCCCTCATGATTATCCATATTCACCGCCTTCTATTAGATTTTTGACAAAGGTTTGGCATCCGAACGTATATGAAAACGGCGACCTCTGCATATCAATATTGCATCCCCCTGTTGATGATCCTCAAAGTGGGGAACTTCCTTGTGAACGGTGGAATCCGACGCAAAATGTGCGAACAATCCTTTTATCTGTAATATCATTACTCAATGAGCCTAACACTTACTCTCCAGCAAATGTGGATGCTTCAGTTATGTATAGGAGATGGCGTGACTCTCAGGTAAACTTTGTTCATTAAAAAAAATAAACGGTTATTTATTTTATGTTTAGGGTACAGATAATGAATATCCAAACATTATTCGGAAACAAGCCCTAGCTGCAAATGCAGAAGCTAAGAAGGAAGGCATCATTGTTCCAATGACATTAGAAGATTATTGTATTAAACCTGTCCTTAAGCCTATATCGGAACCTTTATTGGACGCAAATTTTTATGACTTCGAAGATGACTTAAGATTTGATGATGTTGAAGATGAAAGCGAAGACGATGAAAATGAAGAATATAATGAAATGGATGATCTCAAAAATAGTAAAAACGAAAATTCATAATTATGAAATATTAAATTAGACACATTTGCTACAGTCCCTCTTTTACATATTAAAAATTTCAATTTCAACGATAATTATGTATATAAAATATACATATTTTAAAATTCTGAATAGGAGTAAATTATATTTATAGTTTGATCGGTGCTTAAAAATTGTCTTTGTAAGAAAATTAGTAAGTACGTATGCAGAAACTTACAAGGAAATCCATGTTGCTCACATTATTTTTTGAATTATACCTTTGCAAAATTGTTTGTGATTAAGCGATACAATGTTATGAAAATAAGTTAAAAATAATATAGAATATAGTAGAGAGTAGAAATCCTCTCGAAATAATTGTGCATTCTTTGGATTTTCATTAAAAAATACTATTTTTTATACCATCTTCTGGAATCATATTTTTCTTATTTACAATTAAAAAAATCACAATTGATTTATTCACAAGATCGACATTTTGGTTTCAAAATGTACAACCATTGTGTCGAATATGTATATGACTCATGATGTTATAACTTCAGTGTCATATTGTATTGCATGATAACATTTAACATAAATATATGACAAGTATGTTTTTAATCTGCATATTTTTGAGTTTGGCAATTGATTTTTTATTACATTTTTATAAATACAGCTGTTTTATCGTAAAAGCGTACATTGGTCAGCTGATAATTACCTGAACTTGCATATAATATGAAAAAAACCTGTTAAATGCGACCGTTCACAACTTCATTATATGTAGGCTTGTATTAAATTTTGATTCCAAATGATTTTCGCATTTCTAATAAAATTAAATTTTCAAAAAGTTTGTAAAATATATTTGTCTTAGTGAAATCTGGCTAGAAGTATATTAAGTGATTGTCAACACAAGAAAATCTGTCAACGAAGATTTTATTTAAATTTTAGATGAAAATTGCCCAAAAATATTTATGTTATATTTGTAAGTTACAATATCAACTAAAATTTGAATATATTTCATGCACTGTAATAGCTCCTTAGATGTCTTTTAACCTAATATTTCCTATTTAATTGTTTATTTGCGGCGGACTTTAAGTGAAGTTTGTGTATATCGTAAATGAACTTTCAGATTTATTCGACCCTATTCGGAATATTCCCACGGAATAAGTTTCTCCCGAAATGTATTTCTCCCTAAAATAGAATTTTTGTATTCTGATTATCAGATAAGGGTTGAAAAAGTCCATGATGTCGTTTTAGCTCAGTCTAGCTTCAGAAAGTGCTTTCCGAAGTACTAGATATTTTTAAAATGCGCTTATGTCCAAAATGGATGTGTTCCAAAGACATCGATCATCCCGGTGTTGTAGGATGCATTAATGGAACACTTTCGAATTCTTGGTATTTAAATCGTAAAAATATAGTAGAAATATTTATATTTTCTACTAAAATATTTTTTATAATTTTTGTTTATTTTGCTGTTTGTAGTTTTTATTGCATTTGGTTTAAACTGGATTGATTTATATGGCAAAACTGTATCTTTCCTTTGGATATGCCACATTACTTTTGATAGTATTGGATCTCTTCTGGTTGCTTGTGCAATGTCTTTCGCAGTGATTAAAAACTGTTCTTTAGCCTCATTGCAGTATAATATTTCAGGTATTTCCGGTATTTGTAGCTTTACATCATTTAAAGGTAACCGGCTCAATGCATCTGCATTCTGGTGATGTTTCCCTTCTCAGAATTTAATCTCGTACTGGTAAGCGCCTAACTTTAACGACCACCTTAACATTCTGGGTGATATATGCTGTGATATTGGTTTTTCTGGGTTGAATAACCCCACTAGTGGTTTATGATCAGTCATTATTGTAAATTGTCTACCACTTAAAAATTGATGAAACTTTTGCACACCAAACATAATGGGTAGCGCTTCTTTATCCAACTGTGAATAATTTCGTTCCGCTCCCTGTAATGTTCTGGGGCCAAAAGCAATCGGTGCTTCACTATCATCCGGCATCTTATGTGCCAAAACAACTCCAACTCCATACGGTGATGCGTCTCCGCATAATATCAGTGGTAAGTCAGCCGAATAATGCACCAACAGATTTTTTGATTGTAATAGTTTCTTTGCTCGTTCAAAACTTAATTTCTGTTCTTTACCCCATATAAAAGGTATCTCTTTTCTTAATAGTCGATACAGCGGTTCCAATAGATCGCCCTTATTTTGTGAAAATCTATCATAAAATGTAATTAACCCAAGAAAAGCTTGTAGCTGTTGTTTATTTATTGGTTCTGGTGCTTGAACTATTCCCTTCACCTTTTCGTCAGTTGGACGCACTCCTTCTCGGCTTATCTTAAACCCCAAAAATGTTATCTCTTGTACTGCGAAAACACATTTTGATTTTTTAAGCTTCAATCCTGCATCCTGTACACATTTCAGAGCAGTTCGTGTTCTATCCCACAACTCTTCCAAAGTTGTTCCGCCAATTAGAATGTCGTCTAAATAAATAATCACACCATCTATGTTCTTAAGAACTCCTTCCATCACCCGTTGAAATATACCTGGTGCCGTTGAAATTCCAAACGGTAATCTTGTAACTTCAAAAAGTCCGCGAATGTAATCTCCAAGATTTCCATCAAAAACTGAACTGAAGTCCATCACTTCTACTGGAATAGTTGATTCTATATTGCATAAATTGCTGGTTATAGTAATTCCCAAATCGTTGAACCAATTTCGACCGATTAGAGCCGGACCTTCACCCGCTGCTACTAACAACTTTAGTTTCTTTGTGACGTTCCCAACCGAGACTGGTACTTCTGCTTCTCCACTCAGTTTAAGATTTTTCTCTGTTCCCCAAGTTCTTAATTGTATTTGACTTGGTTTTAGCGGAATATACGGCATTTTTTCTCTAAATAACTTTTCACTTATTATTGAGTAACTTGCCCCCGAATCTATTTCCATTTGTACCGGTGACTTACTTATCGTAATCACTCTCTTGACCGATGGACTACTTTTAGCGAACATTCACAATAAATACTCCGTCGTTTGAGTTTCCTGGTTTGTATCTAAAAGATTTACTCTGTTTGGTCTTCTCCCATTATTTGTTGCTGGCTTTTTGGTTTTTGCTTTTTTTATGCAAGCTCTCCTAATATGTCCACGCTTTTTGCAATAATAACATTCCGCGTCTTTAAATTTGCACTGATCTGAATGATGATTTCCTCGACAACGATAACAATTCTGAATATGGTCTACTGGAGCACAAATATGTTTTACCTTGTTGCTTGAAATTTTATTCAAACCTGACCGGCTGGCCGATGTTTTAAGTTCCGTCGCATTTTTTTGTGCTGTTTCTGATGCAATAACTTCCTCCTGCGCTATTTTTAATGTTAACTGGTCATTCGCCAGAAGCCGCTTTTGTAAATTCCCGTCGCGTATGCCACAGACTAACCTGTCTCGTAACATTTCATCCAAATCATTGAAATTGCAGTCTTGGCTCAATTTCCTTAGCGCTGCCAAATATTCGGTAATTGATTCGTCCTCTTTTTGGTTTCTCCGATAAAATTTAAACCTTTGTATTATTGTATTCGCTGCTGGACAAAAATAACTAGTCAATAATTTAGTTGCCGCCTCAAATGTAAATTTTTCCTCTAAAATATTAATCGGTGTGGCAACCGATTTTAATATCGTGTAGGTTTCCGTCCCACATGACGCTAAAAAGATCGCTTTTTTCTTTTTTGCGTCTGTGATGTCATTTGCAACAAAGAAAAATTCCATTTGTTCCATGTAAGTTTTCCATTTCCCCGACGCAACGTTATATTGACCCAATTCACCAAAACTCCTCGCCATCCTTTAATGTTTTATCCTCGTCGCCAAATTTTATTATATTCTTATATATAATAACATATACTTTATTTATTAAAGTATTATAATAATTCACAATTTAATATTAATTTTAATAATGATTACGCCACGACACGCTTACTCCGTTTGCACAACACGACAACAACGCATTTTGTCTTTTTTCCTTCTTTCTCTATTTCTTTATGCAGTGTTGCCATGATCGAATATACTACACTCAGCTTGCTTGCGTTTTCCCATAGAATGTCTTTGTATATTTGAATAGTGTACGTAGTTATTGTATTATTTATTTTATTTATTATAATGAAATAAATTTTAAACATTTATATTTCTTATAATAACATAAATATTACACAGTAGTTGTTGTTGTTGTGTGATTTGAGTTAGTGCTATTGCGCACTTTTACTCTATTGTGGCGGTGGGGCTTATCCCTGCCACACACTAAACTTTAACTATACTAGAATCATTATCATTCATTTTCTAACTTATGACGAACCGTAGATTAGCATAGCTTCCTGTGCGTCCTGAGGTGGACTTAATGTTTTTTAGAGCGGGGTTGGGCAACGTATCAACTTTTGTGAATAATTTTAGGGCTCTGTCCTTGACATACTTTATGTCACAATACTATTGGGCTACAACATAACTAAGTGGATAGCTTCACTTCATCTTAGCAGGTGTACACTGCCTTAACTCATGATGAAAAACCAATGGTTAGTGATGCGATAAAAGTATTTAGTTATCCGCCGAACACGATAAGTTGACTGACCTCATAATGACTTTTGAAAAAGAAATTGTGACAAGGTAAAGATTGCAAAATATCTATAATGAATAATTTTGCGAATTACACAAAATTATTACTATAAAGTAAATTTTAATTTTTAAATAATTTTTAAAATTTTCTGGGTTAATGGTGCATGTCTAATTTTAAGGTCACATTAGAGAAAGTTTTAAGCGTTTGGTGAAAGCATCTCTTATTATATGGAGTCTGCTTTCTTCATTAAGGAATTTCAATAATTAGAGTGAGACCAATCTGAGTGTAGAAAGAAGTTTGATTTTGTACTCTCAAAAAGTGTCTGTTTTGCAGTAAGAGTAGTTTAGTTATTACTCCCTTAAGGAAGTTCTAATAGAAATAATAATAAAAACTGAAAGTGGTGTTCTGAAGAGACGTTTTGTTTTAAAGGATAACAATGTGTTTTTGAACTTGAATATCTAAAATTTAAATTAGACAAATTAAGAAAAAGGAAATCATTATGTTTGCACATATGAAAATACAATTCTTAAAACATAATAAAATTCAACTAAAAACAATCGGTGGTAAATAATGTATAACCATGTTTGGAAATAATAATTCGGAAACCATAATTCAAATTAAATTATATACAAATGTTGAAAAAATGACTGGCCATTTTGTATGAAAAAAGTAAAAAACAATAATTTTATACACTCAAATATAATATTTCTTTATTTAATCATAATTTTTAAAATACAACACTTTGTATAAATCAGCTACGCCGTGATAGAAAAGGTATGCACTTCACCAACGTCAGAAAAGGAAAAAGGAAGAAAAGCAAAAAAGAAGCCAAAAGTTATTGTTTGCCAGATGTTAAAATGCTACTGTCAAAATCACTAGATCAGTGATGCCCTACTGTCTGTTTGTTATGCCACATCTCAAACGCATTTCTTTGAATATAATTACAACTAAATTTGTAAGTAGCTGTAACTAAAAACGTTGCCTACATTAAGCGAAATAATTATCAACAAATGATTAGATTAATGATTAAATTAAATGTGTGAAAAAAATATAATTTTTAAAAAAATAGCAAATCACATTGTTATGATTTAGGTATATACGTCCATCGAAAGTACGACCTCCAACAACTCAACCTTTGTGAAAGTCAATGGGTCAACGGCGTTATGCCTGGTTTAGATTCGGTGAGCTGAGCTTCACTTTCTGTATACCATCATTGTGGGATTAACGTGTTAATGCGCCTTCGAAAATGTGGAATTTGTACATTTGCTGGTAGAGTGATCAGCTTGTTTGCTTGAATCAGTGCACCAGCAGAAGCGCAAGAGGTAGCTCATCACCTAGCACAATTGCTGTAATCTCAGCGAAGGAGCGATCCTATTAGTGTCCGATCGGAATAAGAATGGAGTTCCCTTCATCCTAAACACAAGAATTTGTCAGACAATACTGATGAACAGTTGTCTAACCAAATTTAAATACTCCCCTAAGAGGTTCAGCGTAACCCCTCAAACGGATTGAGACTTTTGTGTTAAGCTATGTGTTCATTCTATATGGGTCGCCTTTCAAAGCCTCTATCTGTGTCCGAGAGTGGAGTCACTGTAAAATGGTCTTAGGATTATCTATGTGAGTGTTGCTACAGGTGCTAAACAGAAAATAACCGAACTATGCGACCAACTTAATGGAGACGAATACAAAGCGAACTTTGAGGCTCTGAGGTTTTAATGAGACGTATGTAGCTATAAACTTAGACTAGAGGACGAAACTGATCTTAGCCAAAGGATGCTGGAACTCATAAAAAGCATCCAGAGGGAATGGATGTAAACTCTATCTACTTTTTGGTTTTCATTTAGTTGTAAAACATTGTCTAGCGTTTTCGGTGTTACCATTTTATGTGGCACTTTTCAATTTTCATTAAAAATAATGCCAATTCTTACAAAAATTTTCTTTGAAGTAATCTCGAGCACTTCATATATTTCAATTCCGATGTTATGTTCAATCATTGCATTTTATAAAATTTTTCTCTGATTTAGTTGTTTGCCTTTTTGTTCGTGCATCAAAATGTCACTGTTAAAAATTAATAAATGTTCAACACTCGGTTCACGTTTAAATTATAATTCATAGTATTTTTATTTTCATTGTCTAATTTATAAAAAGTATAATGTTTTTCTAATACAGTGACAAAGATCAAATTGCGACAAACGTTGACAGCATCCACTTGACATTCTTCCTTGGATCACATTATCTTAGAAGCCACTCTAGGTCGTATAGGTATCTTAGATTTTAAAATTTTTATAATTGTAAAGAGAAGAAAATGGAAAATAACAGTACACTCTTCTACTCGATACCGAACATCTATAATCTTCTGCTTCGTCAGGGGCATCCCTTCTACTCCCTTTTGGTTATAAAATGAATGAGTCATAGATGTTTGGAGGGACCATGCTTGAAGATTGAATCTATCCTTTAATGACTGTTGCCATAGATGTGGAAGGAGGAAGGACAAAAGTGTCTGACGAATATTTTTTAACAAGACAATATTTTTATTGTCCATCTAACTTATTTCGAATTATTAGAATTACGCGCATATTGAGTCTATAACCTATAAAGTGAAATGTTTAGGCTCCGGAATAGGCTCCTGGAAATGTATATTCTTAAAGAAGAGGCGATAAAACTCCGTAAAGTAGGTTCTCAACTACTTTTTATTGACGCAACAGGGCTTAGAGACCTACTCTTAACCCAGAAAGAGGCACAACAGACACGACGATCGCAATGTCACATCCCCTAACAATTATATTAATAATGTGTACAGTAATATTGAAACAAGAAAAATTAAAATTTAGAGCTTTGTGCGTTACATAAGCGATTTCAAATGCCGATTTAAGTAATTTAGCACAGACTCTATCATGACTCTCGCCTTTATTGAATCAAACATATGCAGGTTTTGATTGTTTTAAGGCTGTGCGGTTAAAATGTATAGTTATTGAAAAACAACTGTTGGTGCCTTTGCATAAAACCAAATATTTTATTATTAGGGAAAATGCATTCTAAATTAAAAAAAAATGTTATATCAAGAATACAAAATAAAGTTCAAGTATTTGTACATCGGTTGAAAAGTTTTTGCAATATGCTGTATCTAAGTTTGCTTAGCAATAAAGTAAAGGATTTCCTATATTTAAAATATAACGAAGAACACTATTGAATTAATTTAATGAAATTAGTTTTAATCATTTATTATTTAAACAAATTTTATATAATTCAGTACGAAGATTTTCGATTTCTATTTCGCGAAGTTGAATTTCGTTATTTGCTTGCCTTTCAACCTGCAACGCAGCTTTCTTAAGATCATCAATTTCGTTCTTTAGTTCATTATTTAGAACTTCATTATTAATTGCTCGCTGCATTACCTCATGCATTTGCTTCTGATATCCTTGAATTTTGTTTAAGTTTTCTCTTTTTTCGTTTTGCAGAAATGCAATATTTTCACACAGTTTATCGAAGTTTTTGTAGCAGCAGTTATTTGCCAGCACAAATGGTAATCGTTCACCTTCAACAAATTTATTGAGTCCGCCAATTTCGTTGTCACGTTTTTCAACCTTTAAAACATTTTAAATGAATATGAAAGTTATAAGTAAGAAATATCAATATGTACAACCATGAAACTCGTACATATAATCTTTTTGATTTGTGTGTAGTTATTAAACTTTTCTATTATTCTTTTTTGTATTTGTTTCTTGGTTATTATTATTATTACTAATTTTTTTAATCTCTTGTTAATAATAAAAAATACACTCTACGGACAATCACTTATTTAGTAGTGAGCTTATTTCGCTTTGCGTACCATTAAGTTATATTAAAATCAAAATAAAATGTGTTTTCTAAACATAGGAACTCAAAAAACGTTCGCGATAATAGAAATACTCATATCACTATAGACGTTCTAATTGGTCCTTATTAGGCCCTGTATATTAGTATCAAGAGAAAGCTCACTATTCAAAAAAAAAAAAATTAAGTAACTTTTAAAAATTACAATTAAAAGTCATAGGACATACAAATGGCTACAGATACTAAGAGGGACTTCAACAGTTCACTAACCAGTTAAAATCTAAGGCACCACCAACATACGTCCGATAACTTAGCATAAAAAATTAAAGTCAAGCATTCCTCGTCTTGTAAAAGAAAATAAACTTCACACTTTCCAAAAACTATGGGCAATATTGTACCATAATACAAATTTATAAAGCAAATTCTGTCATAACAAAAAATTTACAATAAAAGAAACTTGTAGACCTGCTAACTGAAAAATAGTTAAAGTTTAGTAGTTGTTATACAGGGTATGACTGATACCTTTGGGCTGATGTTGGCTTAAAAAAAAAAACAAAAATAATTGAGAAAGGGAGACCCAAGCTAGCACAGTTATTAATATATTGAACAGAAATTAATTTTCATAATACGTGAACAAAATGAGATGGCCCCGGATGATTGTAAAAAAATCAACAACACCGTTTTGTCAGCTTACAATGTTTGCTGTAACACATAATAAATGTTGAAGAACCTCGTAAACATAATTCCTAAATAGTTCGTAAGAGAATGGCCAAGAGTAAGATCATACTGTATAATACATACATATTCTTCTTTCATTGACGCGACAGTCAATCAAAGTTTATAAACAATATATTATAGAATTCGCTGTGACAAAGATAAAAGAGGAAATTCAATTCTTCCCACTCTAGCTTTGATTTATTGTCATTTGTTCTTCAATTACAGTCACCTTACAAGCAATGCCGACTTAATAACTTCTCTAAACGGGTTACAACTTTCAAAACCAAATAGCTTATGTACAAAGGTATATAATCATACATACCTATATTTAATACAAAAGAGAATGTAGGGACTTACACTCGATCTATATCAAAGCTTTAACAAGTTCTACTCATAGTAAAACCTATAATTAGATAACAAACCTTGTAAAAAAAAATTTAAACATTTGGTTTTAGAAAAACTCAGAATTGGATGGGAGTGACAATTAAATGGATCACTTTCATTGATTAATGAAATATATCAATTAATTTCTTAGCTTTAAGCTAGCTAAGACCAAGCTAGCTAAGAGCTACTGACCAAAATAATTTAGTTCTTTATTTAAAAAAAGAACAGATTTCATAACTTGCCCGTTATCGCAAAGAAAATAACGTCAATTTAGAAAGCTAGTAAAACACTCCCATGGCTTCTTCAACACAATCCAGGCGTTACAAGTAAACGCCTCCTTTCCTTTATATTATAATTTCATAATAATAAAATTAGAAACTTATTATATTTGCTTCAGTTATAGCAATTGTATGTTGTTACAAAAATGTTCCGAAAACTTTAAGAAAACTTGAAACTCATTTCTGTTAGAAAACCTGACAGCCGAGTGGTGTACAAAAATTAATGAACATAACTACCGTCATGTCTTATTTACCCTCAATAGAGTTGCTTTCCCCATAATTGGTTTCAACAGCCATAAAACTGATCGGAATTTGGGAAACATTTCATCTCGTTTTTCTTAATTTTCGATTGGCTTTAAACTAAGTGAGGCCCGTGGTATAAAACTTACTTATTACATTTAAATTGTAGTTATTTGCATGTTCTATAATATGTAATGCATATGTACGTAATTGTAGATTCTGAACATAAGAAAAGATTCAATAAACAAAGTAAAAACTTTTAAAAACAAAAAATTATTAAACCTTGCATTCATTAAAATATGTATGTATATTTTCTCTATTAAATCATTTACATTGTTTTCTAGCTCCAGGATTTTCGGCACAATATTTCCATTATTAACTTCAGTTTTCTTCATTGCATTCTGATTGGAACCATGATAGCACTTCGAAAACTGGTTTGTTTTTATCTTTTCCATATATGTGACGGAATTTATTAAATTACTGCTGACTGCTGAGCCCGCAAAAGGCTTGTTATCTATTTTAAATTCAATTCACGATTTAAATGTGAAATCTTTATAAAATAATATAAGTATATACCAGTATTATACCTTTTGAACATTTCAATTTTGAATCTATTGTTTGTTTTTTTCGATTTGTGTTCGAAAAATTTTCTTTTTTTTGCAAATACTGGCATTGCTCAAGTAATCGCTTATTATCTTTTTCCAGTTCATAGACCCTTTTTTTTAACTCTGTAGTTGTGTATAAATATATTATTAATAATAATAAAATTATTATATATGTATTATTATAGATATTACCTGCCTCTGAATTCAAAAACTTTTCATTTTTTTTTAACGCTTCATGATGGAGTCGATTACATTCAACCAAAAGTCGTGTATTTTCACATTTATATGGCTCCATTCCCAACTGCTCACATGATCTATCCTAATAAAATATTTTGCATGAAACAATTAGTAACTTTCAAATTAATATTAAAACAAATACAATTGAATATTATTTTCTCTTTTATCAGATCTCTTTATTGTATGATTTCTTATGAAAATTACAATAAGGTTACAAATCGTATCTAGGTAATTAATTAGTTACTAATTAAAAATAATCACCTAATGAGACAGCTCTACATATATTATGTTTGCAAACAAAGAATACCGTTCTTGTTGTTTCAGATGACGACCTTCTATTTATTACGCTAGACTTTAGGAAAATTAAAAAATCTATCTCAACTAGATTTTCTTTTGGGATTATAAGTCAATTGATTCAGTGCGGTTATTTTGTGAACTTAATTCAACTGAATTGAATAAATTGGTCTGGTATTTCAGCTGATCAAAAGTTAGATGCATTTAATAAGGAATTGCTTAGCCTTCGTCATCGCTATGTACCTTTTCGTACGTTACCGTCAATAATGTTTCTTGACGGTAAAACCTTTTTTTAAAAATTTAAGAAATAGAAAATATGCAGTTTGGAAAAAGTACCCTACTGAATATAACTGGATGAAGTTTAGAATTGCTAAAAACATAGCTGCTAGAGCTGTTCATAAGACTAAATCGCTTTGGAATAATATTAAAATACTTGAGGTAACAAGAAAAAGGAAAAATATATATAATGTGGGGCCGAATGCTCTAAATAACATCTTTGTTTATTCTGCAGACGATAATGACAACTCTTCTTCAATATTCTTAGATATAGATATTGTTGACGTTAATGAAGGCTTTAGCTTCTTATTGAAGATATTATTTTTAAGAATTTAATGAGTATTAAATACAATGCGGTTGGGTTAGATGAAACTCCTCTTAAATTCATAAAGCTAATTTTGCCATTCATAATATCACCATTAACTCATATTATAAACTGTTGTATTACTACCTCTATTTTTCCAGAGGCATGGGAAAAAGCAAAAGTTATTCTAATTGAGAAATAAGTGAATGCTTCATCAGTTTCTGACTATCGCCCTATCAGTATTCTTCCTTCTTTCCCTAAGGTTTGTAAGACTATAATGTCTGAGCAGATTAGCAATCATCTAAATATTTTCCATCTGCTATCTCCTGCGTTGTGCGTCTGCCATGCTGAAAGTCCTTGAAAATATTAGATTGAGCTATGATAGCGATTTGGTTATTTATTTATGTCTTCTCGATTTTCCAAAAGCATTTGACCGAGTTGATCACACTTTGCTCTGTAAAAAGCTCATAAATAATTTTCACGTCTACAGATTAACTTCTAAATTTATTTTTAGTTATTTAACTGAGACATCGCAGCCAGTAGTTATTGACAACAAATTTTCAAATTTTGAAAATCTGTTTTCTGGGGTTCCTCAAGGCTCGATTCTGGGGCCATTGCTATTTTCGATCTATATTAATGACGTTTTCTCAGTATGTCAATTCTCGAAGCTGCATGGATATGCTGATGATATACAAATGTATCATTTTTGTCTGAGTGATCATTTAAATGACCTTGTAACAGAGATTAATATAGATTTAACATGCATACATCGCTGGGCAGTTGAAACCAATATACTGCTAAATGCAGATAAAACCATCATTTTGCCGCTTACTAGGTTCGAATAGCACTTAGACGAATTACCTCAGGTGGCTATTGGAAACTCAATTATTAATAATTATTTGCCTCAGATATTTGAATTTCACTGCATACTCCAGTTAATGTGCGTGGCTTATTGGTCAAACAACTTATAATGCCTATAACTAGTTAGAACGGTTTGATCATCTAACAGTTTATAGGAACGCTATTCTGGGTTGTGACATTGAGCAGTATTTAAATATTCGAATCTGCTGATTTCGGTTTAAATTGAAAACTATTAAATATCCGGAGTATCTTTATAATTACTTGTAACTTATGCGTTCAAACAGATCTCTTCTTTTCATACTTCCAAGATATGATTTTGTTGCTACCACCAGATTTTTCTTTATTCATTCAGTCCGATTATGGAACGCTGTACCAAGCACAACCCGAAATGCATGTCACAGAGTTTATAAAAAGTTATTGATAACTGAACTAATTTAAATATATTATTTTTAATTTAAATTCAATGTTAATTTTAACTTAATTTCTAAACTTCCTTATCAGTATATAATAATATATAATTTCTAAATAAATTGTGACATATTAAGAAACCTTAAAATAGATCCGGTCAAAATATACATAACGAACTGAGTTCTGAAGCTTTATGCGAAAACCGACAGGCTGTCCTACTTAGCACTATCTAATCTCATAGAAATCATTAACCACATGGGGCGGTACGCATACCTTAGATCAGTCACAGAATAATCACGAAGATTATGAGGAATACTCAAATTAGTTAGTGAGATAGGTGAGACTCTGCAGAAACTTCCCAACTATCAGACAGTAAAAATGCCCAGATGCAATAACTCGGAAAACGCTCAACATTACAAAAAAAAAATTAGTTTCTTTAAAGTTTAATACATAGTAATTAGAATTTTTTTAATTGGAGGGATCTTAGATTAAATTGTTTACGTCAAGTTGATTTAAGATCATTAATTGTCGATTCTTGTGCTGCTCATATAGAAATGTTTTAACATGTATTATTAATTCAAGAAATTGAGGAGCATAAGGTAGATTTAGATTAATAATTAGACATGAATTTTATTCCTCAGGTTTATTTTATAAGGAGAAATTTCATTAAAAAATAAAATTGTTGATTGATCTAGATATTTAATAATTAGTTATTGATTATTATTATTTAAATTATTATAATGTTATTTAGAACATTATATCTATATTCGTATAGTCAACATTGAAAAATTTATTCAGAAGTTTATTCATTAAAAGTTAATTTATTTCATATTTTTGTTTTATTTATTTTATTAGTAGAAAAAATATAAAGAATGATTATAATTATTATAAGGATTTATCAGGGTTTAAAACTCGTTAAATTTTTATGAAATCTTAAATTCGCTAAAATTTCAAATTACTTACAGTAATTTACTTTTATACAAATATGATGGAGGTAAACTTGAAAATAGAAATAGAAATTTCGGTTTCTAATGTAATATGAAACATTTACGATGCATCGTAGCATTTTATTTTAAAAGCGCTGGATAGTTGCAATGTGTTTCTTGGTAGCACAACCCAGAATTGTATGTCATAAGTCCAAGCTAGCTTCAGTATTTTTTTATAGACTATTAGTTTGTTATAGATTGCCAGTTTAGAGCGCCTGTCGATGAGGTTGTAAAATTTGTTTAGCCTCAAGTTATGCTCTTCTCGTTTTTTCTTAACATGCGCTTTCCAGAGCATTTTGGCGCCGAGCGTAATGCCCAGTTATTTAGCTTCGTTGCCATGTGGAATGTTTGTGGCATCGATATGAATTGGTATATACTTACGGCCTTATTCATAAAAAGTTATAGTAGGTTTCTAATACATTTTTATCGAAAATGTTATTCATAAAGGTTATTTAACAGTGTTATAAAGCATTTATAAAACTCTATTCATAAACGTATTTTAAAGTTAAAATGCTGTTAAAATATGTCAAAATTTATAATAAGTTTATACCTTCTATAACAGCATTTTAAGCAAAATTTTTGATTGTGTAGTAATCTTTATTGGGTGAATTACAATTAAATATGGATGCCATAAGCATAATTAAAGAAATTGGTGAGTATTCAATTTAATTTTTTTTATATAATTAAAAACGAAATTATTGTGTAGATTTTTTAATTGGAATAGCCAAAAAAAATTGCCGCCATATAAAAACATATTAACAACGTGTAGATCCGTTTATGCTGCGTGATGATGAATTTCAACTGAGGTACCGATTTTCAAAAAAGGGCGTAGAAAAAATAATTGACTTGGTGAAACAGGACTTAACGTTTGATAATAGAGGCGCTGGAACTTCCGCAAGATTACAAGTTCAGTAGCTTTGCGATGTTGGAGTCGTAGAGAAGTAACTAATCTTTTTCATATACTATTACACACTAAAAGCTTTTAATATAAAAGGTACAAGACGATGCAGGTGATTTACACGGCCTTAGCCAGGCTACAGTCAGTCGCATTTGTGTTAGAGTAGCGAGGGCTCTTGCAAAACATGCCGCAACTGTGATTAAAATGCCAGAATCATTAATAGAAGAGGAAGCAAATATGAAAAGCTTCAAACGCATAAAAAATTTTTTAAATGTGATTGGTGCAATTGATTGATATGTGATGCAAATTTAAAAATTTGCAATGTTGTCGCAAGATGGAGAGGTAGTACGCACGACTGCCAAATTTTCGATGAGTCAATTCTTAAAGAACAGTTAGAGGCAGGAAAATTCAAAGGGCGCTTGGTTGGCGATTCAGGATACAAACTTCAACCACACCTATTCACTCCAATACTGAAACCACAAAACGCAAAAGAAGAACGATACAATGCTGCACACATTGCCATCAGAAATACAATTGAAAGATGCTTTGGTGTGTGGAAGCATAGATTTCGTTGTGTTCTAGATGGGTTGAATATATCATTGGAGAATGTGAAAACAGTTATAGTCGCACTTGCAGTATTGCACAATCTTGCAGTTACTTACAATGAAAATGAGTCCAAAATACCTTATAATTACAACAATGTTATTAACATTTGTATTATAGTTATAAAAGTTTATCATACGTTTATGAATAGTGTGCATTATAAGGCCATTATAAAGTTAAAATACATTTTAACTAAAATGTATTTAAAAAGCATTTTAAGAAATTTTTATGAATAAGGCCGTTATAATTTATCAATGTAAAGACTATATGTACAGATTTTCCCTTATTTAGTATGATTCGCAATTTTTTTGCCCATGAAGCAATTTGGTTGAGTTTGTGTTGTAGATTAACCGTCGCGTCTTCTATATCATTTTCGATTTCCAGAACCGCAGTATCATCTGCAATTGGTTTGCCGAGGGTAAATCATGTGTATACAGGAGATATAGAATGGGCTCAAGAATGCTCCCCTGCGGGACGCCTGCGTTTATCTTTCTTTAGTGATAAATGGGTATCTTCATATTTAACACTAAAATACCTGTCATTTAGAAACGATGACAACAGCTCACAGTATTGTATAGGAAATAATGATTTAAGTTTTTGAAGTAATCCTGCATGCCAAACCTTCACAATACACTTTCTTCTCTTACATCGTTGATTTAATGACATTTACAACTGTGTGGAATTGGTCGACTGTTTCTTCTGAAGCCAAATTGATTGTCTCCTCTCGATTATTGATAATAAATGTTTTAGTAGTAGTTTTTCAAAAAGCTTCGATGGCAATAGAGATATTGGCCAATATGATACGTCATTGGCGAATTTCCAGAATATGGGTACATGTTTCAAACCGAGGCACGAATTAATTAAATCGCATACGTAGATGATGCAATTATAGGGTAAGTTTCGAAGAATTTCAGTCGTTATCAAGTCAATACCAGACAATTTTTTGAGTTTCATTTTTAGTTTCACTTCCTCTGTAGTGACGGGAACAATTGCAGTGTCGCCTTCGAGACAATTTGTACTTAACCCAATAACATCTTGGTCTTCATTTGGACTGAAGGTCTTTTCTAGGTGTTCAGCAAACAGATTCGTTTTTTGAGTATTTGTTTAAGCCCACTGAATTTCTTTGATTTTCGCTGGAGCAGACTGCTGAATTGGTCTGTTAGATGATTTAGCCGCCTTCCACAGAGGGTATGCGTTATTTTTGTCTGCCGCGAGGCCCATCAGAAAACTTAATTTTTTAGTTGCTGGGCTTAGTTGCGACTATATTAACAGACATCTAGTTGCTTGCCAACGTTTCCGTAATTTTCTCTACTACGTAATGTTGTTTGTGATGAAGGATGGGTATTTTTTACCATGTAGAGTTCGGAGTTTTGGTGTTGGTGTACTGTTTCACGCTACCAACTGCAGTTGCTGAGTGAAATGAAGTACTGCGTCGTCTAGTTCCTTGCTGTTAACAATGTGGTCAAACTTGCTCAATTGTACAAGCTGCAGCTGAAAATATTTCTAGTTGGTAAATTTATTTACTAACTTAGGTGTGTTCTAGTTTATTATTGGATTTCGTGAAACTATCAGCAGCACTGATGAATGATCAGAGCTAAAGTCGAAGCCTTCTGAAAAGGTTACGTGAGAAGCTGGAATATTTTTGTAGACAAAGAAGTCGATGAGGTCTGGAACTTTGCTAGTATGCGACGGCCAGTTTTTAACAGTTGAAATTGAATTACAAGCTGCAGTTGCATGATTTTGTACATTTCTCTTCTTTTTGTTGTAGAAAGTTTTCATCCCCAAAACGTATTTTTTGCGTTAAAGTCTCCTCCAAATTTGAAACTGCCTTTAAACCGGTTAAAAATAGATAAATAATCTGCACACTTTAACTGATACCTGAGAGGACTATATAAAGCAGTTACGACGAGCGACTGATTAAAGGTTTCTACGGAAACAGAAATAGCTTGAAATTCATTTGTGCTAAATTGTTCTGGCAAGTAATGTTTTATAGAGTTTTTAATTATGACAGCGCTGCCAATCCTAGCGCAATCATCGGGATGTATGGTATGAAGTAGAGTATAGTTTTTAAAATTTATATGTGATTACTTTGTGAAAAGTGTTTCAGAAATTAGACCGATATCAATGTTTTCGCTATTTAATATGACTGAGTTCATTTATATGTTTTGTTTAGCCATTCACATTCCATATGAACAGTTTCAAACATTTGCATAGATTCTTCGTAAAATGGCACCAAAAAAAAATGGATTGAAAACAAAAAATTTGTTTTTTAGTATTTTGGCAGACATTTATTGCTTTGATATTCTCATATGTTGCTCTTCTTGTTTTCTCAGATGTTAAATGCACCTTTATACATAAAAATACTAACAACTATATATCAGAGCGCACAAAATGAATCGAAAGCAATGCAAATTTTTTTGCAAACGTTAACTATAAAATGGTTTAGCACTCCATATCCTCCCGCATCAAGAAGTTGGGAAATTTAAAATTAAGTCATAACGAGTCTATGTATTGAATAGTCTTTGACATAGTCCCATCTTTTTCATAGTTGTAGTTATAGTCGAAGACGTTTGACAAAAATTGACTGCGCAATAGTTAAACAACAGTCAAATTTTGCTTGCTTTTGCTCAGGCAGCAATGCAAACCCTGATATCATGATATCATAAACCCGATATCATTTATGTAATTGTTTATTTTATAATGTAATTGTTTCACTTTATAAAAATGTAATTGTTTCACTTTGTAAACATGTAATCGTTTCACTTTATAAAAATGTAATAGTTTTACTTTATAATGTAATTGTTTCACTTTATAAAAATGAAAGACATGTCGTGTAGAGTATTTTTAAGAAACTGACTTTATTAAATTTTTATTCTTATCTCTAACATAATTTCTTACAACTAATTTCCAATAAAATCTTATGTATCGATTCTATTGGTTGATACTTAAATTTACTTACGTCTAATTGGTTAATCCAAATTAGACGTACATAATATTTTACAAATATAATTTATTTACATACTGGTCATTTTAGTCATATATATTTCACAGTGGCACACATCTGGTGACCAACTGTATTGAGGACAAATCATATTGCATGTATTATCGCTTGCAATATGATCTGTGAAATACTTAACACAAATTCATGTGTTGAGCATGCCACTATCCAAATTGTCAAATGCATATTGGAATAATTAAATATGCATACAAATGTTTTGTCATATAGAAATGACAAAACAGACGAGTCAAATTTCTGACTCATAAATTATTTCATTACTGACAATTTGGGTTTTTCGGTCATGCTTGATATTTGAGAGTTTTGGGTTGGCGTGACACATTAAATACCGCACACAACGTATTGTGTGTGGTCATGGTTAATATGCCACTACATTTAATCACTTCACTACTTGATCTTGATTTCTATCATATATGTTAGTATTTCATTATTTTTCATTTTTTTGTGTTTTAAATTACTTTTGCATTACATAAATACATCTGTAAGTAATCACAATTATGTTGTTTTCTTTGTATTATTGTTTTAGTATAATTATTAGGTAAAGTTTATTTTTTTTTTTTGATTTGATGAATAAAATATATATTCAAATATAAGAACTATGTGAGGTTGGAAATTTTCACATATTTCCAACCTACATAAATTTAACATAAATGAATGTAAACCGACAACAAATGATCACAACTGGTCTCCCTTAAAATTAAACCAACATGTGGTCATCCAAGATACGAGTGGCAGCGAATGTCAAGCACGAAATGGTGGGATTCAGTTTATGACGAGCAAAGAAAAAACGTTGGTTTACGTCGGTACCGTTAAGCGGTTCGCAATTGTATCTTCTATTAAATTAAAAAAACTTTGTATGCGTTTATTAATAAATGATGAATTAAAGTTAAGTTAAATCCATCAAATTGTTTTTGACTTCTATAAGAAAATAAAAATTTTCAACGATCCACACAGGGGTATTTGACCAAATTAGGCGGGCAAAATTATTTTTGTGTGATTTTAAACTTAAAATGTAATGTAAAGCTACTTCATGACTTTTAAAGTTGCTAAAGCAATAAAATGAACAAAATAACCAATCATGTCTAAAAAAATATACTATGTTTGTTAAAATATTACAAATGTATGGCAAGCTGCTTGTCTCAATTCAGAATTCAATAAGGATATTGCAACAAATAAATATTATTTATTATAATATAATATTGTCATAGGTCGACACACACCACCTATTTGTCGACTTCAAAGCTGCTTTTGACACTATGACTAGAAGTTTATTCTATGCCGCTATGTCTGAATTTGGTATCCCAGCAAAACTTATACGGCTATGTAAAATGACGCTGACCAACACCACCAGCTCCGTTAGAATTGAGAAGAACCTCTCCGAGCCGTTTGATACCAAACGAGGTTTCAGACAGGGTGACTCCTTGTCGTGTGACTACAAAGCTCAAAGCAAATGGGTCTTGTGGCAAATGAGGACAAAACAAAGTACTTTCTGTCAACAAACAAATCTCCTGAGCGTTTGGGACCTACGTCACTGTTGACAATTATAAGTTCGAAGTTGTGAAAGACTTTGTTTATTTAGGAAAAAAAACAAAAAAACAAAAAATGACGTCAGTCTAGAGATTCAACGAAGAATCACTCTTACCAACAAATGTTACTTCGGGCTAAATAAGCAATTGAGAAATAAAGCCCTCTCTTGACAAACAAAAATCACGCTCTACAAATCTCTTATCATGCCTGTCCTGCTGTATGATGCAGAAGCTTGGATAATTACCAACAGTGATGAGAAGGCATTAGGAGCATTCGAGAGAAAAATTCTTCGGAAGATCTATGGTCCCTTACGAGTTGGCGACGAGTATCGAATTAGATGGAACGATTAGCTGTATGAGCTATACCGCGACATAGACATAGATAAGCACATAAAAATTCAGCGGCTACGCTGGCTTGGTCATGTCGTGCGAATGGAAGAAAGTGCTTCGGTTAGAAAGGTATTAGATTCGGTACCCACAGGTGGAAAACGCGGTAGAGGACGTCCGCATCTTCAGTGGAAAGACCAGGTGACCAACGATTTGGGGGCGCTTGGTACTACCAACTCGCATCAGAAAGCAACTAATCGGGCTGACTGGCGGAAACTACTCGACGTGGCCAAGGACGACCCACGTTTCTAATGGCCAACTAAGTAATTAAGTAAGTATAATATTAAAAATATTATTATAATAATAAAAAGTATTTTAGTTTTTTAATGTGTCTTTTTGGCTAAACATATTCGTATACCTAACAATAGTAAAATTATTATTGAAAGCATGCATTTTTCTGTTCTTACTTAGAAAAATAAGTGTAATTTTAAAAAGACATAAAATATTTAAAAATTCAATTCTTCACTATCTGAGCTAATTTCATCTTTCTCACTTAAGCACATTATAGTGTATTCCAGTTCATTAGTAGGAATGAGCTTTTCTAACGCCTCGCTTTTGAAAGGCTCTGATGTTTTCTTTTTTATTTCCTCTCAATTCAGTCAGAAGAGAATCTGATGTTAATAATAGTCTATTTAATATATCTGTATTGCAGGACTCCCGAAAAAATTTTTGTGCGTAGTTCTCACGATAAAATCTGAAATGCTTATTACGTGCTTCTGTTGCTTTTTCTAATAGTTGTCCTATAGACACACTGCATTTTTAATGACAATTTCTCCATGAATAAGAATCTTATGCATATTAGGTGTCATAGAATACCATGGGTACAACATTACGTACAGCTTGGCTGTATCGAAAGCATATTGATTAAATTTTTCAGAATCTATGTGATATCCACTTAATATGACTTTCAAAATCACTTTTAAACGAAAAATTAGGTTTGGATCTATACTCGTAATTTCTGCAGATAACTAAGGCTCTGATAAAAATAGTCTGCTTGTGATTCCATCATTACTATGATATTTCCGAATGCAGGTTTAGGCACATCTACAATAAGACCCATTTTGTTTTTGAATGCCTTTTGAATTTCGATTTTTCTCTGCAGAGTTACAACTTTCACTATCACTATCTGAACGTGATTGGCATTTCTGAATCGGTAATTTATAAGACAAGTGTAACAGGCTCTCAAAGTATTATTCTCGCATGCAGAATTGATAAACCAAACGTTAGATAGTTTTCGTTTATTGGTGGAGCTATAGTCAAATCATTAAAATCCTTTGAAGTTTTGTTACATATATAGCATTTCATAGTAGAACTAGTGTGTGTGATAGTATTGCATACTTTAGCAATTAATATGATAAGCAGCAAATTATGTTTTGTACGTATATTTTTTCCCATTAAGGATACATTTGTTTTTACTAATGAGCTTATTGCATTTTGAATGTAATTTACTTCTTCGTTTGTTACGTCGACTGTTTCTTTTACAAATCGGATCGGATAGGATGACAATAGCGTGGTGAAGAAGTAGTTGGGTTGTCCCATATCACTTTCTGAGTGTTTGTTGCAGTGATACTGAATATTATTTGCAGTGATACCAACGAACTTAGAAAAATACTCTTATCCAAATCGAACTCAATGTCAAATTTTTGCTTGTATTGCGATTGCTTTGATCCATCACAACCCCACATACAAATGAGTGTTAAGTTTTTTAAATCATTCTGTTCTAATAATTTAATCACTCCTTGAAGGTTTTCCAATAGTCTTGCTGCTGTATGATTCAAAATATCTTGTAAATTGATTACGACAGAAGTAACAGTGATTTTGTATGTTGAAGTTAATGGATAGCAGTCTTTTTAGTCTTTTGGATTAAAGTATAACATGGATAAAACTTTTTATTATATATGAGCTTTTACAGCTTTGCATTATGCTTAATATATATGCTCTACTTATTTCTGTGACCTCTGAAGTACCTAAATATAAAGTGATAAAATTTAACTATGAAAAGATTAAATGGAAACACAGTCTATAGAGATCACAAACGCTGCACTGAATACTGCTTTTGCGTTTGATTATTGTTTCAAATACTCATAAAAATTAGTAAATAATAACTTTATCTTCAATGTTGTAGACCTTTACATTTCAGGCATAACAATATTTATTCTCCTACATTATCCAAATATTATGTTTACTCATTTGTATACGAAGCAATGCAAAATATGGCTTCAAATACGTATGATTTTACTGCATTTTTTTGCTGCTATCCGCAGCCAAACTTTTTTTCTTACATAAAGAAACTTCCACCATTATAATGCAGTTAATATCATAGTGAATATTGCGGAATTCTATAACTTTTTAACTATATTACATTCGATTAGATCAAAAAAATTCATTCAAGTGTCAACTTTTAGATTAAAACCTCAACAGCACTAAAATACAGAATATCTACAATAAATTTTATAAGTAGATCTCTAATTACCTGCTTTAAACGATGTCATAATTTATATGCTTCAAAAATGTTGTCAGTATTAATAATATTACTTTTTATTAGCTACTACTACTAGTTGCAACTCAAACAAATATTTTCATTTCAAAATGCTCCACTTCAAATCAGCTGTGCATGCGAATGACAGCACAAAGAAAAATAAAGAAAACCATAGCGTATTCTATTTTGAAATGTTCCCATTTAAAAATTTTTATTAAAAATTAATTTCAAAAATTGGATTTTTGGCCGCCTAAATTGAGCAAATACCACTTTGTGCGACCCCCGAGTAACGGCTAAACATACCTCAGCATTATTAGCGAACAAAACACATATTGTCGCATCTCAACCTCACTGAACAAAGGCAGAACTGAAGGTGACTCTGCTGCAGAGTGTCAAAATATTGAGCCAAAAGCCATACAAAAGTTGGTTTCTTCGAAGCCAAAGTAAGTAGTAGCTGTTGTTAAACAGAAATCTTGGCCACTAAATATTGGTGTACCGACAGCTGATAGAGACAGCATACAATCTGTTTTTTTAACGGAAGTAAGAAATTAAATTTGTGGTGTTGCCACAGTGTAATTTTCAAGTACTAAATATAACTATATAAATAAATTTTATTTATTATTTTCACGTATCTTATTGAAAGAAAATAAAATAAACTTATATAAAAATAATTAAATTTAAATTTTTAAATAATTAAAATATAATTAAATAAACTAACTGTAAAAATATTGTAAATCCATTGTATGAGCGATTGCGAAAGAGTTGTACGTTTGCACTCTCTAATAAGTGAAAATAGCCTAAATGGCTCTATAATACTGAACACAGATGACAATAAAATAATAATTCACTCCCCAAACAAACTTTTAGAATATTCAAAAATTGAAACAAGTATAACAAATTAGCTAGTGAAATTGCCATCGCTAATAAAATTAAATTAATAAATAATAAAAACCAAAATTTAAAACATGGTTCCCCAAACCAACACGCAACAATTTTAAAAGAAACTAACATGAACACGCGACACCAAGCAATGCAATTAGTTCAGATGAAAAATATACAACTACAAATTCAGCAACAGCTTCAAAAATTGTATAATGAAGAAAAAAATAACATGCTCCAAGACAAAGGATCGAATCAAGCTGTAGTCAACAGAAATGCTACCTCTGTTAACGACACTTGGGCAGTAGTTAATAATCGGAAACGTCAACGCGATAGTTCAAATACAAATCATCAAGCAAGTCAAAAACAAACCAAGCTAGACCCATATTGGGTAAATGAACCCGTCAAACCAAACCGATACGCAGATCTTCAGGTTGATGACTCTAAAGAAACTAAGGAATCGTAAAAAAATAATGATACGGTTCCAAAAATACTGAAACCTCCACCTATATTTTCTGTATCCTAGTTCAGCTACGAAGACAAGCAAACTAGGCCAAAAAAAGTTATAGTAAAAAGTCTTCACCATTCGTGTGATCAAGAATCGATTACAAATGACTTAAACAACCAAGGTTTAAAAGAACCGCTTGATATGTTCCTTTTGTCATTTGACTCAACCGAAGATGTGAAGAAAATCTATGAAATAAAAAGTATTCTTAACACAATTGTAAAGATTGAACCCATCAAACCGTCAAACTTAATTCCTCGTTCGGTCACACAAAAAATTTTTGTGGAAAATCTCCACGATGTGTTAAATGCGCCGGCAAACATTTAACTTCGAAGTGCCAAAAGACCGTGTTCGATAAGACTAAATGCTGCAACTGTGGCGAACCGTATCCAGCGAACTATCGTGCTTGTATAGTGGCAAAAGAATTACAAAAAATAAAATTGAAAAACAAAGCTGACAAAACTAAGGCTGCCAAAAATAATCAAGTTGCTACTACTAGTGTTAGAACAGTCACTTACGTCCAAACTGTAAAGGGACCCATTCAAAGTACTGACTCACAATGCAACAACGAGTTGTCAATTATCTTAACAAAACTTAATCTACAAGAAGAGGTATTTAAAACGCTCGAACATCGTCTGAGCGTGTTAGAGCACAATATGCAATTTTTAATGCAATTTCAAAAGGCGAACCTGTTTGCAGAACACCTAGAGAAAATCTTCAGTTCAAATGAAGTCCAAAACGTTATTGGGTTAAGTACAAATTGTCTCGAAGGCGACACTGCAATTGTTCCAGTCACTACGGAAGAACAAATTTTAAAAATGAAACTCAAAAAATCTCCTGGTTTTGACTTGTAACGGTCCAAGATCTTCGAAACTTACCCAATAACTGCATCATCTACCTATGCGATTTAATTAATTCGTGCCTCCGTTAGAAACATGAACCCATATTTGGAAGTTCGCTGAGGTAATTATGATATCCAAACCGGGAAAGTCTCCCAATGCCGTATCCTCATATAGGCCAATATATCTATTGCCATCGAAGCTATTACCAATAATAAGACGCTTAATTCCTGATCATCAATTCGGCTTCAGAAAATACCACTCAACCATCGACCAAATACATGTAGTCGTAAATGCCATTGAATCGGCGATGCAAGAGAAGAAACTGTGTTGTACCGTCTTCTTAGATGTATCACAAGTCTTCGATAAGGTTTGGCATGAAGGATTACTTCATAAACTTAAGTCATTATTGTCTATATAATACTGTGAGCTGCTATCATCGTATCTAAACGACAGGTACTTTAGTGTTAAATATGAAGATGCACATTTAACACTAAAGAAAGATAAACGCAGGCGTCCCGCAGGGGAGCATTCTTGGGCCCATTCTATATCTCCTGTATACACGATTTACCCTCTGAAAACCAACTAGTTACAGCAACATTTGCAGACGATACTGCGGTTATAGCAATTGAAAACAATATCGAAGACGCGATGGCTAATCTACAACACACAGTCAACCAAATTGCTTCATGGCCAAAAAAATGGTGAATCAAGCTAAACAAGCAAAAATCTGTACATATAGTCTTCTCATTGAGAAATTATAACCATATTCCAATTCATATCGATGCCACAAAAATTCCACACGCCAATGAAGCCAAATATCTGGGCATTACGCTTGACACCAAGCTGCGCTGGAAAGCGCATGCTAAGAAAAAACGAGAAGAGCATAACTTGAGGCTAAATAAATTTTACCACCTCATTGACAGGAGCTTTAAACTGGCAATCCAAACTAATAGTCTATAAACAAATACTGAAGCCGGCTTGGAGTTATGGCATACAATTCTGGGGTTGTGCCAGCAAAAAACACATTGCAACTATCCAGCGCCTTCAAAATAAATTACTACGATACATCGTAAATGCTCCATATTACATTAGAAACAGTGATCTCCACCGTGATCTTGACATGCTAACAGTCGACGTCGTGGCTAAAAGGTGCCATTGCTCAAAAACAGCGTTTGAAAACACATGTCAACGTTACAGTATTCAGTCTTCTCCAGGAGGTTGCAATACCGAGACGGCTAAAAAGGAAAACAGTGGCAGACTTAATGAACAGCGAGTAGCAAAGTAGCTTCGTTTTTACCTTAAATATTCAAATCAAATTGTTTATTAGTACCTCTTTTTTGTTATTTGTACTAGGTGCTATATTAAAACGATATTTGTCTTTATTTTAAGAATCATTAATAAAACAAAAAAATATTGATGGAAAAAATTCTCTTCTGGAGCAAGAACATACGGTTGTAAACGTTTGGAACATTATTTATTATTGCACTAGCACCAAACCTAAACAATAAGGATATTTATTTGGTTTGTAATCGTTACAAGTATAGCTACAACATATAACTAAGTAACACTTGGCGAACTCGGTTGTGTTTTGTACGATTTGCGTACTTTTTTAATTTTGAAGCCTTATTCGTTCGTGAAAGCGGTAAAATTTACAAACAACATAAAACATTTAAAATTGATTTTTGTTTGTCATTTGCGCGTGTTCCCTTATAATTTTTCAATTATTTTTATCAAAAATTTAATCATTTGTTTTTTCATATTTTTGCAAAAATACTAAATACTTAATTCTGTGATTTGTTGTTTTCTCACATGTAAACAGCTGATAGAGACAGCATTAAATTCATAAGCTGGTTTAATATGTTCGGGTGTGTGTGGCAAGGCATATCACACAGCTACCAAATGTTCTAGTGTAGAGCAATTTAATATTAACTGCGATGACTGTGTGCAATATGTTCACAATGTTGACTTTGCATTTAGGGAAATAAATGAATATGTGGGAAAAAATAATAATTATCCTAAAGAATATAAAAACGACGCATTGAATATAAAAACGACGCATTGAATATAAAAACGACGCATTGAATATAAAAACGACGCATTGAATATAAAAACGACGCATTGAATATATGTAAAAACGACGCATTGAAAGTTAATGAAAATGAACTTAAGTGTTTATTAAAATCTATCGAGGCTAAATACTCTGATAGAATCAATGCTCTGAAGCAAGTTCAAGAAGCATACGTAAATAAATTTGCGGCACTTGAACAAAAAATGTTAAATTTGTCGAACAATTTAAAAATTATTAAAATAAATTAATAAATGTGAAGATAAGAAAGAATCTTATGCAGCAAAACTTAAATCGAGTAATTTATCTAATGTACCCATTACAGTGAAACCTATAAGGAAACAGTTAGGTGATGACATTAAAAAAGAAAATTAATTCATCTGAACTTAACTTGAAGGTTAACGGTTTTCGAGCTAAAAATGATGGCAGGGTTACTATTAAATGTGTTACATCAAAGGAACGTGAAATTCTTGCTAATGACATTAAGAAAAATTAAGTGACCAGTATATAATCGAAACATCTGCGCTTCGACACCCAAAATTATTCATCTCCAAAATTATTATTAGCGAAAAGCTAGATAATGAGGACCTAGTACTTGCCATAAAGAATCAGAATAATATGATACTATCAATAATATAGTATCAACATATTAAAGTGCTAAAAGTCTATGAGTCTAATAAAAATAAAAAAACATTTAATGCGATTGTTGAAATAGATGGCAAGCAATTTATGAAAGAACATCGAATCAACATCAAATGGGATAGATGCATAATATATGAAAGTTTAAACGTAATGACGTGCTATAAGTGATGGGGCTTTAACCATAAGGCGAGTGTATGCAAAGATGATCATATTTGTGTTAAATGCAGTGAATTGGGGCATTCTCATAAGGAGTGCAAAAGCGATTTTGTCAAATGCGTTAAAGGCAATAAGTTGTTTAATCTCCATGAATTTTCGACTGATCACGACTGTAGACAGGAAGCTGAAAACATTAACTACTAAATATGCAGGATCACAAATCACTCAATATTTTTTTTTAATCAACGATGTGGTGTTAATATGGTTCATTTTAATGCAAGAAGCCTTTCTGGTCTTAAATTAGATTATGTTGGAAGTATATTGGAAGACTCCAAAGTGGATGTCATTTGTGTTTCCGAGACTTGGTTTGATCATAACATAAGCAGCGTTTTTTTTTTCTTAAATGGTTTTGATTTATTTAGGCATGACAGGAAACATTTTGTCATGCCTAAATTGATATATTGATTTCCTAGTATATTTTGCTAAAGCAGCTAAATTAAATGACCTTATGAATACGACGGGTTTAAGTGTTGTAAATAACTCCATGCCCACTAGGTTTGGCAACAATGTACGACCTACTCTGCTGTCTCTGACTTGAGTAAAGTTTTGCTTTTCGAACAGATTTCGTTTGTGTCTGACCATGACTTATTATTTGTGGCTTTTGATTATAATGCGTCTAATATATTTACTCCTACACAATTTTCTTTTTGGGACTTCAAGTCTATTGATACTCAGAGATTGTTCAGTGAACTAAATTCTGTTGACTGGAGTAGATGTTGGTTTAATGCATCAGTAGATGAAAAATTGGGAGTCTTTAATAACATATGACAGATTTTTTGCATCGTTTTGTGCCGTACCCTACAGTATGTGCAAAAAATTCGTCTTGTCCTTGGTTCAAGCCTTATATTAAACGAAAATTAACTATAGAAATAAAAAATATGCTGTTTGGAAGAAATATCCCACGGCACTCAATTGGATGCGATTTAAAGTGGCTATGAATTTAGCTTCTGCTTCTTCTTCTATTTATAAAACCAAATCAACGTTCTTTAAATCCAAACTTGGAGGTCGTCAGCAAACAAAATCTCTTTGGAATAATAATAAATCTTTAGGAATTATAAAAAACTCCACAGCTGTGTGTTCCTTAGATCTCAATAACTTAAATGATTATTTTGTTTCGTCCGTTGGTAGTAGATTGAGCGTCAATCCTGCTTTTCCTTGTCTTAAACATGCCGACTCTGAGAGTATATTAAGCTTCGAGTGTGTTAGTCAATAAGTAGTTTTAAATAGTGTGATGAAAATTAAATCAAATGACATTGGTATTGATAAAATTCCTTTGAAGTTCTTAAAACTTACACTTCAGTCAATTATTTCTCCTCTGACACATATAATAAATCACTGTTTTACTTCTTCAACATTTCCTAGTGCATGGAAGCTTGCAAAAAAAAAGTCGAATGCATCCCTATGCTCTGACTTTCGCCCAATTAGTATTCTTTCCTCGCTCTCGAAGGTGTGTGAAAATATCATGGCTAACGCTATTCGTTGTCACCTGGATCTTTTCCAGCTGCTTTCCCCTCTACAATCTGGGTTTAGAAAAGGTCATAGCTGCACATCTGCTATGTTGAAAGTACTTGAGGATGTTCGACTCAGCTTTGATCAAAACTTGATTACATATCTATGTCTATTTGATTTTTCCAAGGCTTTTGACCGCGTTGATAATTTTTTGCTTTGCAAAAAACTTGTCAACTCCTTATTTTCTAAGTCGGCGGCAAAATTTATCTTTAGCTATTTAAGTGGAAGGTCGCAGTCTGTTGTGGTATCGAATGAGTTCTCGACTTTTATAAGTCTTAACACTGGAGTTCCTCAAGGGTCCCCTTTTGTTTTCAATTTATATAAATGATGTCTTGCATGGGTATGCTGATGACATCCAAATGTACATTTCTTGTGATTTCACCACTATTGGTAATCTAATTCAAAAGATAAATGTTGATTTAAATAATATTAACACTTGGGCCGTTGAAAATAACATGCTACTTAATGCCAAAAAAAACAACTATTTTGCCAATAAGTAGATTAAAAATAGATGTCAATGGTTTGCCTCAAGCGTCTATTGGGCAATCATTTATTGAATACAATACTTCTGTAAAATGTTTAGGTTTCCATCTAAATACTTACTTACATGCTTGTGATCACATCAATCAAGTTGTTAGGAAAGTATACACTTGCCTCAGATGTCTTAATCTATCAGCGAGATTTACTCCTGTTGCTACTCGCTGCTTGTTGGTAAAACAGTTAATAATCCTTATTATTATGTTTTCCTCGTTAGTTTATTCCAAATTAGACGCGGTGTCTCTTACAAAGTTAAGAAGTTTAACCAATTTCATGACACGATATGTTTACGGTCTCAGAAGATTGGATCACCTAGGTAATTTCAGGAATGCTATCTAGGTTGTGACATTGAACAGTTTGTTAAGATTCGTGTCTGTCTGTTTCTGTTTAATTTGGTTAATGCTAAATCACCTGAATACCTTTTCAGTTGTCTGCAACAAACACCATCTAATAGATCTCTTTTATTTATTATTCCAAGATTTAACATTATTTAACTTTATTTTCACTGGTTTCGGTATCTCCATGATACCGAAACCAGGGAAAAGCCCAGAAGACGTCAAATCATATCGCCCAATAAGTCTACTTCCAATCCTGTCGAAAGTTATGGAAATCCTGTTTCTAAAGCACCTTACACCGATTATCCAACAAAACAAACTCATCCCTGACCATCAATTCGGTTTCGCCGAAAACATAGCACAATAGAACAAATTCATAGACTTGTCAGACAGTGCGATAGATGGTAAGATATATTGCATTGCAGCATTTATAGATATTTTATAAGCTTTTGATCGAGTATGGAATGAGGGCCTTCTTTTCAAACTAAAACTGAATCTACCCCTAAATTTTTTCATATTTATTAAATCACACCTCTCGGCAAGACACTTTTTCATTAAGCATGGAAACGAAAATACAGGACTTCATGATATAGGAGCAGAAGTACCCCAAGGTACAATGCTTTATCTTTGTTATACTGCGGATCTTCCCCTTACTGATGAGAGTGTTATCGGTACATTTGCAGACGACACAGCTTTTTTATCAGTTGACAGTGACCCAATTCGTGCTTCCACCAAACTTCAAATCTGCCTTAACAATGTTGCTCTCTGGATGTAAAACTGACGTATCAAACCAAATGAATCAAAATCTGTCCAGGTAACATTTACTACAAAACGTTCTACATGCCCGCCTTTTTTAATAAACAATACTGAATTACCACAAGCTGAAGAAACAAAATACTTCGGCATACATCTGTATAGTAAGCTAACCTGGAAATAACGCATATTCAAAAAGCGTAAAGCCCTGGGTTTCGAATTGCGAAACTTATTTTGGTTCCTCAGACGAAATTCCAAACTGTAACTCGACAATAAGCTGCTTACATACAAATCTGTACTTAAAACTATATGGAGTTCTGGGGCCCAATTATGGGGTACTGCAGCAGACAAAAATCTGGCAATTATCCAGCGTTTTCAATCTAAAACACTACGAATGATCACAAATGCACCTTGGTATATAACGAATGAACAGCTGCATAAACAATTACATGTTCGGACAATCAAGGAAGAAATAGCTAGTATTTTAAAGAATTAAGCTCATCGCATATATATGCACCCAAACCCGCTGGTTACACATCTGATGTCCCCTTCCAACACTTTTACGAGGCTGAGAAAAAAAACATCGAGAGACATTTTAGATATGTATATATAGGTCACACACTTCTATTTTAAATATATATGGTTATGTCACTGAGCATAGTCCATAAGAGCCTTTCTTCTTTAGATCGTAATAACTATTATTACGAATTATATTTATATATATTACTTATTGTCATTTATACCTGACAGATTGTAATAAAGTAAATGGATTTCAAACAAAAAAAAAATATTAATTGTCACCGTAAATACTTTTTTTAATTTTTTCATATGGTGTGCCAATAATTTTGTTCAGTCTAATCTAATATTTTTTTAATTTTTAATTTTAAAAAATGAAATGTAAGAGATGATATAATGAAATAAAATGAATTTAATTGCAGATTATTTCATCTAAAATAAAATATTGTTGATTAAAAATTGCATCATTGTCACTGTATAACAGTCAAATATGCACTCAAATTGGTCCGAGAACCGGTTGCGAATATTGAGCAGAAGGGATTAGTCGTCGTTATATTGATACATTGTTAGGTTTTCTAAATTTCTAAATAAATTAATTTCTAAATTGTAAATTTGTTAGTTTTTTGAATTGTATTCTAAATTATACATCTCAAAGTTTTTTTGAATTATATTCTAATATTTTGTGGTATACTTTGTTTTGAAACATTTTGTTATTCCATATTCATTCTTTTGAAAACGTGTATATTAATTTTATAATTCATTCTAAGTTTTACAATTTATAAGCATATAAATACGCATAAAAGCTCTGTTCGTGCCGTTTTTACAAATAATTTATCATCAAAAAAAAAGGTGAAACGAAAGCTCCGTGCAGCATTGGTTCGTTACACGCGTAGTCATTGCTTCAAATTTTACAGTTTAATAGTTCCAAGCCTGACACTTGTAGGCTAACTTTTCGGACTGATAAAACCGATTATTTTCAAAGATTAATGATTGGCAGTACTCGACGCACCTATATGCTCAGCCAAGAAACTCAATTATAAAATATGAACAAAACTCTGCTGATTACATAAAACAAAAATTGAAAATACCAGCTTAGTCTTTTCTTTACAAATTCCGAACATACAAGATAGAAACTGATTAGAAGACCTGAAATATCGACAAGTAAAAAAGAGCCGAAAAATCGAAATGACAGTCTCGTACAAGTGGAAACACTTCGTGCATTAAGGAGCAGCTATCAACAGAAGAACAGGAGGGACAATCAGTGACATCACCGAGGCAACTAATATACTACTAATAGTTATCATTTCCATTTTATGTGAGATAGTCGGTATTCACTACTCATCATGTGTGGCCGATAATTTAGACCATCACTATATATAGACACACAGTAATCACAACGTTATTTATAGTATCTATATACCTAAATAGTAATTAAAACAACTAATAGTACCTGAAATATAGTAAAGGAATTTTTTCATATTGAAGTCCATTAAGTGCGAAAGCAGCACTAGTAATTGTTGAATTTCCAAATTGATATAAGCATTGTCCTGTAGTTTGACCGATTTGGGCTTTTATATGTCATGTTACAAAAAAAATGAGTTCCTTAAATAAAGATGTAATATGTGTGTTTTGGTAGCTGTAAAATTAGAATCAATATCTTCATTTTTTAAGGTTGAAACAGATTAAAATGCAGTCAAAGTGGTTTGACTTTATCACCCGCACCAAGCTTGAGTTATACTCAATGCAAGATTAAGCTACAGTCATTAGTTAGAGTATCTCTTGACTCCCACTATAGCTCCAGTATATGGAATGCAGTAGTCACTAACTTGCCTTATTGTGTGCAATGCTACAGAAATGCTTTACTGATTTATCGAATTGCTATTACATAGCGTGTGGGTAACTGCTCAATTTTTAGTTGAATGTTCTTTTGTAGATATATTATCGCTGTATGATTTTTATAAAAAAAAAACTAATCCAAAACATTAAAATGTGTCAATTGATTAATAAGACGTCAATAGGTTTTTCTTAAATTTCTACAACACAATTTATCGACCAATTCTTATCTATGTTAATATCCTTCAATATTTCAAACAACATATTAAACAAATCAAAATTATAGATATTTCAATTAGTTTTTTAAAAAACCTATTACATACAGTGCCGAACATAGTTATTGGCACAGCCAGTAAATTGAATTTTAGCACTATTTTTATCCTATTAATGATGTAATTTTTAATCAATAAAAATTTTTTTTACCATAGATAGAATGCTTAATTTGCTTTTAAATTCATTTTATTTTATCTTATATTCAATTTTTTGAATTTAAGAAACCAATAAAAAAACTAAACAAAACAAAACTGAACAAAAATTATTGGCACAGCTAATGCAAAAATTAAATTAAAAAAAAATATTTTCGATAACAATTAATATTTAGTGGCCCAGCTCTTCAATTTAATAACAGTTACTAATTGCTTTGGAATCGAAAAAATCAATTTTTGTGTCGCTTTTGACCCAATATTCTGCTACTCTTCAAGAGTGTCATCTTCAGTGCTGCTTTCGTTGTTATAGCGCGCTTCTTTAGTCGTCTATCCAATTCTATATTTACACAACCAAGGCAAATCTTATACGAAGATTGGAGAAATGATAGATAGATGCCGCTATACCATTCGGAGCATTATGCACTGTTTCAAGGGGGTGCAAATTACAAAGCACACAGACCGATAAATCTATGAACGACCATGAACGCAACATAATAATATCTCCAATCCAAATTGCAGCTGAGGTTAAGCGAGAGTTTGGCAAGGAAATTCATCCCATAACGGTCAGGAGGACACTAGTTACAACTGTCGTGTTGCTAGACGAAACCCGTTGATTTCAAAAGCTAACCAACAGAATTATCTAGCCTATACAAAGGCGTAGCCAATCGACTTTTGGAACAATGTAACATGGTAGTAAAGGAGTATTTATATGGGGCTGCATTTCCACTGCAGGGATCGGCGAATTGGAATTTATTGACGGCATTATGGATAAAAATTATTTTTAACACATCCTCAAGAAAATCGTCAAAAAAAGTGCCGGAAACTTGAGTTTACCTGCCACATTTAACTTAAAACAGATTATGACCCAAACAATACAGCTTATGATGTGCGTATGTGACTCGTTCTCAGACAAATTTAGTTTTTTTATTGGTTTCTTAATTTTTAAAACTTAAATATAGAATATAAAATAAAATAAAATGAATTTAAAAGCAAACTAAGTATTCCATCTAAAAAAAATTTTTTAAAAATTAAAAATTGCATCATTAACAGGATAAAAATAGTGCTAAACTTCAATTTGCTGGTTGTGCCAATAATTGTGTTCGGCACTGTATATAAATATATACATACAGTCAGGCACAAAAGTTTAAATACACCCTTAAAATTCAAAAATAAACATGTTACTAAAATTGTAAATATGTAATTTTATTTCATTTCATAAATTATTAAAAGTAAAAAAAGTAAATTTACTTTGTTACAAGCATAACGGTTAGTTTAACAAAAACGAAAAAAATGGGAATAAAAGTTTAAATACACATGCAAAAGTTTCGACTAACTATCAATTTTGGGCTATTTTTAACAAAAAAGAAATATTACTATAATACTTGTTTTGTACGAATTTGATGATTATAAGTCTAAATTTGTTATTAGTTGCGTTTTTATTGACAGCATAAGTTATATTAGTCATTATGGGCAAAGGAAAAGGTATAGAGTCAAGCGTTAAAACTTTGGTAATTAAACACATCAAAGGCAAATCCTATCGAGAAATAGGAAAATAATTGAATGTTCCATTTTCAATGAAAAATATGCCTAGAAGCGGAAGAGTAAAAAACACTTTCTCGTCGAGATGTTAGCTATATCCTGAAGGAAGTGCATAAGAATTCAAAAGTTAATGTCTCAGATTTGGGTTGTGACATTACTAAAACTTTGAGCAAACATGTTCATTCACAAGCAGAGTTCCACGAAAGATGCCGCTAATAAGTGAAAAAAATAAACAATTAGATTGAAATTTACAAATAAATACAAAAACAGAGACATGGAATTTAGAAAAACTGTACTTTTCGCTGATGAATGCAATTTCAATTTGTTTAAAAGCGATGGTTGTGCAAGAGTCTGCCACAAACCTAACACCGTTCTTTGAACTACAAATTTGGGGCCAACTGTGAAGTACGGTGGTGATATTGCGATGGTGCGAACAGCAAAAGGAACACCGAGGGTTAGGAATTTAGTTTTCATTGACTGTTTAATGAACCAACATCAATATAAGAGCATAATGCAACAGCATTTTCAGCTTTCTGTAAACAAATTAGGTCTTGAGCATTATTGGATTTCCCGACAAGACAACAATACTCAGCATACCGGCTTGTTAGTGAAAGAATAGTGACTTTATTATGCCCCCCGGCAACTTCATAGTCCTCATCAATCACCAGACCTTAATTCTATTGAGCATGTTTAAGAGTTAATAAAGCGCTAATCGAAAAATATACATACAACTAGCTAGGATTCACTAAAATGAGTTTTTAAGAAAGCTTGGTTTGAAATAACTATGTCAGAAACAGAAAATTCCGTCATTTCCATGTCACGTCGTCTGCAAGCAGTCACAGAAAGTCAGGGCGGTTCAACAAAGTATTTAAGTATTATATTTTGCTGAAAATTTTGTCAATTTCTTTGCATTACATAGAATTTTTGCATGTGTATTTGAACTTTTGTCCCCATAATTTTTTGCTCTCAATAAAGTAAATATTTTTGTTTTAAATTTTAATAATATGGTATATGAAATGATATAAAACTGCATAATTACAATTTTAGTGACATGTTTATTTTTGAATTTTAAGGGACTTGTGTCGCTGACTATACATATAAATATGGCAGTCTTAATTCTTTCGGGCTTATTATATTCGAACATCCAAATTTTTATATGTAACTAATCAAATCAAATGTCTCATTTTACTTGATACCTCCAAGAAATTCATGAAATTCTGCTTACAACCACGAAAATTGACAGTCGCCTTGATCAAATCTTCTAAGATCGCGCTCACGAGTGGAACTCCAGTAATCGGTAAAGAATATTTTTCGTAACCTAATATATTTAAACTACTTCGCAAATCGTTAAAACACTCAAAATTTAGCATGTTTTGCATCGTTTTATTTTTTAAATGAATTGTATCTTATACTGTCAAGTGTAACAAAAAATTTAGTTTGAGAGGAATCATTTGTCGAAATCAAAGAACATATTGTAGGAATGGTAACTTCATTAATAATAAAACTGGTTTTTTAAATGACTATTAATATTCCTCTATGTTGATGTGGTGATAAAAGGGTTTTAAAAGTGGCATATGCTTTTATATTGTTTACAAAATATTTTAATATATTTGTAAATGCATCACATTGTCAAACTGTGCAATCAATGTCTAAAAAAATGCACTAAAAATTTCGTGTATATATATTTTTATTAATGTAATTATTGACACATTATTTAAAAAAATTGTTTGATATAACATATATATTGTAAATAGGACCCTGATAGTTATAAAACAAATAAAAATCACCTAATAACTATTATCATTCGCATTTTAAAACTCAAAAAATAATTAAATTTGCTTTATATTATATTCCTCAAAAATAAAATTTTTTGTGCCTTTTTTCACGCAGAAATAATATGAAATCACAGAAACAACTACCTTACATGAAAAATGCATTTTATACTTTTTCGTTTTAAAAATATTCGGCAGGCCATTGCGAGTTATTCATGATTTTTATATATGTATATAAGAATTTTAAAAGTTATTTCTGCGCGAAAAATTAAAAAGCACATAAAATAAGTGTTTTTGATGAATATAATGTAAAGCAAATTTAATAATAATTTTTTGAGTTTTATTTTAAATTGCTCATATAAATTAATTTATTTATTAAAATAATACTTTTTTTAATCTTCTTCCTCTATTTGTTTTTTATTGATTTATTGTTGCCGCTTCCGCGTCGTACTTAAATCTAATCATATCGCGTAAGCGTCGTACTTAAAACTAAACGTTAAAATAAATTTACAATAAATATAACCCTCAATATCCATTACGGGATATTGTTTTGCAAAAATTGAACAACAGTAATTTGTTTTGATAAAATTGTAACAAAACAAATATTACTTACGGGATATTGTTTTGATACAATTGATCAATAGTTATAATGATCATTAAAATAAATGTTTATTAACTTATATAAAAAGCATGCATAACATTAAGGAAAAAGTTGTTAGAATGATAACCATATACTTAAATATGAGTTAAGACAACGTTTTGTTGCTGCTTTTTATCATAAAAATTTTTGAAATAACTGTTATTTTCGGTTTCTAATTTTAATACTTTTATACTACTTTAAAAAAGCGTGTTAAAAATTTAAACATATAAGTTTTTTGTAAGTAAAAATTTTAAAAAGCGTCGTTGATAACATAATAAGCATCGAACATTTTTGTATCATAGTAACAACAAAATAAAAAATGTTCAACACTGAAATAAATAATCGCTTTAACCATTTCATGCTGTTTTCAAAAATCAACTAAATGATACTTGCCAGAAGTTGTTCTATTATTTATAGCTAAAAAAAAACTAAAATAAAAACTGCTCATCAACGAAGTGAAGAAATACTATGTTTAGACACACCTTAATTTTGCAAAAATCTTGATTTCATTTTCGTTTAAGCGAAATTAAATTGTTTATCCATACAAAATTCAGTTTTAAGGTTAGAACAAAATTAAGGAAAATGGCTTTAATTTCGTTAAAACGAAAGCTGAAATAAAAGGACATTTCAAATGTAAATACGCGTAAAATAAAATTCAAGCAAAAGATAAAATTGAGTCAGGTGTCATTTTCTTCAAATAAATGTCAGTGAATATTGATTTGAATAAAATCGGGAAATTATTTTGAAAGCAGTGCTAATTTTTATAATTAAGAAAATATTGTAACTGTTATTAATTTAAATAGAGTGAAAAATAATAATTAGCAAACTGTGCAAGGAAATTTGTGTTATATTTAAATCACACTGCGCGAATAATGATCATTAACTGCTCAACTGCTCAAGTTGGAATGTCGTTCCTGCGTGTCAGAAGAAGTACAACATAACAAACAAGTACAAAACGACCAAATCAATGAATGTTCAAGTATTTGTTGCATTTGCCGTGAATACACGCGTTTCGAATGCGGTCCGCTGGTTTGGTATATAATTCCTGGAGTTGAACTGTATGTAACGACAAAAAGTTCTTAAATGCGGTGTTATATAGGAGCGATGAAGAACTGCAGCGGATAAGTATTCTTTAGTTTTTTTGTATTTTTTGAATTGTATTATTAAATTTTATTTGTTTTGGTGTTCTTTTTGCAAAATAATTGTACACATACATTCTCAGCTGATAGAGACAGCAAATAAAATTATCAACACAGAAACATTACAAAATGAATTAGTGTTAGAAAACTGTCAAATAAATTAATCAATTGAACACAAAAGTTTGTGCGATCGTGTAATGTTGTACCCCAATTTAGCAAAATATTTAAATTTAATCAGCAAATTATAAATTTGCCAGCAAAGTATTATTTTGAACTTGTTTTCTGAATTTTGAACATTTAAAATTTACAAGTACCAAATTGTTTAAATTTCCTGAATAATTTAAAAGGTATCCAACTCTGAGTGGGCAAAGAACATCATCTTTATAGAAATAAAACGTATCTCAAAAAATAATGGTGAAGGACATGGTATAGTAAACATACCATTATTCCCCAAGCCTGATGATAGTGTTGAAGATAAACTATAACAACTGTCTGCGATAATGGAATCTCAAACACATATTAATAAGGGTATCCGGGATCTCCTGGCACAGGTAGTTAAGATGTATAAAACGGAACAAGAAAGGGGGCCACAACTACCACACAAGCCACAAAAAAGTAAGTAGGAGTATGGCTTCCATTAGTGTGCAAACTCAGGGAGCACTAAAGCGTTCTGTGAATGAGAAACAAAACGGGCCACCATCCAAAGTTCAGATTAGAGAAATCGGAAACAAGGAGCAGGGAACATCTTGTCACAAATGGCAGCTAGTGCAAAAGAAAAAGAAAAATACTGCGACAAAACTGAACCTTCTTAAAGCGCCAAGAGTGAGACCGGAAGCAAGAAGTTTCTGCACTGAAATGAAGAATACACTTCAGGACTATGCTAGTGTAATATACTTAACACAACACACTCTAATAGAGTGCAGAAATCTGGACGAGGTAACGTCCAACGAAGAGGTGTGCGCGGCGATTGCTGATCAATTTCCAGCAATAAACGTAAGCGGCATCAACGTCAAGTTTTGGCGTTCCGCAAGGGACAACACACTATCAGCGATTATTGACCTTCCTGCTAAGGATGCCAGTGTACTGATCACAGCTGCCTCAGTCAGAGTGGGCTGAGTGAGCTGTAGGATTAGAAAACATATCGCACCCATGAGGTGCTTTAAATGCCTACAATTTGGATATCCTGCTAGACAGTGCAAAAGCATTTATGAAAGATTAAGCACATGTCATATAGCAAAAATGTGCTCGGCTCAACCAAAATGAATTCAATGTCCGAAAAACTGCAAGGGTGGTAATCTACACTACTCAAGAAGTTCCAAATGCGAATCGTACAAGAAGGCTATACAGGAGCTTAAGTCCAAAAAATGATTAAATTTCTACAATTGAACTTAAATCGATGTGAGGCTGCCCAAGACCACTTATCCCAAACAACTTTGGAATTATAGTCAGATGTAATCGTAATTAGTGAATTTTACAAATTAGAAGAAACCTCTAAATGGGTTCAAGATACTTGAGTAAAGGCAGCCATTTGCCTAGGAAAGGACATAATATTTGAACTAAGCGTATTGATGCAAAAGGAAGGTTTAGTACTTGTTAGAATCCGAGGTATCTATATATGTAGCTGCTATATATTCCCAAATATCTCCCAGGAAAGATTTCAAGAGTTCTAGATAGGCTATTCGGAACAGTCCGAAACAAAACTCCCATCATTGCAGGAAATTTCAATGCTTGGGCACTCGATTACGACGCACCGACGTAGAGCCCCATAAGAGACGTTCACCTCACTTAACAACACAAATGAACAATGGGCATATCCTAACCTTCGACAATTTTAGAGGCCTATCCCACATAGATTTCACCTTTGCCATCCCGTCATTAGTTAGGTGTTCGCAATGGAAAGTAACAAACCACTACACCCACAACGATCATTATTTCAATTGGTTTTTCATATCGTTGAAGAAGTTTGTTTTAAAAAAATCACTGAAAAAAGCACAGTAAATAGGCTGGAAAACTAAGTGTCTCGACAAAGAGGTAATAGAATTCATGGCCGAGAACATGAGTTTCGGAGACGGGGAACAATATAGAAGATCTCTATATTCAGGGATGTGTTCAAACGCTGCTTATAGGAAGAATTTTTCCATCGTGTTGGAAAAAGCAAAGATTGATGCTTATAAATAAAAATAGCAAACACTCAGAGCTAGCATCATCTTACAGACCTTCATGCTTACTGGACACTGCAGGTAAGTTCCTTGAAAGAATTGTATGTTTTGCGCGGTGGGAACCTTAGATGTCAAAAATGCTTTCAACTCTGCTAAGTAGAGTAGCATCTTAAATGCACTGATGAAAATAAGAGTCTCAGAATATCTTTTGAATATTATGTATTATATCATATTTTAAAGGCAGATTATTCTTAAATGATACAGAATCTGGACCCAAAACATATAAGATTATGGGAGAGGTTCCCCAGGGATCACTTCCAGGGTCAATTCTGTGGAATATCATGTGCGATGGTATGCTTCGAATCGAAATGAAGTGAATGTAGTTGGGTATGCAGATGATATTGCAATAGTAGTTGTTATAAAAACTCTAGACGAAGTGGCTAAGAATTGCAACGCTACTATTGCAGCAGCTAAATCGTGGTTGCAATACATTGGATTGCAGCTTGTTGAGCATAAAACAAAGGTGCTCTTAATCAGCAGTAGGAAAATGATTGAACAGCTCTCAATTAAAGTGGGTGGCGTAAACATACAATCTAGCCCCCAACTTAAATATCTCGGGGTCACCCTAGATAATATGTTGAGTTTCGAAACATATGTAAGGCAATCGGGAGACAAAGTGATTGCAATACAAGCCCCAAGGACACCGCTTGAGTTCTTTTAGTATCAGTTTCTATATGCTACTCTTGTGTGGGCGTATGCTATAACCATAAAGCCATATTGACTGTTATGTAGGCCTGTGTGGGTAGAAGGTGATATGTTAACATAGGTAGTAAAATGAAAAACATGATGTTACCTCGTATGTCCCACGTTGTCCAGGTAGCCTCCATACAGTACTTCACCACCCGAATTCGTCTACACATTTTTTTTTATTTGTTTTAATATTAATTAAAATTAACCTGTGCATTGCACGCACATGCTAAATATGTAAGAAAAAGCTTTTGTAAATTTTTTTTTTTTTTTTATTTTGATCAAGAGTCGCGGCGAAAAGTTTTAGTCAAGATTAGGAATTATGAAAAAAAATAATGCTGCCAAAGCCATGCGCTTAAAAATTCGGAATGTGCAAAAAACAAAAAAAAATAGAAACAGTAGTAACAGATATTTTGGAAAGCGGTTTAAAAAGACACAGCCAGATTTGGTTCTTTGTTCTGAAAGTAACAGGAAGGTTTGACCGAAACTAAATTAGGATATATAAGTCGACAGAAAAGGAAAACGGAGGTCTATTTTTGACTTTTGGTTTGACGGTTGAAGTGTGTGCGAAAAATCGGAGTTTTGAAATCAGAAAAAATTGATAATATATAAATCAAAAACAAAAGAGTTTTTCTTGTGAACAGTGAGAAAAGTAATAAAGAAATTAAATTTTCTTTGGTTTGAACAGTTTGATGCAAATAATAATCCTGTAAAATTCTTGGAGAGAATAATATTAGTAATAACCTTTTCCCAAGTCCAATCATTTAATTTTTTTTATTATCTGAAAAACTGTTAAAAACCTGTAGTTTGAAAACCAACATTAATTAAAAAACAACTATATGAAATATTGTGAAATATTGGATGTATTAAATAATTTGTGTGCCCAAAATTAAAAGAAAAGTAAAATAAACTCAAGACAATCACACGGTAGCCAATTAACAGAAGTAAAATAGTCGTATAATATAATAATTTTGTTGTTAAAAGAACTATTTATACTACACTTTGAGGGCATCATAAAGGACTTCTGAACAAGATTTTGGATGATAGTTTCTGCTGTACTGTTTTTTATTGAACTGTGCTAATAAATATGGAGGTATAAGGATATGTGGATATATGGAAAGGTGTATATACGTTCAGCATATCCAGCTCAGAAGTGAATTGCAGTATAGAGGTAAATTGAATAATAACGCCTGAAATAGTCACATCGCTCAAATTTTTTTTTATACGTCATATTGTTTTGTTTTTAGTTTTAAATAGTTTTTTATCTTAATTTTCATCTTAAGTTTTTCTTTTAATTAAATTTTTTTTTTATTATATGTGTTAATTTTTTTTTATTAGTAAGTTTTTTTAAAGATTTAATTTAAAATTTAATTTTAATTCTTAAAATTTGTTTTTGTATGTTATTATTTTCACATAAAAGAATTTGTCCTTTTTTTTAATTTGTTACAAAAGAATTTAAAGAAATATAGCTATTATTTTAATGGTTACTTATAATTACAATTATATCAAAAAAATAATGCTGAAAATTCTGAAGTTGCATAAATTGTACCCATTGTAAATTTGCTTGCTAAACACATCAGCAGGCCGATTCCACTAATAGCTATCGCTAAAACTCCATCGCTAAAATTCTTTAAATGCATTTTAGCGATTTTTGCGATTCTGCTAACTCGTTACGCTTAATTTCTATTCGCTAATTTTCTCAACTTTCAAAAACAGCTGATTTTTCCGGATAAATCGCTAAATCGCCAAATTTCGTATTCTGCTAAATTGGCAATCGCTAAATTTCGTTAAAAACGACTAAAATTTCTCCTAATTTGATTGTTTTTAGCGACTAGGTTTTTGCTGTCGCTTAAAGTGAAAATATTATTTTTTAAACAAATTGAGCAATTATTTTGTATGTATTTAGTATAATATTCATATTTATTTATTAATTAAGTAATTGGGATAGAAATAAATTTTGCATTTAAAGTAAAATGAAAAAGAAAATTAATATTACAAAAATTTTGTGGCAGTAATATAGTGAGAGTGCGTTTGGTGTTCAGCAAATGTAAACAAATGTATTTTATTTTTCATATTTTTATTTTTGTACCAAAAATAAATGAATTCCAAGTGAAACAGTGAACAAAATGAATAATTATATACATATTAATACATATAAGATTTAATATATTTTATTTATTATTTAATTTTTAGATATTTATGATGGAGTTCATGGACTTAAAGTCAAAACGAATTAGCAAGAAGCAGAAACAAGTGCTGGTTCAGCATATGGAAGAGCATAAAGATTTCGCTCATGACAGATTTGTGTCAGATCACGGTGCGCGAAGTCTTAATGAACAGTGGAGCTCTCTAGCTGCTATTTTAAATGCCGTTGGTGGAGCAGTTAAAGATGCCAATGGTTGGAAGAAGGCATGGGTCAACATGAAGTAAGTAGTTAAAAATTAAAATAAAATATATTAACAGTTAATAATATATGTATATATATATATATATAAAAGAATTATACATAAAAACATGTAAAATAACATCGTTGCTTTTAATTTTATAGTTGTAGAAACTATATTGAAAAATTGTAAATAAAAAAACTCCATTGTTTAATTTTAGATCCAAAAGCAAGAAGAAATTACAGGACTATAAACATGCAATGGGACTGACTGGAAATGCGTCCGTTGGCATTAAGGATTTAACTGATCTAGATAAACGGATTATTGCAGTAATGCATCCAGTAGCGGTGCAAGGCATGGAAGATGTCTGCGAGCCAGCAATGCACTTTGAAAGTGACATTTCAGGTTGTTATGATTTAGAGGTAAGTATTGGAGGCGAATGCCTTATTATCGCTTTTATTTTTTTTATATTTTTTTTAATTATTAATCTAATAAATGTTTAATTTAAGTGCCTTGAGGAGGGAAAGGAACTGCCAAGCGGTTCAGGTCCATCTGTTGGGGGTAACGATGAGGGTTGTGTGCCTATTCGACCTATTCGTCCAGCCAAGCGACGAAAGCGAAATCCCTCATTAGAACAGACCAACCAAAAGTTCGTCGAGTTAGAGGAGAAAAGGTTGAGGCTTGAGGAGCGTCGACTTGAGCTGGAGGAAAGAAAGCTCAAACAAGAGAAGGAGATTGCGGACGAACGCGTGCAGGCCACTAAAGAGCATACAGATGCTATAAAACTGTTAGCGGATGCAATTAATAATTTTAATACATAGAATAGAATTAATGTAAGCTTCTTATGGTGGATAGGCCTACTGGGGAACCAGCCAAATAAAATAATTTGGTTAACGCATTATGTGCAATACCTCAGGGGTGATGTGGAAATTTGCGCTTTTTTATTAATAAAATAATTGTTTATTTTTAAGGTTTTTCTTCCTCATTGGACACTGAAGATGGTCTACGAAGTAGACCCAAATATTTGTAATACAAATAAGTTTTTATAAAAACTGAAATACAATTAAATATTTAACACAAATTTATTAGTGTAACTTTTATGTGTTAAATTAACGACCTAAGGCCAGAGTATTAATAAAAAAGTGTTGAGTATTGGTCATAATAACAATTTATTATTAATAAAATAATATTAAAATAACAATATAAGTAAATATATATTTAAACTTTTAATAAAAAGTCAATTAAATAAAACCCAATTAATATTGAAAATAATTATTGATTATTTCTTCTCTTGCTAGAAACGCTTCAGGGACGGGTTCTTGTGCTTCAAAGTCATTATCTTCATTTATTTTTTCGTCCGTGTTTTCTGCGCAGTCAACATCATTAACTTCGTTCATTATATTATGTGTAATAATGAAGTTATGTAGAACCAAACATGAATTAACAATTTTGCCCGCTGTTTCAGGATCATACATTAAAATTCTTTCGCTGCCAAGGCAACGAAATCTACTTTTTAATAATCCGAAACAACGCTCAATGCAATTTCTCGCCTTTCGATGTTGCACATTATAATTGTTATGTGCCGTCGACAAATTATTTCCTCGAACAGGTGTCATCAAAAAGGGTAAGAGGGGATAACCGCTATCTCCTAAAAACAAAAACAGAATTAGTTTCTCAAAAAAATTAATGTACAATCAAGTTTTACCTATTAACCGGAAATTTCGGTCCCCATTTTCGTACTTTCGAGTAAGAAGCACTCGTAAGGCGCTGGCTCTCCATATGGATGCATCATGTGCAGTGCCGCCGAAGCGAGCATTACAATCTAAAATTTTTAGATTATAATCGCATACCTAAGATTAATGCCTATTATTATAGTATGTAAATAAATTAAATTTGAATCATACCACTTGAACATTTAGCGAATGTCCTCCTTTTCTGCAGACATACACATAGCTAAGTTAGGGGTTTTAATTTTTATATGAGTGCAATCAATTGCACCAATTACCCCTGGAAACCGAAACTTTTCATAAAATCTGCAAATAATTGTCGATTAACTACATTGTATTTTAACACAAGATTTCGAAGATATACTTCTCTTTTATAGCGCATAATTCCTGAATTATTCTGGGCCATTTGATGTACTTTACTACAAAATACCGATTCATTATATTTGCAACCTCCTTAACGCATCTACTAACAACTGCCTGAGAAACATTTAACAAAAAGCTTTGGCCCACAGAACGCTGATAACATCCTATAAATTAACATAATTGATTCCTTTTTTTTGCTATTATTAAATATCAATTTACCTTGAGCAAAAAAGCGCAATGCAACAAGTACGCGCATGTCCCTCGAAATTCCATCTGATCGACTTCTCAGTACCATGTACGGAGTTATTTCTGCCAAGAAAAGCTTACATAAATATTTCGAAAGACGAAATATTTCAATAAAACGCGCATCAGATATAGCCAAGGGGTCTGTAGAATTCCGCAAACATTTTCTTTTCCAACGTAAATGATTCCGTGAATCTCTCACATCACCAGAAAAAAAAAATCTCCTTCTTATCAAAAAGTCCATTATTTAATTAATTCGCACACCAATGTTATATTAATTGAATATTAATTTAAATTTCGCAATTGCTAAATATTTTTTGTTGAAGTATGTGCTTTTAAATTTAAATTCAAATTTAAATTATAAGTCCAACAGCTGACAATTTTTGTATTTATTTTGACATTTCAGTGCATTTCAGCATTATCCACATCGCTAGATAAATTTAGCGAAGAGATTGTGTTAGCAGAATCGCACAATCGCTAATTCTCCTAAAATAAGCGAATCGCTTATTTAAGAATTTTAGCGAAGAGATTGGAGTTTTAGCGATAGCGATTAGTGGAATCGGCCTGCAGCTGTTTGTTTTTTTTTACAATTTTGTTACTTTTGTTACGTCACTGCTATGATGCTGGTAAGTGTTCTACCACTAAAGTAATTAAAATATTGGCAGAATAAATATAAAAAAAATGCAAACAAGTTGATGCATAGAAAGCTATTATTTTTCTATTTTTATTATATTTATCTATTTTTATTATATTTATCTATTTTTATTATATTTATCTATTTTTATTTTATTATATATATATATGGTTGTGTATTAAAATTCCTTTGTAAATATCTTATGAGTTTTTTTTGTTTGCATTAATATATTAATAACAATTGAGAAAAGTTTTTTAAAAATGAAAATTTGTTTCATATATTAGTAAATTGTAGTACTTTTTTATTATGAATGTATATAAAATAAAGCTTATATTTAAGGGGTAAAAATTTTAAATTCAATTTTTTTTGTTTGTTTTTTTTGTTGCTCTTAAACATAAGTGAAAGATATAATTTTTTTTCATAGAAATAGCCTGATCATGGTTAGATAAATTATAGGCTCTATGGGTAGTACAGGGACATACCAGGAGGCATGTGTAAGGTGAAATGTTAATAAACTGATGATACATATGAAACATTTGACAGGACTGAAAGACAGGTAGTGTTACTGGGAGGGGTAAAAATGTTCTTTATTCGTAGATTCGTAGATACTCAACAAAATCTATAGACACTAATTGGTGAAGCCAGCTCTTCTACTATGGTAATGCAGATGTTGACAAGCATTGAAGAGTGGAGCCTTTACAATTACATAATCTCTAGAACAATAAACATTGTTGAAGCGGACGAAATACACAATCGGAGTGAAAGCACGCTAAGTGATCTTCTAATCTTCCCCATGAAAGAATATCTAAATTGGTCGTACTGCAAAGATCTCCAGAATTTTGAGCGGAAAACGTGGGAACTTTTGGGCATGTACGGGCCATTTGTAACTTTAGAAGATTTTTTTTTCAGGTTCGATACCAAAAAAAAAAAAGATTCTTCAAGCATAACGACAGCAACAGAATAGCAATCTAAAACCAAGCTCAATATTATTGGGGTTGAGATTCTTAAATTGCTTCTATTTTTACAATCTGAGAGTTTTGGCTTGCCCAAATTAATGAGCTGTTACAAGTTTACCGAATAACATCAGATGCATTGAATTTTAAACTTCAGTAATTATATTGAATACAGATACCGGCATCAATTTGAACTATTTCGAGAACTGCGAATCTTGGGTATTGAAAACGTTTCTGAGGAAACGCTGTGCAGCCCTCTGGCTATAAAGACTACCAAGTTATTTAAGATACATTCTATCTGGAAGGAGTACAAGCAGCATCAACAAACTCTGGCATTGGCAGATAGCATTGTAGAAAACAAGCCATCATTTCAATTCGTTATAGCCACTTCACAATCTGCGATTGATATTTATTCATCTTCATTCGCTTAGCAAGAAAGTTCACATCTGGGCGCCAAACTCGACTTAATAATAGCATTGATATACACTATCTTTCTGTCGAAGCCCAAGCTCGTATTAAACTATGTCTTTATCATGCAATCTTTTCCGCCAATATTATCAAGTGTCAACTGGTCGAAACAACTGGTTGAAATTCCATTTCGAAAAATAAAAAACGTTGTCATCACAGTGTGCAACATTTCGTAAAGCAATTTTCAGCTATTCTGTCGCAAACCATCTTCGTGTTCATGACCGCGCCACCAAGTTAAACTTCTTAAGAAGCATTCATTAGCTCCGAAGTGTTCATCAACACGTTGTGTGCTATAGTCACTAAGTTAAATATTGGCATTATTGTTGCAATCTTTTAAATGTTATGTTTTCGTGAAGAGCAAAACTTACTTATGCGCACATAGTGCAAGCAAACTACATTTTATATAAAAATAAATAATCAATAGAAAATTATAGTGAATAATGAATTAAAAGCAATGTTTAGTATGCAGGAGGTTTTGTAATTTTCTTTACAACAATATTAATAACAGATTAAAATATTTATGTCTTAACATATATAAACTTGTTAGCAACTAATAAGTTAAAAAATTTAAAGTGCTTTTTAATTATACTGTCTGATACGGCGTTTACATTGGCCGAAAATGGCTCATTTTGGATGAGTCATTTGAAAGTGCTTACATTCGTTGTATTTCATTTTTTCTCATTTCATTTCATTTCTGTGCCAAAAAAATGTTACAGGAAGGTTAAATATACCTTCAAACCTTACAATATAAACTGAAAACTTGTTTCTAGATTCGATTTATTTATTTTTGGGAAGTAGAAGTTCCAAAAATTGGTGCATCGTTTTAAAGAAAATGCAACCACCAAACATTTGTTTATTTTTTTTTGTAAATATGTTAAAGCAGCTTTTTCAAACTGTCAAAATGCCATGAAGAGCTTTCATTTAGGGTATGTTCAATAGATTCCTTTGCATTTGGAACATATGTGGAATGCATTCGAACGTCATTCATACAGAATGTGAGAAAATTGCTCATTTTGTGCTTGAAATTTTATATGCAAGAATGAGCCATTCGATACTCATTTTCGATTTTTGACCAAAATGAGCCATTTTCGGCCAATGTAAACGCCATATTAATGTATTCCTATAAATTTTTATATATATTTAACATATTATTACTTTTTAGTTATGTTTGAATTTTTGTTTACAAATTTTGATGACTAGAATATTAGCCGAAATTTCCAATGACGGTTCACAATACATCCTTGATTCTCATTCATTTAGATAGTGTAACGACACTTTTGGGTGACGTTCAAAAATATAATTTTTGCTGGGGTATCCTCAGCCGTCGTCCAGAGTCGTGACAATAAAATTTGTATTTGCTGAGACGTGGTTTTGGTTTAGAAGAAAAAGAACGTTGATTTGCAATATTTAATTAAATACTTTATTTACTTCAGGAAAAAAATATAAGAATCAAACAAGGTTTACTTATAATTCGAATAAATGATAAATAAATGATTCAATAAATAATAAGTTATAACTCAGACAACAAATAAAATATTAGGGTTGTTCACGAGTTCGAGTAACGAGCTCGGTAACCGAGTAAAAGTGCAACTAGTTACGCTAACTCGTGAGCACACGTGATTGTGTCGATTTGTTAACGATAGTTGTTAAAATCAGCTGGTTTTTGATGAATTTGTAAATGATTGTGAAAACTTTTGTTTTGTTTTGAGAATTTAAAATAAATATCAATTTATTATGCCAAAATTAACTGAAAAAAGCAATATTGTTAGCTTTTTAGTAACAAATAGTTTAAACAGGATAAAAAGGCTTAATGGTAAGCATTGTTAATGGAAAATATAATGTAATAATATTTTTCAGATGAAGGTAGTGACGAGGAAGAAGTTAATGATATATTGAGCGATTTAAGAAGGAATGTGTTGGTAGTTTATTCCAATCGTCGTGGTTTTAATCATCGTACCAAAAAGCAGTGACTGGCGCAATAACATTTTAACCAAGTTAGATGACGGTCGGTTTTTGCAAATGATTCATGTAAACAGAAATCAATTTGCTTGTTTAGTTGTCTTGACTTTTGAAGCTGAAATATTTAAAAAAGCAAACGCCAGCAAACAGTTTCCGATTGCACTACAGTTAGCTATAGTTCTGTATCGTTTGGGCTCTTCAGGAGAGAGTGCGTCAATTAGGAAGGTAGCAGCTACTTTTGGAATTGGCGATGGTGCAACTTTGATGAAAATTACACAAAAAATTTTTAGTGTTTTTATAACACTATTGCCGAAGTACATCGTATGGCCAAGCTCATCAGAGCAGGAACCAATAAAAAGTGACACGTACAATGAATTACCGTTTTGCATTGGCTATATTGATGGCACCGAAATAAAAATTGCAGAAGCACCACAAATTAGTCATGAAAAATATTTTTCAAGAAATCACATTTATTCCATTAAACTTCAACCTGTTTGTGATTACAAATTAAGAATAAGAGATATTGTTGTTGGTTATCCCGGCTTAACTCACGATGCTAAAGTTTTCTCGAACTCAATACTTTTAACAGAAAAAGATCGATTTTTTTCTAATCAATCATGGATTGCTGGTGAAAATATTCTAATATTTTTAAATTTTCCTCATTTGTCCATTTTCGTACTGGATTTTTTCTTTTCCGTGTTTTTGTTTGTACATTATTCACTAAATTTAATCATTTTAATTTAAAAATTATATTTAATTTATTAACTTACTTTTGCCAACTGTCCTGCTCTTCACTTAACAGAATATTTAATATTAATCAAAACCAAAAACAAAACAAATTTTAAATGCTGCCCATACGAAATGTTTAGTATAAATACATTTTCGGAGTAAAATTTTTTCTTATGTATAAGAAATATGGCAACATTGAAAAAAGAGTAAAAGTGCAACGGAAATGTTAGTCAAAGCAAATGCTTGACTAACGTAGTAACATTGCAACGCATTACTAGACATGTATTTTGTAGTTGCTGCGTTGCACTTTTAATACGTTACTCGGTTACCGAGCGCGTTACTCGAACTCGTGAATAACCCTATTGTTTTATAATTTGAATGAACATGTGGTTTTTTTGACACACACTTTATTTTAAATAAAAATAACTTTTAAAAAATAACAAATGTTTATAAGCCGATAAAAAAACGTTGTGTTATCAACACGTGCAAAAAAGGAAGAATAAGGAAGCCAGTTGCCAGCCACTGAAGTTAGCTGCTGCTTGGAAATGGTCCTTTTTCCCACAGATGGCGCGAGTGCGTGTGCATTCACACACAGAGAGCGCTGCAGTATATGTGGCCAGTACTCCCCCCTTAATAGCTGGGCCGGTGATCTGGTTTGTTAACTGTTGATTGTAACCTGCTACTCTAAAGGATCTTTCACATTAAAGGTTACTTGCAATCTACGTCGACTTCTGCAAACTTGGGTTCGATTACTGCTGGCTCGAAAAAGGCCGGTTTCAATCTGCTTATTGATAAGTTCACCTGTTTACCGCGTACATCAATCGTAAAAAGTCTGTCGTTGATTTTCTTAATTACCTTATATGGTCCTGTGTATGGCAGCTCTAAAGGTTTCCTTACATGGTCTGCCCTTACGAATACATGAGACGCATTGCCCAATGCTTTGTGAACGAATATAGCTTTTCTAGAATGAATGGACGTCGGAATTGGTCATACTTGCTGGATGTGCTCGCGTAGTGTTGCTAGAAATTTTTGTTCGTCTGGAAGCTTGTTACTTTCCACAAAAAATTCTACCGGTAGACGTAATGTCGTTCAGCTGCTGAAGTGTTGATATCTTCTTTATAAGAGGATCAAAGACCGAGTAAAACTGATGGTAACAATTGTATCCAAGCGTGTTTAGGTCGCGACATAAGTGCTGTTTTTAAAGTGCGATGAAATCGCTCAATTAGCCCGTTAGATTCTGGGTGATAGGGAGATGTACGTATTCTTTGCGTGCCTAAACGATTTGCTAGTGCCTTGAATAAAGCTGATTCGAACTGGGTTCCTTGATCAGTTGTTATGATTTTCGGGGACCCAAATCGCGATATCCAGTGTGCGTAAAAATTTTCTGCGACTATATCGGCGGTGATATCTTTCAACGGAACGGCTTTTGGCCATCGTGTAAATCTGTCCATCATGGTTTGCGCATATCTGTAACCGTCACATTCGGGAAGTATTATTAAGTCCAAATGTACATGATCGAATCGCTGATCCAATGGATTGAAAGCTTGTGGCGTAAGTTTATTATGCCTGTTTATTTTCGCTTGTTGACAACTTTGGCAAGATCGTACCCAATTCGCTACATCTTTTCGGATTGACGCCCACACGTACTTGCTGCATAGTTGTTTTGTCGTTGACTTAGTACCAGCATGTGCTAAGGAGTGCACTGTGTCAAATGTTTTCTTCCGAAGTGATAATGGAATATATGGTCTGATGATTCCTGTTGATACATCACAAAAGGTTGACATATCGGGTTGTAAAAAAAGGTTTTGTAATTGAAGTGCTGAATCTGAATTTAATAGCTGCTTAAGCTCTTCATCTATTTTCTGTTGGTTGCTAATCATCTCGAGATCTATAACCGTAGGCATATTAATAGCATCAATTCTGGGTAAACTATCAGCCACTATGTTGTCATTACCATCTATGTATGATATGTTTGTTGTAAACTCTGCAATAAAACTCAGTTGTCGTAGTTGACGTGGTGAAACTTTATCTGACTTTTGTTGGAATGCATAAATGAGCGATTTGTGATCTGTTTGAATTGTAAAATTTCCAGTAAATGTCTAAAATTTTTGATATATAGCTAGCAACTCTTTGTCGTACGTGCTGTAATTTTTCTGCGCTGTATTGAGCTTCGAAGAGAAAAACGCAACCGGTCGCCAAACATCACCTTCTTGCTGTTCCAGTACTGCACCAAAAATGTTAATTTAGGTAACGCGGTTACGCTTGTTTTACAGTTTTCAAACGCTGTATACAACGTAGCAGTCCATGTTATAGGCGTGTTGTCGTTCTTTTTTGAATTTTTTAATAGCTCATTTAAGGGTGCTTGCAGTTTAGCGGCCTGTGGAATGAACTTGCGGTAATAATTTAGGATTACCAAAAAACGACGAATTTCTTTTACTGTCTTTGGCTTTTTGTATTCATTAATTACTTTCACTCGTTCTGCAGGCGGGCTGATACCATCGACTAATACATCATACCCTAAACAACTTAGTTGTGAAACTCCGAACTCGCACTTGGCGGTGTTTATGACAAGCATGACTACAAATTCAAATAACCCAATGGGTGTACTTACTGCGGTTTTGCATATGTCATCAGCTTGCGTCGGTATGTTATAGTACGCTCTGTGTATATCAATCTTTGAAAATATTTTGATAGCATGTAGTTTTTCCGTTACTTGATCTAGGTAAGGTATCGGATACCGATCTGGTTACGTTTGCGCATTTAGCTTTCTGAAGTCACCGCAGGCTCTCCGGGCACCTGTTTTCTTTTTGACCAGGTGAATTGGACTCGATCACGGACTGTTTGACGGACGAATAATTCCCTGTTCCAACAGCGTTGAAAACTCTTCGCGAATTGCTTTTAATTTTTCCGTTGAATAACGGCGTGACCTTTCATGTACTGGCTGACCATCAGTGACTATTTGATGACAGACTACAGATGCGTCAGGGAGGCTATAGTTATTTGCATTGCACAAATCAATGTATTTGTTGACGATTGCAAAGAATTTTGAGTTTGGATCCAATGTGTATACCGAATGTATCGATGTGGTTTCAACTGCACCAGATGACGACAGTGTAGTAACCGGGTCTAATAAACGTTTTGATTTTATATCTGGAATAAGACCATATTTCGCCAGAAAATCTGCGCCCAAGATTGGACATTTGACGTCTGCTATAATGAAGGTCCAATTGAAATTGCGTCGTAAACCAAGATTGATGCTAAGTCTCTTAGTACCGTACGTCTTAATAAATGAATTATTTGCTGCGAATAGGTAATTTTAGATCATCTGGCACTAGGTTGCATTTTACTGTGTTTGCTGTTAAAGGAATAATGGATACGGCCGATCAAGTGTCAATTAGAAACTTCATATTTGAGATACGATCAATCACATGTAAACGAGCTTCTTCAGTGCAGTGTTCCCGGACGTTGTCGTTTACTGCACTTGTGGACGACAACGAATTTAGTTTTCCTTCTGCTTGATATCAGTTGCTTGGCCGCCGAAGTCGCACGGTTTTAAGCATTTAGTTGCAGCTGTTCCAAATTTAATGTGATAATAGCAGACTTTTCGATCGTCGCGCTGACTTTTAAACTGAGTTCTGCTAGAACTGCGAGCCCTGCTTCGCCCCTGTGAGTTTCCTGGTCGTCTGAGCTCTATTGCTATTTCACTTAGTTTACTTACCACTTGTTGCAGTGATATTTCTAACGCTGTCACACGCGCCTCCAATGTTGATTCCTCTGTGTTACTGCGTCGGTCAATTGCAGATGCGGCAACCATAACATAATGAGGAGTGGGCATATTGTCAGTTATTCTGTTTGCCAATTTGGCCATTTGATTAACATTCTTGGAGCTGCACGTAGATAAGATGCAACGAATGTTGCTAGGCAATCGCTGAGACCAAAGTGCTGACAAAGCGTCAGACATATTTGACGCTGTCAGATCTCTCATCTCTCGAAGCAACTGCGTTGGACGCTTGTTAGACACGTCTAAATCCGTTAGCAATTTAATCAATTGTTTCTGACGCGACTCCCCAAATCGTGAAATTAATTCATTTTTTAACGTTTCATATTTGCCCGTAGCTGGCAGATTTTTTGCTATGTCTGAAACTGTGATTACCGTGTAGAATTTGAATAGGTCAGAAGTGATGCGATTGATGTGTAGTAATCCGTTCACTTGAGTAAACCATAAATCCGGGGCAGTTTGCAAAAATGAAGGCAAATTTGTTAAATTCGTGTCTGCTGCTGCTGACTTTGCTGTTGTTTCTTTGTCGGCATTAGACATTTCTGCTTCTTTGTTCTGCTTTGCGTGACCCAACATTGTGTAAGTTTGTTTTGACTCTATGAAATAAATGAATAACTTGCGCTGCTTCCAATTATGTGTTTAATTTGCGTCGGGGTCACCAATTATGTGGGTTTTTGCCACACACTTTATTTTTAAATAAAAATAACAAATGTTTATAATTTACAAAACACGGCAATGAAAAAACGTTGTGTTATCAAAACGTGCAAAAAAGGAAGAAGGAAGCCAGTCGCCAGCCACTGAAGTAAACTGCTGCTTGAAAAGAGTCCTTTTGCCCACAGATGGCGCGAGTGTGTGTAGATTCACACACAGAGGACGTTGCAGTATGTGTGGCGAGTTCGCCACAGATGCATAAACAAATTAAAGCAAAAATAGGAATGTTTGGAAAAATATGAATAAAATTCATTAATGACTGTGAACTGTATGCAAAAGTGAAAATAACAAGATATACAAAAGAACCACATGACATTGCAAAAACTCGAAGTATAATTAATTTGAAGTTATAACAATAGACACAGTAGTGGGCCTACTGTGTCTATTCCTTCAAATAACTACAGATATATTTTAACACTTCAAAGTGTACTCACAAAATTCATAGAAGCAAAACCTTTAGAAACAAAGGAAGTCGTAAAAATAGCTAGAGCGATTGTAGAAAATTTATTCTTAAAAATTATTGTTTCAAAAAATGAAAACGGAAAAAGGCACAGAATTTTCAAATGAACTGCTAAAAAATATTTGTGATTTACTAAAAATAGACAAAGTCACATCGACACCATTTCATCATGACTCATTAAGGAAAGTAGAAAGAAACCACAGAGTATGAAATGATTACTGAATGACCATGAAAAGCATAGAAAATTGAGACGAATTATTACCATACTATGTTATGTATGCAGTTACAATTCCACTTCACACACAATAACAAAACACACGCCATACGAATTAGTATATAATACACTATGCCCGTTACCTTGTGAAATTATACAAAATACGAAAATGCCAATGATATTGAACATTACTGCAATGAAATAAAAATAAAACTAAAACTTGCTCAATCCCAAGCTAAACAAAAATTGATACAACCCAAAGAAAATGTAAAAACGAAACAAAAAATGATAAATAAATCAAACTTTAAAGTAAACGATTATGTATATATATATATAAATAGGCAACAAAAAGAAATTTAATAACCCATTTAAAGGTCTGTCGTGTTGTCGAATATTTTATTTATTCACAAGTGCAATTTATGCTTAACAACTAGATAATTTATTATTTACAATCAGAATTTCGGTTAACCAGATGAAATTAGAATGTTTAACCCACACAATATTATCTCTTTCTTAAAACAATATCTTAACCGTATTGTAATCAAACTGAACTGAGCTAATTGTGCACGTTGATTTTTCAAACGAGACGTTATCGTTCCGACTTATAACCTTATATGGTCTATCATATGATGTTTTCAAAGGTGGTCGTACCGTTGTTGCAAGAAAACTTTATCTTTTAAATGTAGTGATATTGGTATTGGACGAATGTTATTCATGGCTTGTCTAAATCGTTGCACGAATTTTGAATGCATCTGGTCGTCTTTGACTCCAAATCTTCCTTATGAGTGTTCCTTAAGGCAAGGTTATCCTTCCCTGAGATGTGACGAATATCCATTGTAAATTGGTCAATGAAGTCTACTTGTCGAAGTTGACGTGTAGATGTTTTGCTTAGTTTTTGCAGGAATGTGAATGTTATCGGCTTATGATCGGTTAAAACAGTACATTTTCTTCCTTCTATATGTCTGAAATGCTTCATTGACTGATATATTGCAAGAAGTTAACGGTCGAAAATACTATAGTGCTTCTGTGTATCAGTCATTCGATTGGAATAGAATCCTACTGGTTCCATTTGATCGTTGCAAATGTGGTGGATTGCTGCGCCAACGGCGAAGTTACTGACATTTACGTGTAGAACTAAATGTGCTTCTGGTAGCAGATGTGCCAAAATTACTGTATCGGGTATTGCTTACTTACATTGTTCACATGCGGCTTTAGTCTCTTGTGTCCAAATAGCAGGAGTATTGACGTTCTTTTTGTTGCCGTCGATAACAGCTTGTATCTGACCATGCATCACTTCTGCGTTGAGAAGAAATCGCGGATATAAGTTTAACATGGCCAAAAATCTACGTAGTTCTTATGCATGAGCCGACTCTGAAACTTTGTAATGTGATTGATCTTTTCTGTTGGAGGACTGACACCATCTTTATTTAAGCGATGACCTAGGAACGTCACTTCATTATTGGCAAAAACACTTTTACTCACAATGGATTTTAACCTGTGCTGCTGAAGGCGTTCGAATACCGTAGAGACGTGTTGACAGTGTTCTTCTTCGCTGCAAATATCATCAATACAGCAGACGACGAAGTCCAGACCTGAAAGAACTTGATCCATATAGCGTTGTAACGTCTGTGTGGCATTACATAGTCCGAATGTCATCACGTTGAATTCGAAAAGGTTGAACGGTGTGATAATTGCGGTTTTTTTTGTCCTCTGCAGCTATCGGTGTATTAAAGTATAGTTTTTCGATATCTATAATAGTGTACATCGATCTGCCGATGAATGTTTTGGTCTTGAATGTGTTGGATAGGGTATGGGTGTGGTAGCGTTTGCGCATTAAATTGTCGATAATCCCCGCATGGTCACCACGTACCATTCTTTTAAGGAACCATATTAAACGGGCTAGCCCATTCGCTCTTCAAATTCCATGACTTAACATGTACTCGAATTCTTGACGGCTATCTGCAATATACTTGGGTTCAGCTGACGAGCGCGTAAGAAAACAGGAAGTCTGCTTGTGAAGATGCGATGTTGAACCGTTTTTGTAGTATCTAACGAATTAAATGAATGTGGTGAAGTCAGGTCTTGGAATTTAGATAGGAGTTGCTGATATTTAAATTTAAAAATATAGATATATTATTTAAATATGATATTTAAAATAAAAATGTGAACAGTGAGTGTTTAGTTATTGCATGTTTATAAATGTTTTTATTTATCGTTTTTTTTTTTGGTTATTTTCCACTGTAATATAAATTTGTAACATTAAAATTCATTTTTTTCTTTTATTCATGAAATTTAATACGTGTTTGTACATTGCTTCTCTTCAGGTTTTTTTAAGTACCGCTGCCCGCGGCTCGTCAGGCTAAAAAATCACAGTTAATGTCAATACAATTTGTGGTAAATTTATTTTTTTTAATAAGCTTCATATGTTTAGGTAACAATGGTGTTGTTTAACTCGGGTAAGTGCCTTACTGTAGCGTTTGTATTTGTAATGGTGGTTAGTACTGTACTGACAGTCAGATGCTGTCTTTGTTTATAATATGTGGGATAGAAATTTAGTAGGGGTATTCAACAGGCCGATTCCACTAATCGCTATCGCTAAAACTCCAATCTATTCGCTAAAATTCTTAAATAAGCGATTCGCTTATTTTAGGAGAATTAGCGATTGTGCGATTCTGCTAACACAATCTCTTCGCTAAATTTATCTAGCGATGTGGATAATGCTAAAATGCACTGAAATGTCAAAATAAATACAAAAATTGTAAACAAATATCAGCTGTTGGACTTATAATTTAAATTTAAAAGCTGATACTTCAATAAAAAAATATTTAGCATGCAGTTTACCAAACACCACCTGTACAAGAATAGTTCTTTCTGAAACGCAGTATTTTTTGTCAATTAGAGTAAATTTAATCTCTACGTTTCAGATGGTAAATCATATGTGAAATACTATTAAAAATACGCCAAATATATCACATACTAAGCTCCAAAAAGAAAACTTATATGGTACAGTTAAACACGGTGGCAAGCATGTGATAGTATTGGGGTGTAAATCAGCGGCAGGAGTAGGTATCTACAATTTATAGAATCAACAATGGATAAAGAAGTATATCTTAATATTTTAAAGCAAAATTTGCATAAAAGTGCCGAATATTTAGGCATAATTAACAATTTCTGTTTTTACCAGGATAACGATCTGAAGCACAAGACGGGTCTTGTGCAGACTTGGCTTGTTGGGAATTGTCCACACATCATCCAAACACCTCCCCAATCACCTGACTTTAGTGTCATAGCAAATTTTTGGCATATTTTGGAGACTAACATAAGAAAACAACATTTATAGCAATTAAAGTATGAAAGCTGCTTTAAAATTGGAATGGCAAAAAATATCAGTGGAATATACTCAAAAATTAGTTATTTCAATGCGTTCAAGGTCGGAGGCAGAAATTAAACAAAAGGACTATCCCACTAAATACTAAAATTCACTTTTTTATGCCAAAAATTATTAATTTTCTAAAAAAAAATGTATTGCACGAAATAAGCTGTGAGGTCAGAATTTGGTGTATGTTTGTTTTTGTTCACTTAACTTCTTGAATATTGATATTTTTGCTAAATTTTTTTTTGTTTTATAATAAAAACTAAACATTCTTTAAAGTTGCATATTTAAAATTTTTTATTTTGAACAAAATTTTGAATTTTCACGACTAAATCTACAAAAATATTGCTTGCACGAAATAAGCTGTGAGCCACTGTAGTTTCTGCAACTATAAAATTAAAAGCAACGATGTTATTTTACATGTTTTTATGTACAATTTTTTTATATATATATATATATGTATATATTATTAACTGTTAACATATCTTATTTTAATTTTTAACTACTTACTTCATGTTGACCCATGCCTTCTTCCAACCATTGGCATCTTTAACTGCTCCACCAACGGCATTTAAAATAGCAGCTAGAGAGCTCCACTGTTCATTAAGACTTCGCGCACCGTGATCTGACACAAATCTGTCATGAGCGAAATCTTTATGCTCTTCCATATGCTGAACCAGCACTTGTTTCTGCTTCTTGCTTATTCGTTTTGACTTTAAGTCCATGAATTCCATCATAAATATCTAAAAATTAAATAATAAATAAAATATATTAAATCTTATATGTATTAATATGTATATAATTATTTATTTTGTTCACTGTTTCACTTGGAATTCATTTATTTTTGGTACAAAAATAAAAATATGAAAAATAAAATACATTTGTTTACATTTGCTGAACACCAAACGCACTCTCACTATATTACTGCCACAAAATTTTTGTAATATTAATTTTCTTTTTCATTTTACTTTAAATGCAAAATTTATTTCTATCACAATTACTTAATTAATAAATAAATATGAATATTATACTAAATACATACAAAATAATTGCTCAATTTGTTTAAAAAATAATATTTTCACTTTAAGCGACAGCAAAAACCTAGTCGCTAAAAACAATCAAATTAGGAGAAATTTTAGTCGTTTTTAACGAAATTTAGTGATTGCCAATTTAGCAGAATACGAAATTTGGCGATTTAGCGATTTATCCGGAAAAATCAGCTGTTTTTGAAAGTTGAGAAAATTAGCGAATAGAAATTAAGCGTAACGAGTTAGCAGAATCGCAAAAATCGCTAAAATGCATTTAAAGAATTTTAGCGATGGAGTTTTAGCGATAGCTATTAGTGGAATCGGCCTACAGACAACAGATTAGTTGCTTAGTAAATTATTACAACAAAAATTTGCTTACAAAAAGAAACTAAGCAGAGAATCTACTATTTTGGAGATTCTCAGATTAGTGAAAATTTGATAATTAGTGGTGCCAGTACTATGAGCACTATGAGTGTCTCAAAAAGTAAATTCAAAAATAATAACATAAATTAATAAATAAAATTCAATAAAATTATAATTTTTAAAGGATAAAATATAACATATAACTATAAAATATATATAAGACTTACATAAAAATATTAGAGTTGTTTTCTATCATTTCGCAAATGAGTCGACGTTTGTTTTCTTCATGCACAGATGTGGTACTGGGCCTCATCAGTTGCAGAATTATCAGGAAGACGTTCAGGCAATGGAAAGTCATCACTACAATTTACTTGCATTGTAGTATTATGTAAAATAACGCAAACATATATCCAACGCGTTGCCTCGGGAATGCTGTTATTGTTTTTAATTTGCAATTTTAGTTATTTTAAACTGCTGAATCTCTCTTTTAATAAACCGAAACAATGCTCAATGCGAATGCGAAAAGAGCTAAACCATGCATTAAGTCTTTTCCTACGGGTTTCGGACAAGTCATTCGAATTTAAGCGAAACGGCGTCACTGTTGGTGTCAATTTATAATTTATTACAATTTATCCATTGCAAGTCACTGAAATACTTACTTGGGTTCGTAACTAACGAGCAGTTCTTAAATATTCTGCTGTCGTGCACGCTTTCTGACCAGTCTACCACCACATGTCGAAATTTTTTTTGTTTGTCGCAAATTACTTGTACTTTAAGGTTGTAAATTTGCTTCCGCGAAAAGTACGCTTCTGGATCTTTAGTAGGCTTTTCAGTTAATTTTATATCTGTACAGTCCACGTAACCGATGCAGTGTGGCAGTTCATGCATTGTTTCGGAAACAAATTGGTTATGTTCTTCGCTACTGGGCCAATAAAAAAAACTGTCTTTCATTTTAAGAATGACATCAAATACTCTTCTTGTAATATTTTCTATTGTGCCACCATTACCTACACCAAAGAGTGCAGCCACTTTTCCAATTGAAGCGCTATCCCCGCTTGAACCATGCCTATACAATACTATCATCAGTTGCATTTTTACAGGAAACTGCTGACTTGCGCGAACACCATTGAATGCTTCATCATTCTTAACAGAATTAAGTATTTTTCAACCATTTGCAACAATGCATTTGTTAAAAATGTATCACACTTCCGCACAAAATGCATTATGTGTGGGACAGCATACCGTGATGATTTCGCGATGGCCATATAAACCAAGAAATCTTCTATAACGTCAACTTTCTCTTCTATTATTTCTATTAACATAGAAAACAAGTAATTTTTTATTAAAATATATGCACAGATTTAAATAGGAAATTACCGTCATCTCAAAATTCTTCAACAGAATTTAATTCCTCTAAATTCAATTCCTTTTAAAGTATTTATTAATTTATTTTTTTCGTTTTGTCTTGGCATTTTAAATAATATAAAATTATATAATAAATTTAAATGATATTAAAATTTACGAATATTTGAGTATTTCACTGTTAACATATGTTTCGCTTTTGCTGTTGATACGAGTGCTGCCAAGGCATTTGCACACAACAAAATAATCAGATTGCGCATTTTGGGTCGTTCACGCAACAGATTATCATCAAAATGCTATTTTTTTTTAAATGAAGTTTTTAATCTACTAAGCAACTAATCTGTTGCCTGAATACCCCTAATATAAAAATTTCTGTCGTTACAAGATAAGTGTATTTCGTTAGCGATTCTAAGGATCTGTTCAATTGTACCATGCCATTTTCGAAAACCAAATTAATAATCTGGAATTAAGTTTTCTATCGGTGAGGAAATCAGGATTTTTTTTATTAGAAGTTTTTCGAAAATTTTTGAGATTTGCGGCAGTAAACTCTTTAATCGATATGATATAGGAACTGAAGGATCTTTTTCAGGCTTCGGGATTATTTTTATCAACGATGTTTGCCAATGCATCGGAAAATACCCATGAGACAAAATGTTATGTCCAGCAAGTATTTAATCATTTTGCCATTTATTTGGTCTTGTCCTGGTGCATTTCTTAGATTAATGTTAGTTATGACTTTTTTCAATTCCGAAAGCTCTATAATTGGAGGATTTTTTACGTCAGCCGAAATATATATTTTACGCTGAATGTTATTGATTTGGGGATTTGGTTGAAAAACATTCTGCAGGTGTAGTGACAAATATTTGAAACCCGAAAGAGACAGGAGCACCTCTTGGATACTGTCAAAGAAATTAGAAGTCGGGAGACGTGTTATATCCATGACCTACGTCAATGCTTAATATTACAAGTCATTCACTAACCAAACGAGTGAATATTTCACCATCCTCCGGACATGGCGTATTTCATAAGACATTGGCGAATCTAAAGGAAATTTTTTTTCGGCCAGGCATGATAACAAACGTACTAATACTGACAAAGAATTCTGAAGTATTTAATGGTTCCAAGTCTTTTAACAGGATGCTATCAATAGGTCACCAATAGGTGCACAAATGGTAACAGAAAGATCTTTCCAAAGGTTTTATATAGACTTTATGGGGCCCTCTCCCAAAACGAAAGTAGTAAATAATAATGATATATGTATGTTTACATCACGTTCCCAAATTTACACCAGCAAAAAATAGTCCAGTATTTAGAAGCTGATGTATTCCATACATTCAGAGTACCTGAATTTGTACACTCGGACAATGATAAAAATTCATATCGAAAACTTTCAAGGTGTTTTTAGGGAAATACAGTATGAAACACGTCTGAACACATATATTTCCCATAAGCTAATGCAGCTGAGAATGTCAACCAAGCAGTACTACAAATGATGAGATCATATTTAAGTAAAGATCAAAGCAAAACCGAAGAACATGTCAGCGATACAGCCTTTTGCTTTAAAGAGTGTGAAGAACAGTTCAATTGATATGGAACCTTACTTTCCGGTGTTTGGAACGAACATCGTACAACATGGTTCCTTGTATGATGGTAATCAACAGTTACAGGTAATACAGCAATTGATAAAGGATAAAATGATTATTAAACTAGAGAATGCATACAAGAAAGCAGAGAAAACTTTTAATACTCGATGTAAACAGGTGCGATTCTAAGTAGGGCAAATAGTCACGAACTGATTAAGTCCTCAAATGTAAGATAAAGTTTGTAACAAATACTTAATTATAGAACATAGAACATTAATTCTATGACAAATGTTAACAGTGTTCGCACACGAAATGAGGTGTAGCCCAATTTCAGTTTTCAACTATCACACATGATCGCTAAACTTTAACGCCTTACTACCACTGACTCTTTCCCATTGCCCGCATTTTCAACCAAGCTCCAACAAGTAGGTTTGCCATTTCCGATCTTCACATTTATAATTGTCATTTTTACATTTCGTGATCCAAAATACTTGAAGGGTAAAATTCTTGTCCTTTGCAAAAAACACTGTTATCTGGATTCGAAAGCGTTGACGTCACGTTCCAGTAGATGTGCATTATGTTTGACATTTGTTGCATGAGTGGTTTTTTTTTAATTATGTGGGAATAGAAGCTTACTCCGATGCAAGAACGGTGATCTCACGTTCTGGCATTAAGCATTTGTTGGATGCAACACTTGGCGAATGATATGTCCATGTGTTTGTAGGCATTTGCTATCTCTACATAGACACACTTCACTGGTCCTGCTACCTTTAGTTATACACTCTTTTTTTTACAATGTTCCAGTTCACTTGCAAATGATTTAAAAGAAACTTTTTGAAATTGCAGAAGGAGGTAGTGAAACCTTCAATTTTCAATCCCATCAGGGGATCGTTTATCCCTTTTTATCAGGGGGTCTTTTACATAAGGCCCACCATAAAGTTCTACATAAAGTAATTTTTTGATTCGGGACTTCACATTTCGTTACCTTACGAACTGCAAATATAAGAATATCGTAGGAATTAGAAAAAATTAAAGCAATAAAAAAGAATCAATATTTATGTTTAACATCTTTCGGGATGTGAGTTAACATTGTTCCTTCTTCTGCTAACTTTTTTATTCTTGACAAAATTGGCAGTCTTACAAACATTATCTGATTTCCTGTTTCATTCCTGGTTAATAGTAAGGGCTAGTAACTCACTGGGCATCAGAACACGTCCATGTACCCAGCTGAGGGGTTGCCATAATGCCAGGCCATTGAGCTTCTCTTTCCGATACTGCATATCATAATAATATTGTTTTTCTAACGACACATCTTATAAATATTCCGGTAGGATTATCAATGGAGTGCTTTTTTAGACACTTCTTCGTATAGTTATTGACAAGTTCTTTCATGTCAGTGTGTTGAGTTGACACAGCGCCCAACTCATAGTTGCTGGCGTCTGCTTGTACAACAAATGAAGAGTGTTTGTAGTGCCGGACTTAGCAGAAACCTTTTGACTTTAACATGGACTTCTGGACTATAAGATAGATGCATACGAACTTTCCAACCAAGCTCCCGGAGGTTTAGTTGATTATTATTGAGTCAACACTGATGTGTATGGCCTGGCGTTACCCTGCTCAAACCCAATTCCTCTTTTATTGTCTAAAGAGGGCCATTTCTGAGCGATTGCTTCATTCAGACATTTCAATTGTTGACAGTGAAGTTCCGAGCCGTAAAGAAGCAGCTCAAAGTAGATGGTCCCAATCCCTGCCCATCTCACCAAACACACAGCAAAATCTTCCTGGTCATTAATACTGGCTTGGACACCGTTTTAAGCCAACTCACCACAATTCGACTCTGGTCATTGTTTTCGCTTTACGTTGTCGTAAATCATCAGTCACCAATTTTCAGCACTAGTCATCGCTTCAAAAATAGATCGATTTTGTTGAAATTCAGCAGCGATTCATAAATGGAAATGTGGTCCATGGGGTTTTTTGTATTACATCGTGTGGAACTCATACATCAAACTTCTTTTTGTATCCAGCCATATTCAAATGGTTCCAAACGGTTTTTTGTGTAGCATAGCAGCTGGCGCAAATTATGATATAATTTAAAAAAAAATTGAGTGAGGCTAAAAGTAGGAAAATTCATTTATTTTAATTTGTGTTTATTTAATTTGATTAACAATAAAACTTTCAATCATGCTTTGTCATATTAATGAATGTAACTTATTTACTTTAAAACTGGGTTATAAAGGGGGCCTCGCAATTCTAATGTCGCCGACGTCCAGAGTTGGTCTAGCTCCGCCACTGTTCCATGATTTCATCGACATTCGGTCTTCCAGTGCGTAGTGCAGTCCATCTTTAACATCGTAATTATCCAAACAGAATAGACGGAAGTGAAATTGTGCATAATTGGCTGTTACAGTATCAAGACCATAAATACTATTCACCTTTGCAGCCGCTTGGCTTGCGTTTTTACCTATATCAAAGAAAAACTGTAAAATTTGGCGCATTTTCTCTTTGTTAGTGTCAATATTTGACGCGCGCTCAAACAAATCTGAGTTAACAAATCATTAAATTGTTAAAAGTTTTTTAATATGGATTCTCATATTTCTAACGTTATATAGTGCAACTCAATTGAACTTATATAACGCGGAATACAGATAACTAACCATTTATTGGGAAAATAATAGATTTCCTTTTATTACACCTAATACAATTAAAATAATTTTTTTGATTCCAATAACAAATCATTAATAACAAGCTTACTTGAAATATCAAATGAATTTAAATTGATAATAAAAACTATTAAAATAATTTTTTTGATGCTAAAAAAAAATGATTAATAACAAGCTTACTTGAAATATTCAATGAACTTTTGCTTTGATTTTCATTTTAATGCTGTGTCTCCATCATATTTTTTGCTAATTCTTCATTTTTTTCTTGTTTCAGTTTTTTTATTTCCTTCTGCAGAAATGCGATTTCATTTGTTAGCATTTGTTCTCTGTGAATTGAATCACTTTTTAACGTATTTATTTCATCTTCTATCTGTTGTATAACTATCTGCTTTTGTTCTAGCAAATAAGTCAATTTCATAATATCGTTACTTTCCTCTACCACAGTATCCTTAATTATTGGCTCTTCAAGAATAGATGGATCTATAAGGTTATCTGGTTCTTCATCCGGTTGAAAAAAAACTGTTGGTGGGATATAACTGCCAAAATCAATTTTCGAGGAAAAATTTTGTGCTACGTCTGGCAAGTAGAGTTACAGTAAAACACCTGCATCACTCATGCGATCCTAAAGATATTGTAGGCGACCTCGCAGAAAAGGGTTTTTAAATTGTCAGCGCACTTAACAAACTACAATTTAAAATCAAGAAACCACTGCATATGTTCATCTTAACCTTTGAGTCATTTGATGATACGAACAAAATTCATGAAATTAAAGAAATCCTAAACACAATAGTATCTCATCATCATCGTTTTGGCATCACAGACCAGGATGGCATTTCCCTTTCTTTCTGTGTTGTGTTATTTTCATCGTTCGTATGTTGTCTTCTACGTCTTGTAACTATATTCGTCGCGGTCGTCCTCTTTTTCTACTCCCCTCTGGCTTTGTCTCGAAATTTTTCTTAGTCATTCTTTCGTTACTCATCTCAATCTTTGGGCTTTTATGTATCGTGTTATAGTTCGGCCTTCGTTCAAGACATTCAATTCGTCGTTATACCGTATACAATATGTGCCGTCTTCTATGCACACCGGGCCAAATTATTTCCTGAGTATTTTTCTTTCAAATCTCAGGAGCAGTTGTTTGTCGCTGAATTTAAGAACCCATGTTTTGCAGCCGTAGGTAAGAACCGGTCTAATGACAGTTTTATATATGTGCAACTACTGTTCCTTTGATAGTAACGTTGATTTCATAAGCTTGATATGGGCAAAATATGCTCTGTTAGCTGTTTGAATACGATCTTATATTGCAAGAATCGCATCTTTACTTGTACTGAGAACTACACCTAGATATTTAAACTCGTTTATAGACTTGAAATTATGACTGCCTATTCTGATGTGACCATCTGGGGAAATCTTGTCATGTATTAAGTTTTTTCTTCGTTTATTCTGAGGCCTGTTTGCTCTGTAGCTTGCTCTAGGTGTATAAAAATCCTATGAGGATATTCCTTGTTTCTTGCAATTACGACAATATCGTCAGCGTAGGCGCATATTTGTGTAGATTCATAAAATATTGTACCACCTTGATCTATTTCGTTGATAGCTGCATGTAGAGTCAGATTGAACAGGAGCGTCTGTGACATGACGAAGCATTGGTCTGTTGCTGAGCGACCGGTTCTAAAACCACATTGATAATCTCCCAGTATTTCTTCTGCGTACATGTTTAGTTCTTCATACAATATATTCGAAAATATTTTATAGCAAACATTAAGAAGAGATATACCTCTGTAGGTAGCACAGCTCGTTTTGTCGCCTTTTTTATAGATAGGAACTATTAAGCTTGTATACCATTCTTCTGGCATTCTTTCTGTTCGCCAGATTTGAAGTATTAATTCATGTATCTACTTGTGAAGTTCTTCTCCGGCATATTTGATCAGTTCAGCGTTTATAGAATCTTCTCCACACATTGTAAAGTTTTTTAACTTCTCTATTGCTTATTTTGTGTCCTCAGATATGGGTTTCTCTAGCATATTTTCTACTGCCAGCTTACTGTTACGTCTGATTCTCTTATCGTTTCATTATTTTCTTCTACTTTGTTTACAATTTTTTCCTGGTAAGTGGCTTATACAGATTCGTTTATTATGGCGGCCTCGACGTTCCAATGTTTCTTATTGTATTCATTTTTTGCGATTTTAGCCAATATCGTTTGATGATTACGCCCAACAACCATATAGTGATTTGAGTCACAATTTGCAAGATCGTATGTCAATAACTGAAGACATATGTCTCTTATCTACTAATATGTAATCAATTTGATTGGCATCATTTTGTCCTGGTATTCTCCACGTTTGCTCGTGTGCACACTTGTGCTGAAAGGATGCACTACTTATAAATAGTCCTTGGGATTCGGCAAAGTTAAATAGACGTAGAAAACCAAATTCCATTATTTCTAAATGGCGTAAAAATTCCAGTTGCTAATACTGCGAAATATCTGGGTATGAGCCTAGATGCTAAACTGAGATGGAATGTACACGTCAAGAAAAAATTAACTGATCTCAACATAAGATACAAAAAGCTAACTTGGCTTATTGGAAGGAGATCTAAAGTATCTCAGCAAAACAAACTTATGATTTACTAATAAGTTTTTAAGCCGGTATGGCATTATGGTATCTTAATTTGGGGTTGTGCAAGAAATCATATTATAGATATGATGCAAAGGTTCCAAAATAAAGCTCTCAGGGATGCAGTTAACGCTCCGTGGTATGTGGGAAATGCTTGAAATACCTACTGTAATGCAAGAAATACAAAAGTCTGCTAAAATACATTATAACAGGCTGAGTCAACACTTAAAAAGCACTATTCCGGCGTTACTTTGCGATGTCACACACAGACGCTTATGATGCTTCAAACCAAATGATCTTTTGAGGCGTTTCAACCAGTAATGAGATGATTAGTCAGATCTATATGCTCATCTGCTATTGTTTACTTACTTTTTTTATGTAAACTTGTAATATTAATTAAAAACCTCTTATTAGTCAATATGACTACATGTTGTTAATTTAAAGTCTTCATTATTTTTTTAATGTAATAAAAAAAAAACTTCTAGCAATATTGGTACTTGTAATAAGTTCGCAAAACACTGAAAAGATCGTATATGATCATAAAACATCTTAATTTTAAATAATAAGTCACTAATGTAATCTGATTCATAACTTATACCTAATTAAGTATTAACAACGCAGACAAGAATCAATGTAAGGCGTCAATTACTGTAAATTTACCTTTTAAATAATGCAAAATAATGGAAAAACACAAGTTGTGGAAACAGTTACTTGACAGTCCAAAAATGATGTAGAATTTGTTTTTGTCATATTTTGTGTACTTCTTTCAATAATTTTATAATTTTTTTATATTTATATTCCTGATGTAATAATTAGTAAATATATAAAATAAAATACATATATACTAAAACAAAAAGTTGTGTTTTTTGAATAAGAAGTTGAAATTTTCAATTTTTTTTGAATGAGTAAACTCATACCTGACAAACTGTATATAAATATATTAGGGGTATTCACTCTCTCTTGTAAACTGATTGCAAGGAGCACGAAATGCAAGAATGCTATACAAAAACTGCAAGACTGCGAGAACACCTCTGTTGCAGAATTGCATCATCAAAATGAATCAGCTGTTTTTGCAGCCGTATCAAATTGAGCAAAGAAAAATAAAAGTATAACAATGCCGCGAACAAGTGAAATACAAAAATGTATAGATTTTTTTATTGAAAATAGTGCTTTTAATATTCTGATTGAAGGTATTAACATGTTGTTAATGTAGTTTTCACTACTATATAGTTTCTATTTGTTAGATGATGCAAATTACTGGGAAGTGATGGAGCAATTAAATAAAGACCTTTTGTTTACTTTAGTAAACCATCACAGAAATCACCAACCCGTACCAAAATTTATTCAATGGAGATCTACCATTCTTCAAGAATTTGATGAAGGCCGTTTTTGTCAGATGCTTAGAGTAAATTGGAACGTATTTTCCTTAATAGTCTCACTAATAAACTATTAAGGATTGATATTGTTTTATATCGTTTGGGTTCATCAGACGAAAATGCGGCTATTCGTAAAGTCGCTACATTATTTGTTGTTGGAGATATATGTAATAATAATATAATATAAAAATAATTAGTATAATAATAATATAATATAAAAATAATTAATATAATAATAATATAATATAAAAATAATTAGTATAATAAAAATATAACTAATTCTTAATTTATTATTGTTATTTGTTATATTTTTTATCGAGGGGGGTAGTGGGGCTTTGCACAGCAGAACGCACGACTTTCGGTGCAGAGCTGGATGATGTGTTGTCTGCAGACGATTCAATAAAAAAAACTTCGTTGCCTAGCGCAGAACTAGTTGGTGGCTATGGCAATGTTTCCGTACGAAATTAGACATGCGTCCAAACACTTCATTCAATAGTTCAAAATGTGAACAAATTTTCGTAAGTTTCGCTGAAATTGATAAATAGATAAATTAATTCACAAATGTATATGTATATAATATTATATTTGTGAAAACTTAATTAATGGTCACATCGATTTAAATTATTGAACGAAACGCATGTATATAGCATAGCCATAGATTAACATATCTCGAAATTTTACTAACAGTCAATTCAAATTTAAAAATGAGAAGCAACAAATGACAAAACAGCTGATTTCCGCCGTTTCTGGTTTGTTGCAAGCAAATATACATAGGTTTCAGCATTGGAAGTTTGCACGCAATTGCACGAAATTTTGTGCGTGTATTTTGTTGTTGTTATTTGCATTCTCGTACAATCTGTGCATTTCGTGCACCTTGCAATGAGTTTGCAAGAGAGAGTGAATACCCCTATTATAGATTTATAATCGCAGTTGCAAGTCATTTTATTATTGAATATAATATATTAACAATATATATTAACAATATTGATAACAGTATTGAAATAAAAAATAAATTACATTTTTACAAAGTGATTTGGAGGGAATTTATGTCAATATATTGTGCTAATTGTAAACAAATGCACACAAAATCATGTTCGGTGAGTGTGAACAGATTCTTACGTGACGTCGTAAGTAATTTTACCAAATATAGACCGTCGGAAAGTATAATCTTATATTTTATCAGTATTAATGTCACCTTTTTCAATATTTGTGCCGATGTGATATAAAGAACTAATTTTTTTCTGCAATTTTTTTCTCTATTCTCAGGCGGACGTGGTTTCCGTTCTTTTAGTGATATTCTTTGATCAGGCCTAGTATTTGATGTGTAACAATTTTAGTGTAACGGTGCACCAGGGTGTATGCTTGAGATTGCGTTTAGTCAACGTATTTCTCAAAATATCTTTAATAGAGTATTGTAATTAAACAATTTATATCAATGGTAATGTTGCCAAAGGTGAAAGTGTCCGAATTTCTCTTAAAGGTAAGGTACCAGCTATTGTATTGCCAATAATATTACATATTGTTTTTAGAGAATCCAAAGTATAAATCAGCAGTGCAGTGGATGTCTGTTTGGAGTTTTTTATGGAGATGGCACTTTATTATTAGTAGGGTTCAATGTAGAATCTACTATTGGTCATCTCAATTATAAACAAATACAGCATAAGTTTCCAGCAGAGCTCGACTTGTGCGGGCTAGTCAAATTTGGTGATTGTACAGATGCTGAAGCTCATCTCAGTACGATAATTAAAGATGTGGATATAACTGATAATCCGATTTTATTGCATTGCGAACTTGGAACATTGGTGGGTTTGCGCGCATCTATATTTATGCATAGCAAATTGCAAGACATACCGTATGATATAATGGATTCAGAACATCTTTATAGGGATTTTTGTTTTACTAAACTTAAATGCAATTTAAAATTGTATACCTATCAAAACCCTCAGGTGATGCATCAAGTTCAATATTAAAATCTTTATGCTTTATTTTCGTATCATATATAGACAATACCACAAGATATGCATATGTTACGGAAATTTGTATCTGGCGGAACAATGGCCTTCCAAATCAACTCAGGTGAAGCTTATATTACAAGTACTGGAACAAACTTGGACAATAAATCTATTATTAAGGATTTATTATCCCCTGAAAAGTATGCAGGGAATGCTACTAATTTAAAACCTCTGATAACAAAATTAATCCCTCGTACATTAAATAATATATATGGAGCTTTGGGTTGTCAATTTGATATAATCAATATAAATGGTTTAGTTTCGAAATCCTATGATAGCCAGATAAATCATTTAAATGGCGATAACGAACTTGGAAGTTCGCCTGCTGTAAACATTGGTATCAAAAACAAAGTAAATAAAATTTGCATTCCACTCCAAATGGAATCGATGGCAATGCTGTCGAAAAATACTAAAGTTAATCGCCTTTATGATATTCTTATAGAAAGTGTGTGCCGATCGTTACGTCTGTTTGAGCATGCAATTATTGAACATTTAGAAACTGAAAATAATTTGGTATTAATACCTCGCAGCTACCACTTTTTTCCACAGGTAATTAGTACTGAAAATGTGTATATTTATTAAAAAATAGTGTTTATGTAGGAATTAGGACATTTCCTTTCCTGTTCATATCTTGAAGGCATTAGTGATGATGAAATAACTATGCAAAATCGTCGAAAACGTCTACATCGCCATTTTGGACTGCCAATTACGCAACCATTTTTTCGACGTGCAAATCGATGCCAGTTTAAAAATGAAATGGAATTGGAAACACCGCTATTAAATGTTCACTGTGGAGTACGGCCAATTGGATTGTTAGAAGGAAAACAATATATTACGCAAGGAAATTATTACTACTTTCATTATTTACAAGATAAAGGTTGGGGCTGCGCGTATCGTTCTCTTCAAACTATTTTTTCCTGGTTTTTATTGCAAGGGTATACTGATGAGAAAATACCGAATCATAATAAAATTCAAAAATACCTAGTTGAAATCGGTGATAAACCACAAAACTTTATTGGATCTTCTCAATGGATTGGTTCAGCTGAAGTAAGCATGTGTCTTCAAGGATTTCTAAATGTAGAGTCGAAAATTCTGCATGTCGCAATAGGAGAAAACTTAGCTAAAATAGCTTATGACCTCGTTCTTCATTTTCAAACTAATGGCACTCCAGTTATGATTGGTGGTGGAGTTTTGGCGCATACAATAATTGGAATACATTATTCTAATGAACCCAGGGATATTAAGTTCCTGATTTTAGATCCTCACTATTCTGGTACTGATGATGTCGAGATCATACAATCAAAAGGTTGGTGCGGATGGAAGGGATCTGATTTCTGGAACAAAAAAAATTATTACAATTTATGTTTACCACAACTTCCAATTCTATATTAGAACCACACAACGCTGGATTGAATTTAATACAATATAGGATTGAATTTTATACAATATTAATAATTTTATTATTTCTAATTTTTAAAATATTAATTATAATGAAATTTATCCGACATTTTTGGAATAACGTTTCCAAAATCGTTTTACATCGTCGTGACCATTTCTAGTAACGACCATTGTACGTGTTCTTTCGTTTTGCCAAATTAGAGCATCAGATGAATTAGCATAATCTCGCAGAGTTATAAAATCGGCTTGAGACAAAAACTGATTATAAACAACGCCTTCCGTGAAAGTAAAACGATTGCGCTCCAATTCCCATAGTCGCATTTGGTCGAGAACAGTTGGGGGTAAAGCTGAGCTCGCGTTAGGATCTAAATCTATTTTCATGTTAGCGTGTGCATATTGTTTCAAATAACTTATAATTTGGTCGGCGGTAATTCCACCACGTAGAGCTTGCCGAACGGAATCTCTTGTAAGAACACCAACGACTAAATTCGGAAAACGATATATTAATTCAGTAAAAAGTGCTAAAATAGATACTTTAAGTTGGTCATTGGTATAAGCGTACACGCGGTAATTTGTCTCAACTATTATGTATCCTTCAGATTTTTTCGCTTCATTACTTACACTAGAAATTCTATTTTTGTTACCCATATTAAGAGCTAGTCTAGTTGGGTAAAACCGACCTTCCTTCCTCTTGCGTTGGAATACCAATCCAAATTCTCTTAAATGCTGTAAAAATGTTAGCATCCTGGAACTCATTCCATCAGAACTGTAATTGCGACCTAATGTACTAAAACTTAATTGAAATAGTAGAGAAAGACATTCTGGCAAGGAAAGTCCACGTTCTTCACAAGCATCCAAATATTGTAGCATAAAAGTCCAAACTTGTGTTTGCGTATCAAATAATAAGAACTGAAATCCCTGACTTGTTATCCTCACACCATCTTTCTCAATGCGTTTCATTAAATTTGAATGGAGCAATATGCGAACTGCATCTGGACTTATTAGTTCATTATCGCATCCAAGTTTATTACATGTTTCTGGTCCTACCATAAATTTCAAAACACAATTCCAACGTGATGCTGCGTACTTATCCAGAGAGTAAATATCCCGGGGTTTTGAATGTTTATCCGACGTGTATGACATGAGCCATGGTTTTCCACCGCCCAACAAGGCAACTCTTAAATTCTTCTTAAAGTTGGGGCAAAGTTCCCAACCTGATAATCCACCAGGAATTGGTGTAACTCTCCATACACACAGCGCTGAAAGAGACGCAATTGCTTCTGCCAATTCTCTACAAGACACTTATATATTAAGGAAAATAAGAACTTTTTAAAAATTACTTCGCAAAGTGCTGAGATCCCCACGAAGCTACAACAGCTTGAGGCACTGCTTGTTCTACAAACAAAGTACGTATCACAAATTGCCGTGCAATTTCGGATAACTCCTGATATACTGCTAAACATATTGGTGGATAACTGTAGAGTTTTTCAAGAAGCTCCGGTTTAAGCGCTCGCAAGTACTCGTATAAGTTTCTACATTCAAGTATACAAGGTTTTGGAATAGAAATAAGAGCAGACTCTAATCTTCCTTCGATGAACTTGGTATCAGACATCGCTCTTAAATACAGCTTCAATTTTAATCAAACCGTAATCACCTGTAACAAAATTAAGGCAGCCCGTACTACTAAAACTAGTGGTCAATATATTAAAATTGCATTTAGTTTACTGTAATGCAGTTACTTTTTATGTGCTT
>NC_051846.1:96219928-96225525 GCF_002237135.1 Teleopsis dalmanni | reverse complement strand
GACTGTGTGCAATATGTTCACAATGTTGACTTTGCATTTAGGGAAATAAATGAATATGTGGGAAAAAATAATAATTATCTTAAAGAATATAAAAACGACGCATTGAATATAAAAACGACGCATTGAATATAAAAACGACGCATTGAAAGTTAATGAAAATGAACTTAAGTGTTTATTAAAATCTATCGAGGCTAAATACTCTGATAGAATCAATGCTCTGAAGAAAGTTCAAGAAGCATACGTAAATAAATTTGCGGCACTTGAACAAAAAATGTTAAATTTGTCGAACAATTTAAAAATTATTAAAATAAATTAATAAATGTGAAGATAAGAAAGAATCTTATGCAGCAAAACTTAAATCGAGTAATTTATCTAATGTACCCATTACAGTGAAACCTATAAGGAAACAGTTAGGTGATGACATTAAAAAAGAAAATTAATTCATCTGAACTTAACTTGAAGGTTAACGGTTTTCGAGCTAAAAATGATGGCAGGGTTACTATTAAATGTGTTACATCAAAGGAACGTGAAATTCTTGCTAATGACATTAAGAAAAATTAAGTGACCAGTATATAATCGAAACATCTGCGCTTCGACACCCAAAATTATTCATCTCCAAAATTATTATTAGCGAAAAGCTAGATAATGAGGACCTAGTACTTGCCATAAAGAATCAGAATAATATGATACTATCAATAATATAGTATCAACATATTAAAGTGCTAAAAGTCTATGAGTCTAATAAAAATAAAAAAACATTTAATGCGATTGTTGAAATAGATGGCAAGCAATTTATGAAAAAACATTGAATCAACATCAAATGGGATAGATGCATAATATATGAAAGTTTAAACGTAATGACGTGCTATAAGTGATGGGGCTTTAACCATAAGGCGAGTGTATGCAAAAATGATCATATTTGTGTTAAATGCAGTGAATTGGGGCATTCTCATAAGGAGTGCAAAAGCGATTTTGTCAAATGCGTTAAAGGCAATAAGTTGTTTAATCTCCATGAATTTTCGACTGATCACGACTGTAGGGATGTGATATGTAAGATCTTACAACGCAGAACTAGACAGGAAGCTGAAAACATTAACTACTAAATATGCAGGATCACAAATCACTCAATATTTTTTTTTAATCAACGATGTGGTGTTAATATGGTTCATTTTAATGCAAGAAGCCTTTCTGGTCTTAAATTAGATTATGTTGGAAGTATATTGGAAGACTCCAAAGTGGATGTCATTTGTGTTTCCGAGACTTGGTTTGATCATAACATAAGCAGCGTTTTTTTTTTCTTAAATGGTTTTGATTTATTTAGGCATGACAGGAAACATTTTGTCATGCCTAAATTGATATATTGATTTCCTAGTATATTTTGCTAAAGCAGCTAAATTAAATGACCTTATGAATACGACGGGTTTAAGTGTTGTAAATAACTCCATGCCCACTAGGTTTGGCAACAATGTACGACCTACTCTGCTGTCTCTGACTTGAGTAAAGTTTTGCTTTTCGAACAGATTTCGTTTGTGTCTGACCATGACTTATTATTTGTGGCTTTTGATTATAATGCGTCTAATATATTTACTCCTACACAATTTTCTTTTTGGGACTTCAAGTCTATTGATACTCAGAGATTGTTCAGTGAACTAAATTCTGTTGACTGGAGTAGATGTTGGTTTAATGCATCAGTAGATGAAAAATTGGGAGTCTTTAATAACATATGACAGATTTTTTGCATCGTTTTGTGCCGTACCCTACAGTATGTGCAAAAAATTCGTCTTGTCCTTGGTTCAAGCCTTATATTAAACGAAAATTAACTATAGAAATTAAAAATATGCTGTTTGGAAGAAATATCCTACGGCACTCAATTGGATGTGATTTAAAGTGGCTATGAATTTAGCTTCTGCTTCTTCTTCTATTTATAAAACCAAATCAACGTTCTTTAAATCCAAACTTGGAGGTCGTCAGCAAACAAAATCTCTTTGGAATAATAATAAATCTTTAGGAATTATAAAAAACTCCACAGCTGTGTGCTCCTTAGATCTCAATAACTTAAATGATTATTTTGTTTCGTCCGTTGGTAGTAGATTGAGCGTCAATCCTGCTTTTCCTTGTCTTAAACATGCCGACTCTGAGAGTATATTAAGCTTCGAGTGTGTTAGTCAATAAGTAGTTTTAAATAGTGTGATGAAAATTAAATCAAATGACATTGGTATTGATAAAATTCCTTTGAAGTTCTTAAAACTTACACTTCAGTCAATTATTTCTCCTCTGACACATATAATAAATCACTGTTTTACTTCTTCAACATTTCCTAGTGCATGGAAGCTTGCAAAAAAAAAGTCGAATGCATCCCTATGCTCTGACTTTCGCCCAATTAGTATTCTTTCCTAGCTCTCGAAGGTGTGTGAAAATATCATGGCTAATGCTATTCGTTGTCACCTGGATCGTTTCCAGCTGCTTTCCCATCTACAATCTGGGTTTAGAAAAGGTCATAGCTGCACATCTGCTATGTTGAAAGTACTTGAGGATGTTCGACTCAGCTTTGATCAAAACTTGATTACATATCTATGTCTATTTGATTTTTCCAAGGCTTTTGACCGCGTTGATAATTTTTTGCTTTGCAAAAAACTTGTCAACTCCTTATTTTCTAAGTCGGCGGCAAAATTTATCTTTAGCTATTTAAGTGGAAGGTCGCAGTCTGTTGTGGTATCGAATGAGTTCTCGACTTTTAAAAGTCTTAACACTGGAGTTCCTCAAGGGTCCCCTTTTGTTTTCAATTTATATAAATGATGTCTTGCATGGGTATGCTGATGACATCCAAATGTACATTTCTTGTGATTTCACCGCTATTGGTATTCTAATTCAAAAGATAAATGTTGATTTAAATAATATTAACACTTGGGCCGTTGAAAATAACATGCTACTTAATGCCAAAAAAAACAACTATTTTGCCAATAAGTAGATTAAAAATAGATGTCAATGATTTGCCTCAAGCGTCTATTGGGCAATCATTTATTGAATACAATACTTCTGTAAAATGTTTAGGTTTCCATCTAAATACTTACTTACATGCTTGTGATCACATCAATCAAGTTGTTAGGAAAGTATACACTTGCCTCAGATGTCTTAATCTATCAGCGAGATTTACTCCTATTGCTACTCGCTGCTTGTTGGTAAAACAGTTAATAATCCTTATTATTATGTTTTCCTCTTTAGTTTATTCCAAATTAGACGCGGTGTCTCTTACAAAGTTAAGAAGTTTAACCAATTTCATGACACGATATGTTTACGGTCTCAGAAGATTGGATCACCTAGGTAATTTCAGGAATGCTATCTAGGTTGTGACATTGAACAGTTTGTTAAGATTCGTGTCTGTCTGTTTCTGTTTAATTTGGTTAATGCTAAATCACCTGAATACCTTTTCAGTTGTCTGCAACAAACACCATCTAATAGATCTCTTTTATTTATTATTCCAAGATTTAACTTTATTTCCACAAAAGTTTTTTCTTTATCCATTCTGCACAACAAATTAACCAACTGGGATGCCTTTAGGCATACACTTAAGGCATTACTTGATGAAAAAATGGCGCTTAAAACAGAAGAAGAAATTGCGCTTGCAACCGAACATCTTATAAGGAGTATTCAACAATCAGCCTGGAGATCCACGCCTTCACACATGCAACAATTCGCCACACCATTATGTAGTACGACTCAAGAACTTATAAGAGCCAAAAGAGCAGCGAGAATGCGCTGGCAACAAACCAAATCTCCGAAAGATAAAAAACTTTTTAATGTGCTGATCAAAAATCTAAAAGAACATCTGAAAACAACCAGAAATTTGGAAATACGAAGAAATCTCCAAAGACTAGATGCAACTAATTCCACCAACTACTCTCTCTGGCGAGCAATCAAGAAACAGACATCAACGCACAATGCACCAGTAAAAAACGAACTTGGGCAATGGGCCCGAACAGATACAGAAAAATGCAAAGTATTTACGGACCATCTGTCTTCAGTTTTTATTCCAAACATTAATGAAGCCCCAAATAGTATAACTGAAGAGATTAGAGAGATATTACAGCAAATGCACCAACTGGACCTTCCATTACAAAAATTCTCCATTTTCGACATAAAATTCGAAATCAAAAAACTAAAAATAAATAAAGCACCCGGCTATGACCTAATTACTTCAAAAATATTAAAGGAGTTACCGGATGAAGCAATAGTACTGCTGCGAAACATTTTTAACTCTATTGTCACAAAAGGCTTTATCCCTCCCCAATTCAAGGTGGCTCAAATTACCATGATACTCAAACCTGGGAAAACGGCAAAAGATGTTAAGTCATATAGACCAATTAGTCTTCTACCGGTTATGTCAAAGTTGTTGGAAAATTTATTTCTTACCAGATTAATGCCCATTGTCAATAGAAGGAGACTAATTCCGGAATATCAATTTGGTTTTAGAAAAAAGCACAGTACAATAAAGCAAGTACACAGAGTGGTTAATGTTATACATACAGCATTTGACAAAAGGAAGTACTGCACAGCAGCATTTCTGGACATATCCCAGGCATTTGATAAAGTTTGGCATAACGGCCTATTGTTTAAGCTTAAAAAGATGCTCCCAATTAATTACTATATTTTCTTAAAATCTTACATCGAATCACGATATTTCTTTGTAAAACAGGGGGATGAAATGTCAACTTTGCAGCTAATTCAGGCTGGAGTGCCACAAGGCAGTGTCTTGGGACCAGTGTTATACTTACTCTTCACTAACGACTTGCCTACCACCGTTGGTACTGAGATTGGAACTTTTGCCGATGATACTGTGGTAATTGCTACAGACGAAAATCACCAGTTAGCATCAAACAAACTCCAGCGAGCGCTAGATAACATTTCCCAGTGGCTTAAAACCTGGAGAATAAAAGCAAATGAGACTAAGTCTTCACAAATAACCTTCACAATGAGAATGAAAAATTGCCCAGCGGTACGCCTTAACGATATTTCAATCCCTCAATCTACCCGAGTGAAATATTTAGGAATACACTTTGACACAAAACTAACTTGGAAGCACCATATTTTTACCAAAAGAAAAGCACTTGGCATCAGAATGCGGGAGCTCTACTGGATACTAAACAAAAGTTCAAAGCTTTCCGTGGAAAATAAACTTCTTATCTACAAAGCGATACTCAAACCAATCTGGACATATGGCATTGAACTCTGGGGAACTGCTGCATCTTCAAATATTTAGATTATCCAACGTTTTCAATCAAAAACCCTTAGATTAATCTTAAATGCTCCTAGATATATAACAAATGAATGTATACATCGCGATCTCAACATTCCGGTAGTTAAGGATGTCATAAAAAGCCAAGCTAGTAAACACAAAAATCGTATGTTACATCATCCCAACCATTTTATGAGCAGAATTATAGCAGAAGGAAGAACGTTCACACGCCTCCGCAAACAAACGCCATTGGAACTTTAATGTGTCCGACTTCAACAGACGGATGTGCTACTGAGCTCAGTCCATTCAAGCTCAAAATGGACTTTTAAGTATTTAGTCACTTTTAAATATTGTTTATTGTCTA
>NC_051846.1:96193682-96219828 GCF_002237135.1 Teleopsis dalmanni | reverse complement strand
TTGTAATATTAATTTTCTTTTTCATTTTACTTTAAATGCAAAATTTATTTCTATCACAATTACTTAATTAATAAATAAATATGAATATTATACTAAATACATACAAAATAATTGCTCAATTTGTTTAAAAAATAATATTTTCACTTTAAGCGACAGCAAAAACCTAGTCGCTAAAAACAATCAAATTAGGAGAAATTTTAGTCGTTTTTAACGAAATTTAGTGATTGCCAATTTAGCAGAATACGAAATTTGGCGATTTAGCGATTTATCCGGAAAAATCAGCTGTTTTTGAAAGTTGAGAAAATTAGCGAATAGAAATTAAGCGTAACGAGTTAGCAGAATCGCAAAAATCGCTAAAATGCATTTAAAGAATTTTAGCGATGGAGTTTTAGCGATAGCTATTAGTGGAATCGGCCTACAGACAACAGATTAGTTGCTTAGTAAATTATTACAACAAAAATTTGCTTACAAAAAGAAACTAAGCAGAGAATCTACTATTTTTGAGATTCTAAGATTAGTGAAAATTTGATAATTAGTGGTGCCAGTACTATGAGCACTATGAGTGTCTCAAAAAGTAAATTCAAAAATAATAACATAAATTAATAAATAAAATTCAATAGAATATAAAGGATAAAGGATAACATATAACTATAAAATATATATAAGACTTACATAAAAATATTAGAGTTGTTTTCTATCATTTCGCAAATGAGTCGACGTTTGTTTTCTTCATGCACAGATGTGGTACTGGGCCTCATCAGTTGCAGAATTATCAGGAAGACGTTCAGGCAATGGAAAGTCATCACTACAATTTACTTGTATTGTAGTATTATGTAAAATAACGCAAACATATATCCAACGCGTTGCCTCGGGAATGCTGTTATTGTTTTTAATTTGCAATTTTAGTTATTTTAAACTGCTGAATCTCTCTTTTAATAAACCGAAACAATGCTCAATGCGAATGCGAAAAGAGCTAAACCATGCATTAAATCTTTTCCTACGGGTTTCGGACAAGTCATTCGAATTTAAGCGAAACGGCGTCACTGTTGGTGTCAATTTATAATTTATTACAATTTATCCATTGCAAGTCACTGAAATACTTACTTGGGTTCGTAACTAACGAGCAGTTCTTAAATATTCTGCTGTCGTGCACGCTTTCTGACCAGTCTACCACCACATGTCGAAATTTTTTTTGTTTGTCGCAAATTACTTGTACTTTAAGGTTGTAAATTTGCTTCCGCGAAAAGTACGCTTCTGGATCTTTAGTAGGCTTTTCAGCTAATTTTATATCTGTACAGTCCACGTAACCGATGCAGTGTGGCAGTTCATGCATTGTTTCGGAAACAAATTGGTTATGTTCTTCGCTACTGGGCCAATAAAAAAAACTGTCTTTCATTTTAAGAATGACATCAAATACTTTTCTTGTAATATTTTCTATTGTGCCACCATTACCTACACCAAAGAGTGCAGCCACTTTTCCAATTGAAGCGCTATCCCCGCTTGAACCATGCCTATACAATACTATCATCAGTTGCATTTTTACAGGAAACTGCTGACTTGCGCGAACACCATTAAATGCTTCATCATTCTTAACAGAATTAAGTATTTTTCAACCATTTGCAACAATGCATCTGTTAAAAATGTATCACACTTCCGCACAAAATGCATTATGTGTGGGACAGCATACCGTGATGATTTCGCGATGGCCATATAAACCAAGAAATCTTCTATAACGTCAACTTTCTCTTCTATTATTTCTATTAACATAGAAAACAAGTAATTTTTTATTAAAATATATGCACAGATTTAAATAGGAAATTACCGTCATCTCAAAATTCTTCAAAAGAATTTAATTCCTCTAAATTCAATTCCTTTTAAAGTATTTATTAATTTATTTTTTTCGTTTTGTCTTGGCATTTTAAATAATATAAAATTATATAATAAATTTAAATGATATTAAAATTTACGAATATTTGAGTATTTCACTGTTAACATATGTTTCGCTTTTGCTGTTGATACGAGTGCTGCCAAGGCATTTGCACACAACAAAATAATCAGATTGCGCATTTTGGGTCGTTCACGCAACAGATTATCATCAAAATGCTATTTTTTTTTAAATGAAGTTTTTAATCTACTAAGCAACTAATCTGTTGCCTGAATACCCCTAATATAAAAATTTCTGTCGTTACAAGATAAGTGTATTTCGTTAGCGATTCTAAGGATCTGTTCAATTGTACCATGCCATTTTCGAAAACCAAATTAATAATCCGGAATTAAGTTTTCTATCGGTGAGGAAATCAGGATTTTTTTTATTAGAAGTTTTTCGAAAATTTTTGAGATTTGCGGCAGTAAACTCTTTAATCGATATGATATAGGAACTGAAGGATCTTTTTCAGGCTTCGGGATTATTTTTATCAACGATGTTTGCCAATGCATCGGAAAGTACCCATGAGACAAAATGTTATGTCCAGCAAGTATTTAATCATTTTGCCATTTATTTGGTCTTGTCCTGGTGCATTTCTTAGATTAATGTTAGTTATGACTTTTTTCAATTCCGAAATTCCGGAGGATTTTTTACGTCAGCCGAAATATATATTTTACGCTGAATGTTATTGATTTGGGGATTTGGTTGAAAAACATTCTGCAGGTGTAGTGACAAATATTTGAAACCCGAAAGAGACAGGAGCACCTCTTGGATACTGTCAAAGAAATTAGAAGTCGGGAGACGTGTTATATCCATGACCTACGTCAATGCTTAATATTACAAGTCATTCACTAACCAAACGAGTGAATATTTCACCATCCTCCGGACATGGCGTATTTCATAAGACATTGGCGAATCTAAAGGAAATTTTTTTTCGGCCAGGCATGATAACAAACGTACTAATACTGACAAAGAATTCTGAAGTATTTAATGGTTCCAAGTCTTTTAACAGGATGCTATCAATAGGTCACCAATAGGTGCACAAATGGTAACAGAAAGATCTTTCCAAAGGTTTTATATAGACTTTATGGGGCCCTCTCCCAAAACGAAAGTAGTAAATAATAATGATATATGTATGTTTACATCACGTTCCCAAATTTACACCAGCAAAAAATAGTCCAGTATTTAGAAGCTGATGTATTCCATACATTCAGAGTACCTGAATTTGTACACTCGGACAATGATAAAAATTCATATCGAAAACTTTCAAGGTGTTTTTAGGGAAATACAGTATGAAACACGTCTGAACACATATATTTCCCATAAGCTAATGCAGCTGAGAATGTCAACCAAGCAGTACTACAAATGATGAGATCATATTTAAGTAAAGATCAAAGCAAAACCGAAGAACATGTCAGCGATACAGCCTTTTGCTTTAAAGAGTGTGAAGAACAGTTCAATTGATATGGAACCTTACTTTCCGGTGTTTGGAACGAACATCGTACAACATGGTTCCTTGTATGATGGTAATCAACAGTTACAGGTAATACAGCAATTGATAAAGGATAAAATGATTATTAAACTAGAGAATGCATACAAGAAAGCAGAGAAAACTTTTAATACTCGATGTAAACAGATGCGATTCTAAGTAGGGCAAATAGTCACGAACTGATTAAGTCCTCAAATGTAAGATAAAGTTTATAACAAATACATAATTATAGAACATAGAACATTAATTCTATGACAAATGTTAACAGTGTTCGCACACGAAATGAGGTGTAGCCCAATTTTAGTTTTCAACTATCACACACGATCGCTAAACTTTAACTCCTTACTACCACTGACTCTTTCCCATTGCCCGCATTTTCAACCAAGCTCCAACAAGTAGGTTTGCCATTTCCGATCTTCACATTTATAATTGTCATTTTTACATTTCGTGATCCAAAATACTTGAAGGGTAAAATTCTTGTCCTTTGCAAAAAACACTGTTATCTGGATTCGAAAGCGTTGACGTCACGTTCCAGTAGATGTGCATTATGTTTGACATTTGTTGCATGAGTTGTTTTTTTTTAATTATGTGGGAATAGAAGCTTACTCCGATGCAAGAACGGTGATCTCACGTTCTGGCATTAAGCATTTGTTGGATGCAACACTTGGCGAATGATATGTCCATGTGTTTGTAGGCATTTGCTATCTCTACATAGACACACTTCACTGGTCCTGCTACCTTTAGTTATACACTCTTTTTTTACAATGTTCCAGTTCACTTGCAAATGATTTAAAAGAAACTTTTTGAAATTGCAGAAGGAGGTAGTGAAACCTTCAATTTTCAATCCCATCAGGGGATCATTTATCCCTTTTTATCAGGGGTTCAGGGGGTCTTTTACATAAGGCCCACCATAAAGTTCTACATAAAGTAATTTTTTGATTCGGGACTTCACATTTCGTTACCTTACGAACTGCAAATATAAGAATATCGTAGGAATAAAAATCAGAATTAGAAAAAATTAAAGCAATAAAAAAGAATCAATATTTATGTTTAACATCTTTCGGGATGTGAGTTAACATTGTTCCTTCTTCTGCTAACTTTTTTATTCTTGACAAAATTGGCAGTCTTTCAAACATTATCTGATTTCCTGTTTCATTCCTGGTTAATAGTAAGGGGTAGTAACTCACTGGGCATCAGAACACGTCCATGTACCCAGCTGAGGGGTTGCCATAATGCCAGGCCATTGAGCTTCTCTTTCCGATACTGCATATCATAATAATATTGTTTTTCTAACGACACATCTTATAAATATTCCGGTAGGATTATCAATGGAGTGCTTATTTAGACACTTCTTCGTATAGTTATTGACAAGTTCTTTCATGTCAGTGTGTTGAGTTGACACAGCGCCCAACTCATAGTTGCTGGCGTCTGCTTGTACAACAAATGAAGAGTGTTTGTAGTGCCGGACTTAGCAGAAACCTTCTGACTTTAACATGGACTTCTGGACTATAAGATAGATGCATACGAACTTTCCAACCAAGCTCCCGGAGGTTTAGTTGATTATTATTGAGTCAACACTGATGTGTATGGCCTGGCGTTACCCTGCTCAAACCCAATTCCTCTTTTATTGTCTAAAGAGGGCCATTTCTGAGCGATTGCTTCATTCAGACATTTCAATTGTTGACAGTGAAGTTCCGAGCCGTAAAGAAGCAGCTCAAAGTAGATGGTCCCAATCCCTGCCCATCTCACCAAACACACAGCAAAATCTTCCTGGTCATTAATACTGGCTTGGACACCGTTTTAAGCCAACTCACCACAATTCGACTCTGGTCATTGTTTTCGCTTTACGTTGTCGTAAATCATCAGTCACCAATTTTCAGCACTAGTCACCGCTTCAAAAATAGATCGATTTTGTTGAAATTCAGCAGCGATTCATAAATGGAAATGTGGTCCATGGGGTTTTTTGTATTACATCGTGTGGAACTCATACATCAAACTTCTTTTTGTATCCAGCCATATTCAAATGGTTCCAAACGGTTTTTTGTGTAGCATAGCAGCTGGCGCAAATTATGATATAATTTAAAAAAAAATTGAGTGAGGCTAAAAGTAGGAAAATTCATTTATTTTAATTTGTGTTTATTTAATTTGATTAACAATAAAACTTTCAATCATGCTTTGTCATATTAGTGAATGTAACTTATTTACTTTAAAACTGGGTTATAAAGGGGGCCTCGCAATTCTAATGTCGCCGACGTCCAGAGTTGGTCTAGCTCCGCCACTGTTCCATGATTTCATCGACATTCGGTCTTCCAGTGCGTAGTGCAGTCCATCTTTAACATCGTAATTATCCAAACAGAATAGACGGAAGTGAAATTGTGCATAATTGGCTGTTACAGTATCAAGACCATAAATACTATTCACCTTTGCAGCCGCTTGGCTTGCGTTTTTACCTATATCAAAGAAAAACTGTAAAATTTGGCGCATTATCTCTTTGTTAGTGTCAATATTTGACGCGCGCTCAAACAAATCTGAGTTAACAAATCATTAAATTGTTGAAAGTTTTTTAATATGGATTCTCATATTTCTAACGTCATATAGTGCAACCCAATTGAACTTATATAACGCGGAATACAGATAACTAACCATTTATTGGGAAAATAATAGATTTCCTTTTATTACACCTAATACAATTAAAATAATTTTTTTGATTCCAATAACAAATCATTAATAACAAGCTTACTTGAAATATCAAATGAATTTAAATTGATAATAAAAACAATTAAAATAATTTTTTTGATGCTAAAAAAAAATGATTAATAACAAGCTTACTTGAAATATTCAATGAACTTTTGCTTTGATTTTCATTTTAATGCTGTGTCTCCATCATATTTTTTTGCTAATTCTTCATTTTTTTCTTGTTTCAGTTTTTTTATTTCCTTTTGCAGAAATGCGATTTCATTTGTTAACATTTGTTCTCTGTGAATTGAATCACTTTTTAACGTATTTATTTCATCTTCTATCTGTTGTATAACTATCTGCTTTTGTTTTAGCAAATAAGTCAATTTCATAATATCGTTACTTTCCTCTACCACAGTATCCTTAATTATTGGCTCTTCAAGAATAGATGGATCTATAAGGTTATCTGGTTCTTCATCCGGTTGAAAAAAAACTGTTGGTGGGATATAACTGCCGAAATCAATTTTCGAGGAAAAATTTTGTGCTACGTCTGGCAAGTAGAGTTATAGTAAAACACCTGCATCACTCATGCGATCCTAAAGATATTGTAGGCGACCTCGCAGAAAAGGGTTTTTAAATTGTCAGCGCACTTAACAAACTACAATTTAAAATCAAGAAACCACTGCATATGTTCATCTTAACGTTTGAGTCATTTGATGATACGAACAAAATTCATGAAATTAAAGAAATCCTAAACACAATAGTATCTCATCATCATCGTTTTGGCATCACAGACCAGGATGGCATTTCCCTTTCTTTCTGTGTTGTGTTATTTTCATCGTTCGTATGTTGTCTTCTACGTCTTGTAACCATATTTGTCGCGGTCGTCCTCTTTTTCTACTCCCCTCTGGCTTTGAGTCGAAATTTTTCTTAGTCATTCTTTCGTTACTCATCTCAATCTTTGGGGTTTTATGTATCGTGTTATAGTTCGGCCTTCGTTCAAGACATTCAATTCGTCGTTATACCGTATACAATATGTGCCGTCTTCTATGCACACCGGGCCAAATTATTTCCTGAGTATTTTTCTTTCAAATCTCAGGAGCAGTTGTTTGTCGCTGAATTTAAGAACCCATGTTTTGCAGCCGTAGGTAAGAACCGGTCTAATGACAGTTTTATATATGTGCAACTACTGTTCCTTTGATAGTAACGTTGATTTCATAAGCTTGATATGGGCAAAATATGCTCTGTTAGCTGTAAAGTTTTTTAACTTCTCTATTGCTTATTTTGTGTCCTCAGATATAGGTTTCTCTAGCATATTTTCTACTGTCCATACGGTATCACTAGATGCTTCGACTTCATTGCTCTTCAGCAGATCGCTGAAATGGTTTTTCCAAATATTTAAAACTTCTTTTCTATCACTGATCAATTCACCACTTTTATTTTTACAAACTGTCAAGTGCGGTTGGAATATGCATGTATGTTTTCGTATTCTGCGATACATTGATCTTGTTTGGTTTGTTTGAAAATCTTGTTCAATGCTTTCTAGTTCTTTTCTCAAAAAACCTTTTTTCTTTTTTCGCATTTTTTTTTTTGGCTTCTTTCTTCTTTTCTTGATATTTAAGCAAATCCTGTCGGGTGTCATTTTCAATGTATATTTTTCTAGCATCGTTTTTTGCTTTGATAATTTTTTTGCATTCTGAATCAAACCATTCATTGTTGGAGTGAGTTTTTTGGCCAATAGTTTCGTTTGCTGCGGTAAGTACGGCCTGTTTAATGTCCTGCCAGCTTACTGTTACGTCTGATTCTCTTATCGTTTCATTATTTTCTTCTAGTTTATTTACAATTTTTTCCTGGTAAGTGGCTTATACAGATTCGTTTATTATGGCGGCCTCGACGTTCCAATGTTTCTTATTGTATTCATTTTTTGCGATTTTAGCCAATATCGTTTGATGATTACGCCCAACAACCATATAGTGATTTGAGTCACAATTTGCAAGATCGTATGTCAATAACTGAAGACATATGTCTCTTATCTACTAATATGTAATCAATTTGATTGGCATCATTTTGTCCTGGTATTCTCCACGTTTGCTCGTGTGCACACTTGTGCTGAAAGGATGCACTACTTATAAATAGTCCTTGGGATTCGGCAAAGTTAAATAGACGTAGAAAACCAAATTCCATTATTTCTAAATGGCGTAAAAATTCCAGTTGCTAATACTGCGAAATATCTGGGTATGAGCCTAGATGCTAAACTGAGATGGAATGTACACGTCAAGAAAAAATTAACTGATCTCAACATAAGATACAAAAAGCTAACTTGGCTTATTGGAAGGAGATCTAAAGTATCTCAGCAAAACAAACTTATGATTTACTAATAAGTTTTTAAGCCGGTATGGCATTATGGTATCTTAATTTGGGGTTGTGCAAGAAATCATATTATAGATATGATGCAAAGGTTCCAAAATAAAGCTCTCAGGGATGCAGTTAACGCTCCGTGGTATGTGGGAAATGCTTGAAATACCTACTGTAATGCAAGAAATACAAAAGTCTGCTAAAATACATTATAACAGGCTGAGTCAACACTTAAAAAGCACTATTCCGGCGTTACTTTGCGATGTCACACACAGACGCTTATGATGCTTCAAACCAAATGATCTTTTGAGGCGTTTCAACCAGTAATGAGATGATTAGTCAGATCTATATGCTCATCTGCTATTGTTTACTTACTTTTTTTATGTAAACTTGTAATATTAATTAAAAACCTCTTATTAGTCAATATGACTACATGTTGTTAATTTAAAGTCTTCATTATTTTTTTAATGTAATAAAAAAAAAACTTCTAGCAATATTGGTACTTGTAATAAGTTCGCAAAACACTGAAAAGATCGTATATGATCATAAAACATCTTAATTTTAAATAATAAGTCACTAATGTAATCTGATTCATAACTTATACCTAATTAAGTATTAACAACGCAGACAAGAATCAATGTAAGGCGTCAATTACTGTAAATTTACCTTTTAAATAATGCAAAATAATGGAAAAACACAAGTTGTGGAAACAGTTACTTGACAGTCCAAAAATGATGTAGAATTTGTTTTTGTCATATTTTGTGTACTTCTTTCAATAATTTTATAATTTTTTTATATTTATATTCCTGATGTAATAATTAGTAAATATATAAAATAAAATACATATATACTAAAACAAAAAGTTGTGTTTTTTGAATAAGAAGTTGAAATTTTCAATTTTTTTTGAATGAGTAAACTCATACCTGACAAACTGTATATAAATATATTAGGGGTATTCACTCTCTCTTGTAAACTGATTGCAAGGAGCACGAAATGCAAGAATGCTATACAAAAACTGCAAGACTGCGAGAACACCTCTGTTGCAGAATTGCATCATCAAAATGAATCAGCTGTTTTTGCAGCCGTATCAAATTGAGCAAAGAAAAATAAAAGTATAACAATGCCGCGAACAAGTGAAATACAAAAATGTATAGATTTTTTTATTGAAAATAGTGCTTTTAATATTCTGATTGAAGGTATTAACATGTTGTTAATGTAGTTTTCACTACTATATAGTTTCTATTTGTTAGATGATGCAAATTACTGGGAAGTGATGGAGCAATTAAATAAAGACCTTTTGTTTACTTTAGTAAACCATCACAGAAATCACCAACCCGTACCAAAATTTATTCAATGGAGATCTACCATTCTTCAAGAATTTGATGAAGGCCGTTTTTGTCAGATGCTTAGAGTAAATTGGAACGTATTTTCCTTAATAGTCTCACTAATAAACTATTAAGGATTGATATTGTTTTATATCGTTTGGGTTCATCAGACGAAAATGCGGCTATTCGTAAAGTCGCTACATTATTTGTTGTTGGAGATATATGTAATAATAATATAATATAAAAATAATTAGTATAATAATAATATAATATAAAAATAATTAATATAATAATAATATAATATAAAAATAATTAGTATAATAAAAATATAACTAATTCTTAATTTATTATTGTTATTTGTTATATTTTTTATCGAGGGGGGTAGTGGGGCTTTGCACAGCAGAACGCACGACTTTCGGTGCAGAGCTGGATGATGTGTTGTCTGCAGACGATTCAATAAAAAAAACTTCGTTGCCTAGCGCAGAACTAGTTGGTGGCTATGGCAATGTTTCCGTACGAAATTAGACATGCGTCCAAACACTTCATTCAATAGTTCAAAATGTGAACAAATTTTCGTAAGTTTCGCTGAAATTGATAAATAGATAAATTAATTCACAAATGTATATGTATATAATATTATATTTGTGAAAACTTAATTAATGGTCACATCGATTTAAATTATTGAACGAAACGCATGTATATAGCATAGCCATAGATTAACATATCTCGAAATTTTACTAACAGTCAATTCAAATTTAAAAATGAGAAGCAACAAATGACAAAACAGCTGATTTCCGCCGTTTCTGGTTTGTTGCAAGCAAATATACATAGGTTTCAGCATTGGAAGTTTGCACGCAATTGCACGAAATTTTGTGCGTGTATTTTGTTGTTGTTATTTGCATTCTCGTACAATCTGTGCATTTCGTGCACCTTGCAATGAGTTTGCAAGAGAGAGTGAATACCCCTATTATAGATTTATAATCGCAGTTGCAAGTCATTTTATTATTGAATATAATATATTAACAATATATATTAACAATATTGATAACAGTATTGAAATAAAAAATAAATTACATTTTTACAAAGTGATTTGGAGGGAATTTATGTCAATATATTGTGCTAATTGTAAACAAATGCACACAAAATCATGTTCGGTGAGTGTGAACAGATTCTTACGTGACGTCGTAAGTAATTTTACCAAATATAGACCGTCGGAAAGTATAATCTTATATTTTATCAGTATTAATGTCACCTTTTTCAATATTTGTGCCGATGTGATATAAAGAACTAATTTTTTTCTGCAATTTTTTTCTCTATTCTCAGGCGGACGTGGTTTCCGTTCTTTTAGTGATATTCTTTGATCAGGCCTAGTATTTGATGTGTAACAATTTTAGTGTAACGGTGCACCAGGGTGTATGCTTGAGATTGCGTTTAGTCAACGTATTTCTCAAAATATCTTTAATAGAGCATTGTAATTAAACAATTTATATCAATGGTAATGTTGCCAAAGGTGAAAGTGTCCGAATTTCTCTTAAAGGTAAGGTACCAGCTATTGTATTGCCAATAATATTACATATTGTTTTTAGAGAATCCAAAGTATAAATCAGCAGTGCAGTGGATGTCTGTTTGGAGTTTTTTATGGAGATGGCACTTTATTATTAGTAGGGTTCAATGTAGAATCTACTATTGGTCATCTCAATTATAAACAAATACAGCATAAGTTTCCAGCAGAGCTCGACTTGTGCGGGCTAGTCAAATTTGGTGATTGTACAGATGCTGAAGCTCATCTCAGTACGATAATTAAAGATGTGGATATAACTGATAATCCGATTTTATTGCATTGCGAACTTGGAACATTGGTGGGTTTGCGCGCATCTATATTTATGCATAGCAAATTGCAAGACATACCGTATGATATAATGGATTCAGAACATCTTTATAGGGATTTTTGTTTTACTAAACTTAAATGCAATTTAAAATTGTATACCTATCAAAACCCTCAGGTGATGCATCAAGTTCAATATTAAAATCTTTATGCTTTATTTTCGTATCATATATAGACAATACCACAAGATATGCATATGTTACGGAAATTTGTATCTGGCGGAACAATGGCCTTCCAAATCAACTCAGGTGAAGCTTATATTACAAGTACTGGAACAAACTTGGACAATAAATCTATTATTAAGGATTTATTATCCCCTGAAAAGTATGCAGGGAATGCTACTAATTTAAAACCTCTGATAACAAAATTAATCCCTCGTACATTAAATAATATATATGGAGCTTTGGGTTGTCAATTTGATATAATCAATATAAATGGTTTAGTTTCGAAATCCTATGATAGCCAGATAAATCATTTAAATGGCGATAACGAACTTGGAAGTTCGCCTGCTGTAAACATTGGTATCAAAAACAAAGTAAATAAAATTTGCATTCCACTCCAAATGGAATCGATGGCAATGCTGTCGAAAAATACTAAAGTTAATCGCCTTTATGATATTCTTATAGAAAGTGTGTGCCGATCGTTACGTCTGTTTGAGCATGCAATTATTGAACATTTAGAAACTGAAAATAATTTGGTATTAATACCTCGCAGCTACCACTTTTTTCCACAGGTAATTAGTACTGAAAATGTGTATATTTATTAAAAAATAGTGTTTATGTAGGAATTAGGACATTTCCTTTCCTGTTCATATCTTGAAGGCATTAGTGATGATGAAATAACTATGCAAAATCGTCGAAAACGTCTACATCGCCATTTTGGACTGCCAATTACGCAACCATTTTTTCGACGTGCAAATCGATGCCAGTTTAAAAATGAAATGGAATTGGAAACACCGCTATTAAATGTTCACTGTGGAGTACGGCCAATTGGATTGTTAGAAGGAAAACAATATATTACGCAAGGAAATTATTACTACTTTCATTATTTACAAGATAAAGGTTGGGGCTGCGCGTATCGTTCTCTTCAAACTATTTTTTCCTGGTTTTTATTGCAAGGGTATACTGATGAGAAAATACCGAATCATAATAAAATTCAAAAATACCTAGTTGAAATCGGTGATAAACCACAAAACTTTATTGGATCTTCTCAATGGATTGGTTCAGCTGAAGTAAGCATGTGTCTTCAAGGATTTCTAAATGTAGAGTCGAAAATTCTGCATGTCGCAATAGGAGAAAACTTAGCTAAAATAGCTTATGACCTCGTTCTTCATTTTCAAACTAATGGCACTCCAGTTATGATTGGTGGTGGAGTTTTGGCGCATACAATAATTGGAATACATTATTCTAATGAACCCAGGGATATTAAGTTCCTGATTTTAGATCCTCACTATTCTGGTACTGATGATGTCGAGATCATACAATCAAAAGGTTGGTGCGGATGGAAGGGATCTGATTTCTGGAACAAAAAAAATTATTACAATTTATGTTTACCACAACTTCCAATTCTATATTAGAACCACACAACGCTGGATTGAATTTAATACAATATAGGATTGAATTTTATACAATATTAATAATTTTATTATTTCTAATTTTTAAAATATTAATTATAATGAAATTTATCCGACATTTTTGGAATAACGTTTCCAAAATCGTTTTACATCGTCGTGACCATTTCTAGTAACGACCATTGTACGTGTTCTTTCGTTTTGCCAAATTAGAGCATCAGATGAATTAGCATAATCTCGCAGAGTTATAAAATCGGCTTGAGACAAAAACTGATTATAAACAACGCCTTCCGTGAAAGTAAAACGATTGCGCTCCAATTCCCATAGTCGCATTTGGTCGAGAACAGTTGGGGGTAAAGCTGAGCTCGCGTTAGGATCTAAATCTATTTTCATGTTAGCGTGTGCATATTGTTTCAAATAACTTATAATTTGGTCGGCGGTAATTCCACCACGTAGAGCTTGCCGAACGGAATCTCTTGTAAGAACACCAACGACTAAATTCGGAAAACGATATATTAATTCAGTAAAAAGTGCTAAAATAGATACTTTAAGTTGGTCATTGGTATAAGCGTACACGCGGTAATTTGTCTCAACTATTATGTATCCTTCAGATTTTTTCGCTTCATTACTTACACTAGAAATTCTATTTTTGTTACCCATATTAAGAGCTAGTCTAGTTGGGTAAAACCGACCTTCCTTCCTCTTGCGTTGGAATACCAATCCAAATTCTCTTAAATGCTGTAAAAATGTTAGCATCCTGGAACTCATTCCATCAGAACTGTAATTGCGACCTAATGTACTAAAACTTAATTGAAATAGTAGAGAAAGACATTCTGGCAAGGAAAGTCCACGTTCTTCACAAGCATCCAAATATTGTAGCATAAAAGTCCAAACTTGTGTTTGCGTATCAAATAATAAGAACTGAAATCCCTGACTTGTTATCCTCACACCATCTTTCTCAATGCGTTTCATTAAATTTGAATGGAGCAATATGCGAACTGCATCTGGACTTATTAGTTCATTATCGCATCCAAGTTTATTACATGTTTCTGGTCCTACCATAAATTTCAAAACACAATTCCAACGTGATGCTGCGTACTTATCCAGAGAGTAAATATCCCGGGGTTTTGAATGTTTATCCGACGTGTATGACATGAGCCATGGTTTTCCACCGCCCAACAAGGCAACTCTTAAATTCTTCTTAAAGTTGGGGCAAAGTTCCCAACCTGATAATCCACCAGGAATTGGTGTAACTCTCCATACACACAGCGCTGAAAGAGACGCAATTGCTTCTGCCAATTCTCTACAAGACACTTATATATTAAGGAAAATAAGAACTTTTTAAAAATTACTTCGCAAAGTGCTGAGATCCCCACGAAGCTACAACAGCTTGAGGCACTGCTTGTTCTACAAACAAAGTACGTATCACAAATTGCCGTGCAATTTCGGATAACTCCTGATATACTGCTAAACATATTGGTGGATAACTGTAGAGTTTTTCAAGAAGCTCCGGTTTAAGCGCTCGCAAGTACTCGTATAAGTTTCTACATTCAAGTATACAAGGTTTTGGAATAGAAATAAGAGCAGACTCTAATCTTCCTTCGATGAACTTGGTATCAGACATCGCTCTTAAATACAGCTTCAATTTTAATCAAACCGTAATCACCTGTAACAAAATTAAGGCAGCCCGTACTACTAAAACTAGTGGTCAATATATTAAAATTGCATTTAGTTTACTGTAATGCAGTTACTTTTTATGTGCTTTATATATATACATATGTTTTTTATTACTTATTTTAGTAAATATATACTACCAAGGTTAAATGCATCACAATTGAATAAGATTAAATTAGTAATTCGAAATTTTTAGGTATTGTGGAAACACTTTCTAATGTTATTAACTTCAGATCAAAATTAGCTTTTATATAAAACGTGAATTTGTTTCCAATGTGGGAACATAATATTCTAAACTCTTATTACATGCATGTTTCTATAAGCAAGTCTACTGCTTTTTAATTTGAATACTCCAATCAGTAAGAATTTAATTTTATATCTCTGTATTACATACATATGATTCTAGAGATATTCACTCTCTCTTGCAAACTTATTGCGAGGTGGACGAAATGCACAGATTGTACGAACCTACAATTACCAACAACTAAATACACGCACAAAGTTTCGTACAATTGCTTACAATCTTCCTATAATAAAACTTATGTATATTTGCTTGCAAAAAACAAAAATGGCAGAAATCAGCTGTTTTGACATTTACCAAACTCTAAATTTGTGTTTGGTTGCGAAAGGTAAGTTTGTGTAAATTACTAAACTTTTCTAATTATTTTTTTTTTTTAAATTTTCTAATTATTTTTTTTTAAATTTTCTAATAATTTCTCATTTTTAGAAATTTAAATTTAATTTTTATATATTTTAAGAATTATTTTGTGCTAAAAACATTCTTTAAGTAAGTTTTTATATTTTAAAGAATTAAATTGAAACTAATTTTAGTTTTAAGAATTAAAATAAGAAATTATGTTTAATTCTAAGAAATATGAAATCTTTATATAATGAAATAAATAATAAACATGTTTTAAGTAAGTTTTTATATTTAAAAAATTTTTTTGTGAATAAAAATATTAAAATGCAACATTTTAAAGAATTAAATTAAAAATAATTTTAGTTTTAAGAATTAAAACAAGAAATTATATTTAATTCCAATTTAATTTAATTCTACTTAAAAGTAATTTTAGTTTTAATAATTAAAATAAGAAATAATGTTTAGTTCTAAGAAACATGAAATCTTTATATAATGAAGTAATGAAATAAATAACAGGTTGCTATTATCATTTCCTCAATTCCTTCAGTTTCAATTACTATTTTGCACTCTGTACTTGCTCCGCTGTTGTTCTAAACGCTGTAGAAAATAAATCAAAAAGAAGCATGCATACTCTGTTTCAAAGTGTATAGCAAAGCGCACATTTTTACTTTGTACTTGGTGTGCAGATATGTATGTTATGCTTAACTCACAACCTTCCTAACCCAATTCACTTATAACAAACACATCTTCATCTTTGTTCCGTTAACTCCCAGTGGAGCATAAGACCTCGACAGTAGTGGCGATGCTTGAGGAATTCGACGATGACACCACGGGAACAGTAGAATACCTTCGTAAGCGGTTACGTGAAATAGTAATGAAGGGAGAGGAACCAGGAACGAAGTATCTTGAAATTGAAGCGAAATATAACCGCGGGAGCTCGCCTAAGCCGATGAATCATGAACCTGAACCACACAAACCCTCCGTTACAGAAACCAAGCCAACTGAAGAGGATTATGGAGACATAGCAAGAATAACCAATCAGGTGCGTAAATGGGCTCTGTATTATGATGGTGAAACACCAGCGTTACCATTTGTCGAAAGGTTGGAGAAGCTTGCCGAGGTATACAATATCTCAAAACACATCTTACCAAGAATAATGCCAGAAGTGCTAATAGGAAGAGCCTTAAAATGGTTTCGTAACAATAATCGAAGATGGGTGAGGTGGAGTAAATTCAAACAAGATTTTATCGGGTTTTTCTTACCCAGTAACTATTTTGAGGAATTAGAGGACACCATTCGTAATTGACATCAATTGAAAAACGAATCGTTTAAGGACTACATGTTGGCGCTGCAGGATATGACGCGACAAGCCGGACACACGAGAGAGCAACAACTAAACCGGCTCTATTATAATAGTATGCCTGAATACCAGCTACATATTAAGCGTCGTGAGTTCTCGTGATTAGATGACTTAATACAATTGGCGAGCGAGTTTGAAAGACTTAGTAAGTTAACAAGGAATGAGGCCCCAAGTACATTCGGTTGGTCAAATATTGTATGTAGGCTGCAAACAGGTAATATCGATGTAAGAACTGCATGTCGACGGTGCGGTGCAAGCGGACACTTCGCACAACGATGTACGAATCCCGTAGTGATTTACTGTTGGGTTTGCGGTAGACGCGGAACCCGCGCGAGGGATTGTTGTCGAAGACCGACACCACCATCGGAAAACTTACGGGGTGTTGTCCCACGCGACAGACCGACAACCCCCTTACCACCTGGTCCGCAACAGTAAATAAGTTATATCTCACTTCATCTTAATAGATGGAGAGAGTTGGGCACTTGTAGACAGACCAAACTCATGTTACCTAAACCGTGGGCCAGAGAAGCGATAAAAGTGTTTAGCTATTCGCGGAGCACTCTAAGCTGGCTGACCTCACTAATTACTGGACATGGCAACTTCAAGTATCACCTCAAAAAGATAACTTGCTGAGGAAGACACTTGCAGACTATGTCTAGAAGAAAAGGAGACAGCGGTGAATATATTGTGCCAATGTCCAGCACTGGCAAGTAGGAGGAAAACTGTCTTGGGACACCATTGGGTTGGTGACGACTTGGCAGGAAACCTCAAGCTAAATGAGATGCTTGCATTAACAAAAGATGTAGTTATGCGAACGGAAGCCATTCCAGCTTTAACTCAATAACAACATCCGAGAGTCGAAGGACGAAAAAGGACCCAAGTCGTTTCGTGGTCTACTTCGACTAATCCTTCACTTCAGTGGGGCCACTTGTTGGACAATGCGCTGTCCCAATGCCCCACCATATATATATACCAGTGGTGATGTCGTCTATGCAGTCATCACATTAGGGGAATGGCCTTCACATGCAACTGTCGATACGGGGGCTATGAGAAGTGTTGTCAGTAGTCGGGTGTTAGAAAACAATCTTGTGAAAGGGTCTAGGGTTCACCATGAAGAAACAATCCATTTAGCGAATGGTTCTGTCCGATTGGTTACTCAGCGGCTGGAGTGTGATGTGAAATATGAAAATAAAACTGTCAAACTGTCGTTTCTAGTTATGGAGAGCACCAGTGATGACATCATACTGGGTATCGATTTTTTACAAGCCATAGGAGCCACACAACAGTGCGATGGTTCAGTAACTAAGTTTCAAAATCTAAATGGACGTTGTAGGTCCAGTAAAATTTTACATTTTTCAATAGGTAATGCTACGAAATCAACAGATGAAGAATCTATTGGAGATACAATCGAGAAAAACCAACCAGAACCGACATGTGAAATATGGGACGATAGTTGCTTAAATAATAGTATCACTATTCAGGACGACCATAATAAACAAATGAATAAGGTGACGAAAGGGAAAGACCAAAGGAGTGAGGCAAATGTTGTTCTGAATGATATCAAAGTTTTTTTGGAACGAGAAATGGATAAATTCAACACTTTCAAAGGAGTATGTAATCTGGCTCATCATCGTATTTCCATGATTGATGATCAACCCATTAAACAGCGTTACTATCCTCGTAATCCGGCAATGCAAGCTTTTATTAATAAAGAGATCGACGAACTACTGGAAAACGAATGCATTGAACAGTCGAAAAGTGCATATAGCGCGCCAATAGTGTTGATGAAAAAGAAAAATAACAAATGGAGATTATGTGTGGATGATCGTCAACTAAATGCAAAATCGAAACCAGACGCATATCCACTTCCGCGCATACATCATATACTGGATCGGCTTCGTGAGGCGAATGTTATAAGTAGCTTGGATTTGAAAAATGGGTATTGGCAGATACCGATGCATCCAGACAGCAAACCCTTGACAGCGTTCACTGTACCGGGACGGGGTCTATTCCAGTGGAAGGTAAATGCCATTTGGGTTACATTCCGCCCCTGCTACGTTTCAGCGCGCATTGGATTCAGTTATTGGACCAGAAATGGAGCCCTTTGCATTTGCATACTTAGATGATATCATCGTCATAAGTCGTAATCGTGAAGAACATTTCCAACATCTCGAAATTGTGTTCAATCGACTATGAGAAGCCAATTTGAGGATAAATGCAGAGAAATGTGAGTTTTTCAAATCAACCTTGAAGTACCTTGGACAAGTTGTTAGTTATAAAGGTATTCATACCGACCCAGAGAAAGTCTCAGCTGTACAAAATCTGAAACCTCCAACGACGGTGAGGGAATTAAGACGATTTTTGGGAATGACATCATGGTACCGACGATTTGTGAAAAATTTCTCAACAATCGTTCACCCACTAACTCAACTCCTCCGAAAAGAAAAACATTGGAAATGGCACACGGCAAACCGCGTTCGAGAACTTAAAGAAGCAGTTGACGGAAGCCCCAGTACTCTAGTGCTCTGATTTTAACAAACCCTTTTGTCTGCAGACAGACGCCAGTGCTTGTGGTCTTGGTGCAATCCTCACGCAACAATTTGAAGACGGAGAAAAGGTGATTGCCTATGATAGCCGACGACTAGATAAAGCCGAATCAAATTACTCCCCTACTGAAAAGGAGTGTTTAGCAATCATCTGGGGTATCCGTAAAATGCGACCATATTTAGAAGGATACAGATTCACGGTGAGAACGGACCATTTGTCATTGAAATGGTTAAATTCAATTTCTAATCCATCTGGCCGAATCGCACGCTGGGCGCTGGAGTTGCAACAGTTCAATTTTGAAGTGCAATATCGGAAAGGCAAGTACAATGTGGTAGCTGATGCATTATCGCGTCAACCGGAAGAAATGGCAGCCTCTGTTAGAAGGATAAAAATCAGCGACGGCGCGTATGGTGAACGAGATTGGGTTCACAAACGAAAAGAGGAGGTTAGATTGTACCCAAAAAAATTCACAGACTACATTATTGAAAATGATCAACTGTATAGACATATACCCAGTTACGATCAAGACGAGGATAATAAACCATGGAAATTATGTGTACCCACAATACTAAAGTAACAGATATTGATGGAGAATCATAGCATACCTGCAGCAGGACATTTCGGAGTAAGAAAAACTAAGCAAAAGGTATCCAAATTGTATTTTTGGGCGGGTATGTTTCGTGATATTAGTAAATATGTAAGAAGTTGCGATTCTTGCCAGAGATTTAAAACGAACCAACAGGCTGCTGTCGGACTCATGTTGACACGATTAGCAGAAGAACCATGGGCTACCGTCTGCACTGACTTTGTTGGACCACTGCCAAGATCTAAACAAGGAAATAGCATGCTCCTGGTCTTTGTGGATAAGTTCACAAAATGGGTAGAACTGGTACTCCTACGGAAGACGACCACGATCGCCATTCAAAAGGCTTTCAGAGAACGTATCCTTGCGCGCTTCGGTGTACCAAAAGTCTTATTATCAGATAATGGGACCCAGTTTACCAGTCGGGCTATTAGAACTTTTTTCTCAGAATTTGGTATAACACAACAATTTACCGCTCCGTACGCCCCACATGAAAACTCCACAGAGAGGACTAATAGGACCGTTAAGACGCTTATCAGTCAACTCACGGAAGGTGATCACAGGAATTGGGACGTATATTTGCCGGAAATTACATTAGCGATGAACTCAAGTGTAGCCGAATCCACGGGATTCTCAGCAACCTTTTTGAATTTCGGGCGAGAACCACGTATGCCTGCTAATCAATTTGACAAGGTCATTCCAGGTACCGGAGACATACCAATCACTCCTACGGATAAAGTCCAGAAATTACAAGGAATCATGGAAGTGGTAAGGCAAAACATGCAATACGCCTCTATCGAACAAGCAAGACATTACAATCTTCACCGTAGGCACTGGAAACCGCAAATAGGGGATCAAGTCTTCATAAGGAACCATGCTCTGTCTAAAGCGGTTGATCACATTGCTGCGAAACTATGTCCAAAATTCAGTGGGCCATACGAGGTGAAATGTTTTCAATCACCAGTGATTGTAATAGTAGAAGACAAGATCACTAAAACCCGGAAAACAGCACACGTCAGCGATATCAAATTGTACTATGATCACGAAGATTCTAATCGTGAATAGTGCGAAGGCGGTATGATCATCCACTTTTTGCATTACCAAGTAAATTAGCATTGCATTTGAAATTTGCTTGTCGGAGCCAATTGAACGCAACAAATCGTAGATTGCAGACACATTGTCAATCAGACTTCTAAGTTGACTACAACTTTGCTTTGATGTATGTGTCAATGCAAATAGTTAAGCAATATTTATCATAAAAATTAAGCTGCTATTTTCATAGCGGGATTTCAATTTCTGAAGTGCCTTTGGATAATTTTCGTTACTAACTTGAAAAGCCTTTACGGTATCCAATGCTTGTCCATGTAAACAGTTAAACAAATGATTAAATTTTTCAATATTTGACAATCCAACTTCTCTGTCAATGATTTGATTAAACAACGAAATAAAATTGTTGTATTCGGAGTATGTTCCACTAAACGACGGCAATTTCAACGGTGGCAATCTTGTACTTGATGAGACAGTTGAAAACGTGTGATGTCGTAACGAAATATGCAAATCCTCACCTAGTTGCTTTTAAATAGATGTTTTGATGTTGACATATAGATCCTCAAGTTCGCCTCTCATATTGTCTTCAGGTTCCAATTCTTCAATTCGAGATTGATAGCTCATTAGCTACGTGAAATATGATTCCAAACGGCATTTTAATTCAATAGGCGATAAAACCGTTGTGTCTGATTTTGCATTTCGTTCTATGATACTCCTGATCCGAGTTATATTATTCTTCGTGTTAGCACATTGCTGTTTAAGTTCAGTAGCCATAATAGAATCCAATTAAATTGCCGTAGATGCAAAAATCAAAATATTGTAAACAATTGATATATCGAAAACAGAGAAAATAAAACGCAACAATAATTGCACCAGTGACGATTGCTCTAAGGTGCGGAGGTGTACGGTGCACACCCTAACATAATTTGCAAAATGTCAAATAACATAGGCATATAAATTTATTATGTATCTTCACATCAAGAATTATTATTATTTATTACATTTCCATATATATATTTTTAAAGTTTTAGCAAAAACAATTAAATATAATTGTCTATGAAAACTCAATCAATTTGCTTCTGTTAGCCGCTATACTCGTTAGTTGTGCTCATATATATATTTGCAGCTCAAATCACAGAACATTTCTATTATATTTCGTCTCTCCCCTTTGTGTGCAAAGAAGTTGGCCGCACATTCATACGTTGCATATGAACAAAATAATGTGCGTGTGCTTCCGTTCGTAATATCAGAAATAGAGATTTATATAGTGGGAATTGTATGAGAGTAATTTTCTGTTCTATTCGACTATCAACTGCATGTATAACATTCCAACATGTTAACTTGTCGAAGTGGTTAGACGTGCGGCTAAAGTTTGTAGCTCACATTACTATACATTTCTTTCAAATTTCGTCTCTTCCCTTTTAGCTGTTGCTCCAGCGAATAATAGCTGTTTTATGAGCGGAGTAGCTGGCCGCACATTTATACGTTGCAAGTGCGTTCGATTTTGTTTGATCACTGCATGAACATGTATGGTTCTATTATTATTATTAATTACACTAGTTTACAGCCAAAAATTTCCAAAGACTGGACTTATATTTCCTATAGGGAAATTTTCCGTAGAACTCGAATCTTACAACAATTTTTTTTCCTGTGTACCGTTTTCGAGTTATTTGCAAAAAACCGTTATTATGACTTTTCTCAAAATATCACTCTGCATATGGCTCCGTAACTTCATTTTTGAAGTTACTTTAGTAGTGCGTGATATATCAAATTAAAGGTGAAACTTGTACAAACGTTTTGAGCTACATAACGTTAATATAACTTATTTAATTTCGCTGCTATAGCTGAAAATGTACAGATGAAAAATGTTTTTTTTACGCTTTTTTCAACTTTTTCGATTTTCAATGTGATAGGACTCCCACAAAAATATTTTAAAAAAATTCTTTTTTTGATTGATGTTAAAGACTTTTTAGTACAAACATTTCGAGTGGCTTAACATAAAAATCGAATACAAATTTCAGAAGTTATTTGCCATTTTCCAAATTTGCACAAAATAGTGGTTTTTTAACAAATCAGAAAAGTCATTTTTTCGAATTTGTTTTTTAAAATTTAGAGTGCAAATCAAAACAGTATTATGTAAAATTGTACAAATTTTATTTAAAAATTAATATTATTATTAAATATTTATATATTGCATTTTACGTAAAAGTTTGACATCGAACGTGAAACTGCTGATTGCCTATGTATCATGTGATATGTAGCAGTTGATTAAACTGTTAATTTTACGTATGGTATCATATGATACCATACGATTCTACTTGCAATTTGCTGTGGCTAAGCAAGATAAGCCGTGGACTTCTAATAGAGTGTGTCTAACCTGCAGGATTACACTTAAAAGATGGTATATTGGAAGAAAACAATATTTGAACTTTTGTGTACCAATATTATGGAAAGAGGTTGTAAACCATTAGTGTTATTTCTGCGTCAGAAATCCTAATGTATATGCCGACAAAGAAAATAAGATTTAAGACCCAGAAATAACACTAATGGTTTACAACCTCTTTCCAAAATATTGGTACACAAAAGTTCAAATATTGTTTTCTTCCAATATACCATATTTTAAGTGTAATCCTGCAGGCTAGACACACTCTATTAGAAGTCCACGGCTTATCTTGCTTAGCCACAGCAAATCGCAAGTAGAATCATATGGTATCATATGATACCATACGTAAAATTAACAGTTTAATAAACTACTACATATCACATGATACATAGGCAATCAGCAGTTTCACGTTCGACGTCAAACTTTTACATAAAATGCAATATATAAATATTTAATAATAATATTAATTTTTAAATAAAATTTGTACAATTTTACATAATACAGTTTTGATTTGCACTCTAAATTTTAAAAAACAAATTCGAAAAAATGACTTTTCTGATTTGTTAAAAAACCACTATTTTGGGCAAATTTGGAAAATGGCAAATAACTTCTGAAATTTTATTCGATTTTTATGTTAAGCCACTCGAAATGTTTGTACTAAAAAGTCTTTAACATCAATCAAAAAAAGAATTTTTTTAAAATATTTTTGTGGGAGTCCCATCACATTGAAAATCGAAAAAGTTGAAAAAAGCGTAAAAAAACATATTTAATCTGTACATTTTCAGCTATAGCAGCGAAACTAAATAAGTTATATTAACGTTATGTAACTCAAAACGTTCGTACAAGTTTCACCTTTAATTAGATATATCACGCACTACAAAAGTAACTTCAAAAATAAAGTTACGGAGCCATATGCAGAATGATATTTTGAAAAAAGTCAAAATAACGGTTTTTTGCAAATAACTCGAAAACGGTACACAGGAAAATCGTTGTAAGATTCGAGTTCTACAGAAAATTTCCCTATAGGAAACATAAGTCCAGTCTTTGAAAATTTTTGGCTGTAAACTAGTGTAATTAATAATAATAATAGAACCATACATGTTCATGCAGTGATCAAACAAAATCGAACGCACTTGCAACGTATAAATGTGCGGCCAGCTACTCCGCTCATAAAACAGCTATTATTCGCTGGAGCAACAGCTAAAAGGGAAGAGACGAAATTTGAAAGAAATGTATAGTAATGTGAGCTACAAACTTTAGCCGCACGTCTAACCACTTCGACAAGTTAACATGTTGGAATGTTATACATGCAGTTGATAGTCGAATAGAACAGAAAATTACTCTCATACAATTCCCACTATATAAATCTCTATTTCTGATATTACGAACGGAAGCACACGCACATTATTTTGTTCATATGCAACGTATGAATGTGCGGCCAACTTCTTTGCACACAAAGGGGAGAGACGAAATATAATAGAAATGTTCTGTGATTTGAGCTGCAAATATATATATGAGCACAACTAACGAGTATAGCGGCTAACAGAAGCAAATTGATTGAGTTTTCATAGACAATTATATTTAATTGTTTTTGCTAAAACTTTAAAAATATATATATGGAAATGTAATAAATAATAATAATTCTTGATGTGAAGATACATAATAAATTTATATGCCTATGTTATTTGACATTTTGCAAATTATGTTAGGGTGTGCACCGTACACCTCCGCACCTTAGAGCAATCGTCACTGGTGCAATTATTGTTGCGTTTTATTTTCTCTGTTTTCGATATATCAATTGTTTACAATATTTTGATTTTTGCATCTACGGCAATTTAATTGGATTCTATTATGGCTACTGAACTTAAACAGCAATGTGCTAACACGAAGAATAATATAACTCGGATCAGGAGTATCAGAACGAAATGCAAAATCAGACACAACGGTTTTATCGCCTATTGAATTAAAATGCCGTTTGGAATCATATTTCACGTAGCTAATGAGCTATCAATCTCGAATTGAAGAATTGGAACCTGAAGACAATATGAGAGGCGAACTTGAGGATCTATATGTCAACATCAAAACATCTATTTAAAAGCAACTAGGTGAGGATTTGCATATTTCGTTACGACATCACACGTTTTCAACTGTCTCATCAAGTACAAGATTGCCACCGTTGAAATTGCCGTCGTTTAGTGGAACATACTCCGAATACAACAATTTTATTTCGTTGTTTAATCAAATCATTGACAGAGAAGTTGGATTGTCAAATATTGAAAAATTTAATCATTTGTTTAACTGTTTACATGGACAAGCATTGGATACCGTAAAGGCTTTTCAAGTTAGTAACGAAAATTATCCAAAGGCACTTCAGAAATTGAAATCCCGCTATGAAAATAGCAGCTTAATTTTTATGATAAATATTGCTTAACTATTTGCATTGACACATACATCAAAGCAAAGTTGTAGTCAACTTAGAAGTCTGATTGACAATGTGTCTGCAATCTACGATTTGTTGCGTTCAATTGGCTCCGACAAGCAAATTTCAAATGCAATGCTAATTTACTTGGTAATGCAAAAAGTGGATGATCATACCGCCTTCGCACTATTCACGATTAGAATCTTCGTGATCATAGTACAATTTGATATCGCTGACGTGTGCTGTTTTCCGGGTTTTAGTGATCTTGT
>NC_051846.1:96186097-96193582 GCF_002237135.1 Teleopsis dalmanni | reverse complement strand
ACGTATGGACTATATCCAGTGGCATATTCATATATAATTAAAATTGAAGTGTGTGACCTACATATACATATTTAAAACGTCTCTCGATGTTTTCCTTTTTAGCCTTGGACATCAGGTGTGTAAGCAGCGGGTTTGAGTGCATATATATGCGATGAGCGTAATTCTTTATAATTCGAGATATTTCTTCTTTGATTGTCGGAACACGTAGTTGTTTATGCAGCTATTCATTTGTTACATACCAAGGTGCGTATGTGATCATTCATAGTGTTTTAGATTGAAAACGCTGGATAATTGCCAAGTTTGAGTCTACTGCAATACCCCATAATTGGGCCCCAGAACTCCATATAGGTTTTAGTACAGTTTTGTATACTTATTGTCAAGTGACAGATTGGAATTTCGTTTGAGGAACCAAAATAAGTTTCGCAATTTAAGACGCAGGGATTTATGCTTTATGAATATGTGTGGTTTCCAGGTTAGCTTACTATCCAGATGTGTGCCCAAGTATTTTGTTTCTACAGCTTGTGGTAATTGAGTATTGTTTATTAAAACTGGCGGGCACGTAGAACGTTTTGAGGTTAATGTTACTTGGACAGATTTTGACTCATTTGGTTTGATACGCCAATTTTTCATCCAAAGAGCAACATTGTTAAGGCAGGTTTGTAGTTTGGTCGAAGCACGAATTGGGGCACTGTCAACTGATAAAATAGCTGTATCGTCTGCAAATGTGCCGATAATACGCTCACCGGTAAGGCGAAGATCCGCAGCATATAGAATATAATGCATTGGTCTCATTATGCTACGTTGAGGTACTCCTGCTCCTATATCATAAAGTACTGTAGTTTCGTTTTCATGCTTAATGAAAAAGTACCTTGCCGAGAGGTATGATTTAATAAATATGAAAAAATTTAGAGGTAGATTCAGTTGTAGTTTGAAAAGAAGACTCTCATGACATACTCGAAGCTTGTAAAATATCTAAAAATGACGCAGTGCAATATTTCTTACCATCTATCGCACTATGGATATGTCTGACATGTCTATGAATTTTTTCTATTGTGCTATGTTTTTGACGAAAGCCGAATTGATGATCAGGGATGAGTCTGTTTTGTTGGATAATAGGTGTAAGGCGCTTTAGAAACAGGATTTCCATAACTTTTGACAGGATGGGAAGTAGACTTATTGGACGATATGATTTGACGTCTTCTATGCATTTCCTGGTTTCGGTATCATGGAGATTTGTGCTATCTTCCATTGTGGCGGAATAAAGTCCCTTATTATCGCAGCGTTAACTATATGAATGAGAAATACAAATCCTTTCGGTGGTGGCTGCTGCAAGGCCATGCCTGTGATTAAATCGTATCCTGGAGCTTTTTTTACTTTTAACTTCGTTATAACATCCCTAAGTTCATTAATAGAATATCTTTTAATTGGAAGTTCTAACTGGTAAGGCAGCTGTAGAAAAGTTATCCTTTTGTTGGGTTGAACTTTATTCAAAATATTATATTTTTTTTTTATTTTACAAAAACAAATTGTTAAAATAGACTCGTTGAGTCTCGTGCACTTTTAAGAAAAATAAAGTTTCAGTTCCTCGTTTACTCTTACTACTCTTACTAAAGAAAGTTTGTGTTTGAATAATTGAGGAGTTTTTTGTTTTTTGCGTTTTGCTATTTTTGCTATTTGTGAACATTGTAATTTTAACTCAGATCAAAGAAAAGCCTTTGATCAGACATTTTTTGTCGCTCAACGTGGAACTGGTGAACATTATTATTTTGAAGGTCATTCAAACCGTTCATTTACTGTGCAGTGTTAAATTACCAAGGTTCGTGTTAAAAATTTTGTGACGGATTATTTTCAAATATTTTATATACATACATACTTATATATAAAAGAAACATAACGTTTTTATAGTTGGTATCCAGTACCCGTTACGATTTTCACACGTGCTCTGGGCGTTAGAAAAATCACGCTGTTTTCGATATTCCAACGGTAGTTGCTACATCTGCTGTCAACTGCGACGCTTTGTTTCTCTCTTTAGTTCTCGCTGCGCTGTCTTGCAGCTACATCTGCCGTCAATTGCGACGCTTTGCTGTTTTTTGATTGCGTTTTGGTTTAACCTATTTTTATAAAATTTGTGCATCTTTTATTACGCTACTTTTGGTTCTTATCGCTGCTGTGCTGCTGCTGTTTTTACATTCACCACTTTAATTAAAAATGATAAATTGAAATATATAAGATATTTTATTAAAAATAACTATATTACATTAGGCAACAATATGTTCACAATAAAACATTTGACAATTCATTAACAAAATAATATAAAACATAATAACATAAAAATTAATCCTTTAAAGGTGCACTTTAGAGGTAGTGCGTAACGTAGGACGCAACCTCAATTTTAAATTCAATTCTAATTTCAGCAGCAGAAAACTCCACCCCTAAAGGCAATAAAATTTACAGATTCAATAGAGCACTTACAAATAGTGACATAGAGAATTTAGTTTTACAAAAACGTAGATTAAGGCGTGAATGGGTAAAATCTAGGTCCCCTTTAACGAAAAACTTATTTAAGGAAGCCCAAAGGAGACTTAGATCTGTATTAAGCCAGAACCCCAAGTCAGGCAATATAATTATATTCAAAACCTATGTCCAAATGGCAAAAACCATTCATCCTTGTGGAATGCTAGCAAAGGTATAAATTCTCCCATAGACTCCGATTCTCCAATAAGTAACTCTCTTGGAAACTGGGCGCGAAGTGATGAAGAAAAATCTAACGATTTTGCTGATTACCTAAAAGAGGTGTTCCAACCAAATCCTGCAACAGGACAATATGACTTTCCCACTCAAGATCCACCAGCACCATCTATTAACATGAATATCACGGCCAATGATCTTGTTCAAATAATCACAAACAAGTTAGATTGCAAAAAAGCACCGGGATATGATAATATCTCACCCATCATGATAAAAAACTTACCCCTTTTGGCCATAAATTTTATCACAAGACTTTTTAATGCCATAATTAAATTTGGCTTTTATCCAACAGAGTGGAAAACATCCATGATTATTATGATTCATAAATCAGGTAAAGACCCCACGCTTGCCTCTTCTTACAGGCCAATAAGCTTACTGCCATGCCTTTCTAAACTCTTTGAAAGAGCACTGCTTTTAAAGCTGAAACCGTTCCTTGACGTTCAAAACTTAATACCGTCCCATCAGTTTGGTTTTAGGGAAAAACATGGAACTATTGAGCAAGTGAATCGTATAACGAATGAAATAAGACACGCATTTGAGCTCAGAGAGTATTGTTCTGCGGTATTCCTCGATGTTAAACAAGCATTTGATAAAGTATGGCATAATGGACTCATAGATAAGATACTCTGTTCATTACCTTCAAATGTCCACTCAGTTTTAGAATCGTATCTGCATAATAGAAGCTTTAAAGTGAAATGCAAATCATATACTTCTAATAATTTCCCAATAGAAGCTGGCGTTCCACAAGGAAGTGTTCTTGGCCCTATATTGTATGTACTTTACACATCTGATATCCCGATAAGTAGTTCAGTTATCACCACAACGTTTGCCGACGATACGGCAATTTTATGCCGAAACATAAACGTTGCGCTAGCTTCAAACCAATTTCAATCTCACTTATATCGGGTGGAGAAATGGTTGTCAAAATGGTGAATTAAAATTAACGAAGTAAAATGTAGACACGTCATTTTCACCTTAAATCGGAGTACATCTCCAACAATTTTACTAAACAACATTCCCATACCACAAGCAGATAATATAACGTACTTAGGTATCCACCTAGACAGACGACTAACTTGGCGCAAACATATTGAAGCCAAAAAAATTCAGATGAAGCTCCAAGCCTCTAAGTTGCATTGGCTCATTAATAGCAGATCTTCCCTGTGCCTAGAGTATAAAGTACTCTTGTATAACAGCATCATAAAATCAATATGGACTTATGCTATCCAGCTATTTGGCAATGCTAGTGCTTCAAATATTGAAATTATACAAAGAGCTCAGTCAAAAATACTAAGAATTGTCACTGGTGCCCCATTGTATATTAGGAATGAAAGTATACACCGAGATCTACAAATTCCCCTAGTTAAAGGTGAATTTGACAATATAAGAAAAAAATACAATAAAAGGCTGACAGAGCATATTAATCCCTTAGCAAGAAATTTCGCACTTCTATCCATTACTTCCCGCCTAAAAAGAGCTGACCGTCCATCCGTTAATTAATATTCAACAGCTTGAAGTAAAAACCACACCTTTCTTTTTAGTAATCTGTTAAAGTTGAACCACTTTCTTAAGAAACCACCTAACATTCACTCCAATGAAATTTAACCCATTAATCTAAGTGAGGTTCGTGATATAAGGTTTACTTATTTTATTTTATCTTATACAATGTATAGTTGAAATAAAAATTTGTAACATTATGTAATTAGTTATAAGATTTTACAACTTATTGTTAGTCTCATTTTAAGAGAAGATGCAATAAATAAATGTATGTTTAAAAAAAAAAAAAAAAATTTCGCTGCTATAGCTGAAAATGTACAGATGAAAAATGTTTTTTTTACGCTTTTTTCAACTTTTTCGATTTTCAATGTGATAGGACTCCCACAAAAATATTTTAAAAAAATTCTTTTTTTGATTGATGTTAAAAACTTTTTTAGTACAAACATTTCGAGTGGCTTAACATAAAAATCGAATAAAAATTTTAGAAGTTATTTGCCATTTTCCAAATTTGCACAAAATAGTGGTTTTTATTAACAAATCAGAAAAGTCATTTTTTCGAATTTGTTTTTTAAAATTTAGAGTGCAAATCAAAACAGTATTATGTAAAATTGTACAAATTTTAATTAAAAATTAATATTATTATTAAATATTAATATATTGCATTTTATATAAAAGTTTGACATCGGACGTGAAACTGCATTATTAAGAGTGAATTTATATACTCTAATGAGGTATATGTGTAGTTTGAGCAAACTTCTTGTAGTGTGTAGGATTTATTTCTCTTATAATATACCCTTGATATCTTTTTTCCATTGCAAAGATATCCTGATGAAACCTTTTACCTTGTTCATCACCTTCTGTACCAAAATTTGAAGGAAAACGTTCACAGCCTTAACGAAATTTTTTATTATGCCGAGTTTTATATCTGACACGGTTTAATAAGAGCTTTATCCGCGATATTTTATCATCACCTTTAAACGACATGCTCTAATGGTATAGTGGGAAGTTCATTGTCATTGTAAACAAGGCCAACTTTTAAACTAAATTTTGAACTATCTATAAAAGGACGTCATTCGCTATGATCACACCTTATTTGCAATTTCTTGAAAAGACCTTTAATATCACTGCAATAAAAAGTTTGATGGCATTTTTTGAGAAAACATGAATACGAAAACATGAATGCATTGTATCTGTTGCGATATTCAGTTAGTCTTGCGGATTCACTTAAGCAGTTCCACAGTTCCACTGGTGGAGCAGTCGCATTGCTTCGTGAAACTCGCTTAATTAGTGATACTATTTCTGGATACTTTAGAAATCTTATTTTCTTTGCCGACATCATACATTTAAGATTTATGACGCAGAAATAACACTGGGAATGGTTTACAACCTCTTTCCATAATATTGGTACACAAAAGTTCAAATATTGTTTTCTTCCAATATACCATCTTTTAAGTGTAATCCTGCAGGTTAGACACACTCTATTAGAAGTCCACGGCTTATCTTGCTTAGCCACAGCAAATTGCAAGTAGAATCGTATGGTATCATATGATACCATACGTAAAATTAACAGTTTAATCAACTGCTACATATCACATGATACATAGGCAATCAGCAGTTTCACGTTCGATGTCAAACTTTTACGTAAAATGCAATATATAAATATTTAATAATAATATTAATTTTTAAATAAAATTTGTACAATTTTACATAATACTGTTTTGATTTGCACTCTAAATTTTAAAAAACAAATTCGAAAAAATGACTTTTCTGATTTGTTAAAAAACCACTATTTTGTGCAAATTTGGAAAATGGCAAATAACTTCTGAAATTTGTATTCGATTTTTATGTTAAGCCACTCGAAATGTTTGTACTAAAAAGTCTTTAACATCAATCAAAAAAAGAATTTTTTTAAAATATTTTTGTGGGAGTCCTATCACATTGAAAATCGAAAAAGTTGAAAAAAGCGTAAAAAAAACATTTTTCATCTGTACATTTTCAGCTATAGCAGCGAAATTAAATAAGTTATATTAACGTTATGTAGCTCAAAACGTTTGTACAAGTTTCACCTTTAATTTGATATATCACGCACTACTAAAGTAACTTCAAAAATGAAGTTACGGAGCCATATGCAGAGTGATATTTTGAGAAAAGTCATAATAACGGTTTTTTGCAAATAACTCGAAAACGGTACACAGGAAAAAAAATTGTTGTAAGATTCGAGTTCTACGGAAAATTTCCCTATAGGAAATATAAGTCCAGTCTTTGGAAATTTTTGGCTGTAAACTAGTGTAATTAATAATAATAATAGAACCATACATGTTCATGCAGTGATCAAACAAAATCGAACGCACTTGCAACGTATAAATGTGCGGCCAGCTACTCCGCTCATAAAACAGCTATTATTCGCTGGAGCAACAGCTAAAAGGGAAGAGACGAAATTTGAAAGAAATGTATAGTAATGTGAGCTACAAACTTTAGCCGCACGTCTAACCACTTCGACAAGTTAACATGTTGGAATGTTATACATGCAGTTGATAGTCGAATAGAACAGAAAATTACTCTCATACAATTCCCACTATATAAATCTCTATTTCTGATATTACGAACGGAAGCACACGCACATTATTTTGTTCATATGCAACGTATGAATGTGCGGCCAACTTCTTTGCACACAAAGGGGAGAGACGAAATATAATAGAAATGTTCTGTGATTTGAGCTGCAAATATATATATGAGCACAACTAACGAGTATAGCGGCTAACAGAAGCAAATTGATTGAGTTTTCATAGACAATTATATTTAATTGTTTTTGCTAAAACTTTAAAAATATATATATGGAAATGTAATAAATAATAATAATTCTTGATGTGAAGATACATAATAAATTTATATGCCTATGTTATTTGACATTTTGCAAATTATGTTAGGGTGTGCACCGTACACCTCCGCACCTTAGAGCAATCGTCACTGGTGCAATTATTGTTGCGTTTTATTTTCTCTGTTTTCGATATATCAATTGTTTACAATATTTTGATTTTTGCATCTACGGCAATTTAATTGGATTCTATTATGGCTACTGAACTTAAACAGCAATGTGCTAACACGAAGAATAATATAACTCGGATCAGGAGTATCAGAACGAAATGCAAAATCAGACACAACGGTTTTATCGCCTATTGAATTAAAATGCCGTTTGGAATCATATTTCACGTAGCTAATGAGCTATCAATCTCGAATTGA
>NC_051846.1:96128552-96185997 GCF_002237135.1 Teleopsis dalmanni | reverse complement strand
ATTTTATTTTAAAACTAAGAAATATACACAAAGAAATAATGTTGTTGATTTACTAAAGAATTAAATTAAAGAATTGTTAATAAATAACTTATAGTAAATTGTTACTAATCTGTGAGAATTTAAATTTTATTTTAAAACTAAGAAATATACGCAAAGAAATAATGTTGTTGATTTACTAAAGAATTAAATTAAAGAATTGTTAATAAATAACTTATAGTAAATTGCTACTAATCTGTGAAAATTTAAATTTTATTTTAAAACTAAGAAATATACACAAAGAACTGAGGTTGATGATTTATTAAAGAAGTAAATTAAAGAATTGTTAATATATACAGCGGCACGACTGGTAGACATAGGTAAGCAGGATTCAGGGCTTCAATAGCATCTGAATCTCGGTTGCACGGGGTATAACTCACGTAGCTTTAACAGTCACGTGAGTCTATACCATAGTGTCGGAAGCGATAGGTAGCTTAAATAGTAACCTAACGTCTCCGGCCCCTGGGCGCTTTAACAGTGAACAGGGAAGGGCGTGTGATCGGCGACCTATAATACTACTCACGTAGCTTTAACAGTCACGTGTGCTGGTATTATATCGTGTCTATTTCTGTCACTGATTCCATTGCGTCTGTGATATTCGATCCAAGTTATCTGCAGCTAAGACGTTAGGAGCAATCAGAAGTGACAGGGTCTTATTAAATAAATTTCTTGTGTGGACCTTGGAGACGGCTGAGTTCAACCCCAGCTTTATACGAACCAAAAGAAAGGTTCATTACAAGGTTGAGCAATTAACTAAAGCAATTCAAGATGCTTACATTTCAGATGGGATACCACCAAAGATAGCTATACAATATTCAACTAAAGCATCAGTGGATGCAATGGTTAAAAATTGTACACTCCCTGAAGTCAGATTAATTATGAAGTCAGGCCAATTTAATAATTTTGAACGATGCAGTACAAAAATTTGTAGAAAACTGCACGGATGCTACTGGCCGGACAGACACTGTTCTATTCACACAGCGTCAAAATATAAATAATTATCGCGGAAACAATCGCGTAAATGAAAATTTCAGAGGTAGAGGATACTACCGAAATAATAACTACAATAGGCAGAGACAATACAATAACTCTAATCAATATGGAAATCAACGCGGAAATAACCGTAGGATCCAACATAATGTTAGAATAACTAGTACTAATAATAGTACTAACCAAAACAATATTGGTTCGGAAAACCTGCACCAGCCTCTGAGAGATTAAAGCATAACACAATATATAGTTTAAACCTTAACCTGGGCGTGTTTGTTAATTTTTTTAATAATGCCACTAATAAATTACTAACCTTATTAGTAGATACAGGAGCAGACGTGTCTCTACTAAAAATCGCAAATGTAGATAAATATGAAGTAAATAAATTTCAGGTAACAACCCTCAGCGGTATAGGCCAAGGTTCGATCCAATCATTGGGTCTTACACAGTTAGATCTTAGAATTGAAAATATTCTCGTAACGCATAAATTGTATGCAGTACAAGATGATTTTCCTATACCATGCGATGGAATCATTGGCATGGACTTTCTAAGAGAATTTAATTGTAAACTCGATTTCATGCAAAATAAAGAATGGCTCGTTTTACGACCAAAATGTTTTCCACAGCATATAGCCATACCAATTAAAAACACTTGTGACAATGATTTTATCATGTTACCAGCAAGATCTCAAGTAATTAGGAGAGTATACCTCAGCGCAGAACAAGAAGATTAATTGGTGGCAAACCAAGAATTACAACCTGGTGTGTTTATTGCAAACACTATAGTTCAAGGTAATAATGTGTTTATAAGGATACTCAACACAAATAGTTCAGTTACAGCTTTAAAAACTAACAATATAAAAACTGAATAAATTTTAAATTATGACATATTACAACCAAAAGATACTACATATCATAGAACTAAAGAAATTAAAAGTATATTATCAAAAAATTTCCCTAGTAAATTTAACGACAAATTAACGACACTCTGTACAAATTACAGTGATATGTATATTCGGTTTAGAAAATGAACAAATTTCTGTAAATAATTTCTACAAACAGCGTTTAAGGTTAAGCGATAAAACACCAAGCTACATAAAAAGCTATAGAATACCACATACCCACAAAACAGAAGTCGAAAAACAAGCAAAGAAATTGGTAGATGATGACATAGTAGAACCATCAATGTCAAACTACAATAGTCCTTTGTTATTAGTACCCAAAAAGTCATTACCCGGTTCAAATGAGAAAAGATGGCGGTTAGTAGTGGACTACCGCCACATAAATAAAAAATTGATTGCAGACAAATTTCCTCTTCCAAGAATAGAAGACATTCTTGATCGATTGGGAAGAGCTAAATATTTTTCATGTCTTGACCTAATGTCTGGATTCCATCAAATAGAACTACACAAATCTTCAAGAGATATTACATCCTTCTCTACAGAAAATGGCTCTTATCGTTTCAAACGACTTCCGTATGGATTGAAAATTGCTCCAAATTCTTTTCAACGTATGATGACTCTTGCGTTTTTTGGTTTAACACCATCTCAAGCATTTTTATATATGGATGATTTAGTTGTACTCGGATGTTCTGAAAGACATATGTTTAAAAATTTGACAAATGTTTTCGAACAATGTCGGAAGTACAATCGTAAACTACATCCTGACAAATGCACATTTTTCATGCATGAGGTTACATATCTCGGTCATAAATGCACTAACAAAGGCATCCTTCCGGATGACAGTAAATACACAGCAATCAGAGACTACTCAGTACCGACTGATGCTGATGGAGCACGACGATTTGTTGCTTTTTGTAACTACTACAGAAGATTCATAAAAAATTTTTCTGATTATTCTCGATATATTACGAGATTAACAAAAAAGAACGTTCCATTTCAATGGACACAAGATTGCCAAAAAGCATTTGATTATCTAAATAATGAACTTATGAATCCAACTATTTTACAGTATCCAGATTTTAAAAAATCATTCTGTATCACTACTGATGCAAGCAAGCATGCTTGTGGTGCAGTACTCAGCCAAGTGCATGATGGTAGACAACTTCCAGTCTCCTACGCTTCAAAGACTTTTACTCATGGAGAAAGTAACAAATCAACGATTGAACAAGAACTTACTGCAATTCATTGGGCTATAACATATTTTAGACCATATGTATATGGTACACATTTCTTAATTAAGACCGACCATCGCCCATTAACCTACCTTTTCTCAATGAAAAACCCGAGTTCAAAACTAACTCGAATGAGATTAGATCTCGAAGAATACGATTTCACAGTGGAGTATCTCAGAGGCAAAGAAAATTATATTGTCGATGCTCTATCGAGAATAACGATAGACGATTTTAAAGATATGAATGAAAAATCTATAAAGATTCTCAAAATGAGAACCAGATCAACCACCAAACAAAATAAAGAAATAAATACCCTCGACCAACAATTAAAGTACGAAAAGCCCCATATATACGAATTCATTAATAGTACTGACGTCAGAAAACAAATAAAATTGAAATTGACTTCTAACCACTGTTATTTAAAACGTGGAAATAAAATTATTGAAAAAATAATAATTGATGATCTGTTTGTCAATGGGAAAATTGACTTAGGACAATTATTCCCAAGGTTAGAGAAATTAACCTGCAAACATCGCATCAACAAAGTACAAATGGCACCTAGTGAGAAAATTTTCGAATTTGTCTCAGTAAATGAATTTAAGGCCAAGGGCAATAAATTATTGAAAAATTTAACAGTAGCGCTACTGCCAAAGGTGACCAAACTGGTAAAAGAGGAAGAAAAAAGAAAAATTTTAAAAAATTATCATGATGACCCAGTGGAAGGTGGACACTGCGGAATAACAAAAACATTACAAAAAATTAAAAGACATTTCTATTCGCCAAAAATGACCAAAGATATATCAAGATATATAAAATCATGTCAGAAATGTCAAAAACCAAAAATTCATAATCATACAAAATTACCAATGACAATTACTGATACGCCAACAGGCTCTTTTGACACAGTATTGGTAGATACCATCGGCCCATTACCTAAAACTGATAATGGCAATGAGTATGCTGTCACACTTATATGTGATTTAACAAAATACTTAGTAATTATTCCAATACCAAATAAAAGTGCAAATACTGTAGCCAAGGCAATTTTTGAACATTTTATACTTTTGTACGGTCCAATGAAGACGTTCATTACGGACATGGGTACAGAGTACAAAAATTCTTTAATAACGGATGTATGCAAATACATAAAAATATAAAATATAACATCAACAGCTCATCACCACCAAACACTCGGAACTGTAGAACGCAGTCACCGAACATTTAATGAATATGTACGTTCATACATATCAGTCGATAAAAACGACTGGGATATATGGTTGAAATACTTCACATATTGTTTCAATACAACTCCATCAGTAGTGCATGGATATCGTCCATACGATCTTATTTTTGGAAAAATTCCTAAAGGTTTCAATACATTTAATACAATTAGTAACGTAAGTCCATTATATAATATAGATGACAATAGTAAAGAAATTAAATATAGATTAAAAATAGCGTACACTAGAGCCAAAACACTTTTAGATAAGTCTAAATTAAAACAAAAGTTGCTCTATGATAGAAATAGTGAACAATTAGAATTAAATATAGGAGATAAAGTACTACTTAGGAATGAAGTAGGTCATAAGCTAGATAGTCAATACACGTGTCCCTATAGAATAGAAAGTATAGAAAACAATGGAAACATTGAAATAAGAAACAATAAAAATAAGAAACAGTTAGTACATACTAATAGAATAAAATTGTATAATGAATAAGTTACAATAAATGTAGTGATTACACAAATAAATATAACTAAACTAAATTTAATTACATAAAATTATTGAAAATTAATACTTTATTTAAGAAAGTAAGAATAATCCCGTTATGGCATTATTCTTTCTCAAAAAGGGGGTGTAATGTATATGCGTTAGTTATATTGGCAATGCATACAATTAATATAATAATAAGTGGTTCTATATTAAAATGCGCAGTGTATATAAAAATACACTAATTGTTTCCAAGCGCATTGCATTGTTTACAAACAAATGCGTAATTCCACACAAGGAATTTGACACCACACATATCGGCGGCACTTTGCCTTCGAGTTAACAAAATGCTTGCCAGGCATTGACCGCATATAAAACAACATCAACAGTAAGCATACCCGATACAAGTGGAATCGAACACGCTTACTTAGCAATAAATTATTAAATAGTAAAGTACTTACTCTGCGCCGTTTTGTACTTAAATAAAAATGCATATAAAATATTAAAATAAATAATACCAAAATATATATATAAATATAAACAATTTAGTAAATAAGAAAGTACATACGCTGCGTCGTTATGTACCCAGGTTAATTCGAAAATGAAGATTCAAATAAAAATCAGAACTAGAAATTGCATTCATTCATAAGAAGCGCACCAAGTTCTCAACTAAAAACCTTCTTTTTATTTTTGAAGTAAAAATCTATATTAAAAGAAGGAATGCCAAATAATATCGGTGATTTAATATCCTTCAAAATTTAACGTTTTTACAGTCGTCCTAAAAGCTCATGTGATACCTACACATGCCGTCCTCTGGATTCTGTTAAGTTTATCGATATTATAGCTCTTGTTTACGTGAGAATTGGATGTACAATTGCCGTGTACATCCAGTGGGTAATATCGGGACGAATCCCCCATTTTTTGCCAAACATCCTTTTGCAAGAATAGAAAGGTACATATCCCTTCTTGATAAGAAGATCGGCATTGTGTTTCCAGTTTAGCTTACTATCCAACAGAATTGCTAGATATTTGGCTTTTTTTTATTTTTAAATGTTGCCCGTTTAGTGAAGGCAACCTAAAAGTCGGTATTTTGGTTTTAGTGGTAAACATCATCATTTCAGTTTTTCCTGGGTTAATACCTAGTTCACAACCTGTGGCCCAGGTATTTATCTTAACCAAGACCCTTTCCATAATATCTCTTATTATGTTAGGGAACATACCTGACACTGCTTTCACCCCTAGCGTCATCCGTATACGCTACTGCTTTCACTCCTATTTTATCTAGAATATTAAGAATATTATCCACGACCAGCAGCCACAGTAATGGTGAAGTAACCCCTCTTTGTGGCGTCCCCCTACTGACGTGCTTCGTTTGGGTTATGCTGCATAAATTTGATTGAATAATCCTTGTTTTTAGCATAGTAACTATCCAATTTTTTAACTCTTGCTCTAAACCTATTCTGGAAAGCGAGTCATTAATAGCTTTATTGCTTAGATTGTTAAAAGCCCCTTCAATATCTAAAAAAGTTGCCACCAGTATTGCTTAAAATGAATTAAATTTTCCACAGTACGGATGACCTAATGCAGAGCTGTTTCCGTAGATCTACCCTTGAGGTAAGCATGCTGGGATTTAGAGATTGGAAAATGTTCTGCCTTTTGTCTTAGGTGAAGCTCTATTACCCTCTTCATTGTTTTTAGTAAGAATGAAGTCAGGCTAATCGGCCTGTAATCTTTGGCGGATTCATGTCCGATTTTACCTGCCTTGGGTATAAAGACTACTTTAACCTGCCTCCAACTAAGTGGTATGTAACTGTATTTAAGACACGCTTTGTAAATTTCCCCTAACCATGGAACCACTAAGTCTTGCAGTTTAGTAGGGAAAATACCGTCCAGACCTAACGAATTATAGGGACAGAAACTGTTAATTGAATACCTAATCTTTTCCGCTGTGACTATTGATTCAGCCATCTGTGATGGTATGCATGCCAAAATGATTGAACCGTTTTCTCTAGCATCATCCTCACAGTTTGGGAAATGAGTATCTAATAGTAGTCTTAGTGTCTCAGCAGAGGTTTCAGTCCATGTACCGTCCTCTTTCTTGAGATAAGAAGGATTTGCACTTTCCTTGGATAGAACCTAGCTGAGCCTAGCAGAGGATTAGGTTGATTCAATTGACTTACAAAATTCCTTTCAGTCATTACTTTTGGCCTCCCTGATAGCTTCTTGCAAGTTTTAAGACAATCCTTATATTCACGCCAACTATTGTCCTTATAGCTTTCGTTAAACTGTTTTCGTGTTTTCTGCCTGAGATCACTCAAGATTATATATATAGATATATGTAGATTATATATCCTCTTGTTTAACTTACTAGTAGAATCTATCTTGAATTGTTTTACTTCATTAAGTTCCACCTTAGTTACCCTTGTAGAAATATCCCATTTTATCTTCTTCGGGTTTCTAAAGGAGATGGTATGATTTGGTTTAATGTTTAAGTTGAAGAGAATCCAACTATTATCCGAAAAGTATTTCTCGTCAGATACCTTCCAATTACTAACTACAATATATGGATTTTCGGATAGGAGTGTTATATCTAGCACTTCTTCCCATTCATCAAACCCCTGTGAACTGGGAAAAGTGAAAGTATGTTGTGGGTTCATGCACAATAGGGTGTGTGTTAAACGGTAAATAAAAATATAAGTACAGCCTTGCATTAAGTCTCAAAACCAAAAATTAATTGTGCACGGTTTTAGTAAAAGCTCCGGCGATTGCGTTTAAAAAACATTTTTGTTTCCAGTTAGACAAGTCTCGTTTTAACTACGCGACGACGACGTTAAGGAACTAAGATCAAACGACCAACCCTTTTGGGGATTAGCATTGTGACGAAATTCATTGCAATAAGTTATAGTTAATAATATTAATAAATTCTGAATGTTCACAAGAAATCTATACAATAAAATAATTAAACAAAATTTTATTATCAGTGAAGTTAAGACTAATATAACTAAAATAAACAACCAACCCAATATAAGATAAACATCCTAAGCAACCATAGTAATCAGAGCTCCAACTGTATCAGCAACAACGTCAACCACAATAATAGCAATAACAAGTGCGTCAACAAGAGCAACAATTATCATACACAACAACTTCGATTACAACTTCAAAAGATAACAACAGTTTCGAATGTACATTTTACTGCAACTGCAACGGAAACTGCAACAGCAAAAGCAATAGCAACTACTAAAATTGAAGCAACATCAACAACATCAGCAGCAACAGTGACGACAGCAGAAGTCCCCAGTGACGACAGCAGAAGTCCCCAGAGCAACAACAGCTAACGCAGCGAAGCAGCGACAGCAGTTAGGCCCTAGAGAATATAAGATTAATTAAATAAAGTGACCGTAAACCGAACTCCATGTGTGTATTATTTGGCAAATTAGAACAACAAGTAGAAGTTTTACCTCTATTATAAATTAGAAGTTTCGAATTGTTAATAAAATCAAAAAGGTACTTACCCCTGTCATTGGTTTCGGAACTGCCCCAAAGCGTATACCTCGCATTGGCGTCACATCCAATTAACATGGGAATATCTTTTGATGAATTTCTATTTACTATGCGACTACCTCTTCCGGAGGAGAATCTCTATCATGCGCCATGTAGGCAAAAGCCAGAATAAAATTTTGTCCACCTGGCATTTCGATCCTTATAACTGTCAGATCTTTTTCGCTATACTTACCTCTGACCCATGGCTCTTGCACGATGCTGACGTCGACATCCTCCTTGACTAGATAGATGGCGAGATTGTCCGAGGCGATTTTCGACTGCTGAAGGTTGATTTGTGCTACTGCATTTGAGCAGGCTTATGAAGTTCCAGAAGCTTCTTCCTGGAGACTCATGTCGTCAAGCAATTTGTTAGCATCTAACTCCTTGCCATCATCATCATAATTGGCAGCCAAATGAGGGCCCTTGGTCTTCTAGGGATTTTGTTGGTTGGGATAAGCTTTAGCCTTAAACCTTCCCATGCATCACTTACCTTAGCAATGCAGTTGCCAAGAAATACTTTGGAAAGCTGGTCATCACATTTGAAGACCCTGCAACCACGAACCACTGCCGATGAATTGAAGCGTGGTGTAGGGGCGTCTAGACTTGTTAAAAGGTGTTCCATCACCATTTCAGCTAGTTTGGGCTCAATCTCACACCATTTTTCCATCACTTTTTTTCCATTGCCGGTAATGTCGTCAATGAGCGCCACCTGTAGCTCATCCCTTGCTACTTCGCTATATGCCCTTTTCATACTCGTTGACGGTTTGCTAGTAGAAATTGTCCATCACATTTCTCCAGCACCTTTTTTTCCATTGCCGGTAATGTCGTCAATGAGTGTCACCTGTAGCTATATCCCTTACTACTTCGCTATATGCCCTATTCATACTCGTTGACGGTTTGCTAGTAGAAATTGTTTTAGCAACCTTGCTTCTTGAAGTATGGGTCGTCTCGTCCTGAGACCGATCCCTTGTACTCATTCACCACCTTCTGGTATCGTACGATCAAACGCCCGTTCTTCACCTTCAGCTTCATTTTTAGAAATCTTGCCAAGAAAGAATATAGCCTGCTGGTACCTTTGACGTCTGATCTTTGCCTCAGACTTTTTTGGTTTTTCAGCTGGCGCACTATGGCTGGTGCGCTTGTCTGCCGATTTTACTGTTATGGATGAAGTAGGCTACTGCCTACATTGGTTAGTACGGCGGTTTCGACTTGCTCGTTTTCTTGACTTGATGCCAGGAGCTCGTCTTCGAAACTGGTACCTAGTTCCCTGTTTGTTTTTTGATTGTTAATTTTTTTGAAAGAATCCCTAAATGTTCCCACGAATGTAGGGGAAAGGGAGGTCGTCCGAAGCATAGCCCCCTTTAAATCGGAAAGGCTGAATTGAAACCGGAGGTCGCTAGGTATCCGGAGTCCAACGTACGAAGACACACTTACGCAGTGCCTTTCATCCAGGATTGCGGGTTTTATCGAGTTTTCCTCTCTAGATCCGCCATAATATGTGGTTCTGCACCACGTATGGACGGTCTTGATTCATCATAAACATTCAGTCTAAAAATACAAGTCACACATTGTAATGATCAATTTTTTTGGTCTTTGTCAAAACAAAATTGATCTTACAGTTTTTTTCACATATATATTTTTTTTATATTCATCTTTATTCTGATAAATAAATAAAAAAAATACATATTAAACACTAGCAACAAACAAATGTATAAAAGAAATCAAACAAAAAAAAAATAACAATGAGAGAAATAACATGATGACTGATGTTTACATTTTCGTTTTCGCCAAAGCTGAGAGTGCAGCTTAAAATCACAAGGTGAGGAAAAAAAGAGGGGAAAGTTGAGTTCGAAAAAAATGGAGTAGAAATAAAAAAAACAGTTTGATTGCTTTGGAGGTCGGGTGGTTTTTTTGTTTTGAGGCAGTACGGTTGATACTCCGCGGCGGATGGTTAGAAAAAAGATAATGTAAACAAAAAAAAAACGGCGGATTCTGAGTACAAATAGAAAGTGAACTACAAACGGCGGATTAATAATAAAAACATAAAACGAACTAAAAACGGCGGATTCTTAGTGAACTACAAACGTAATAAACACAAACAATTAAATAAAGGAATAAAATCAAGTGTATAGTTGGTGACTCCAAGCCCTGTATTGTGTTAATTTTTTTTTACACTGAGGAAGGGGTATTTTGAGCTGCATTTGGTAGATTCATTTCATCGATAAGAAACTGGTGGGCTTACAAAGGAAGCCAACCACATTTTAAAACGGTCAATTATTTTCGGGTGTAGCTGGCGATCAGCGGCAGATGTATGTACCAGCAGCAAAGAATTCCACAGCATGTGTTTATATTATGCATATATATTATATCAATTGTCATTTTTTTTATATATAATTTTTTTGTTTATATAAGTAATTGAATTTTGTATGTATAAATACCTATATAAAGTATATTAGAGGTATTGTATTATTTATATTATTACTTAGTATTGTATTAGGTTTTTTTTTTTGAAATATATCTAGTGTGTAATAATAAAGCATATACTATATAAACTGTATTATTTATTTTATTAGTTTTCTTTTTGGGAATTTCCTGAATTGTTTATTCTTAGTTTAAATAGATTTATTTTATTTTTGTACTGAACCCTGGTATACGCTGAGTATACCCCGGCCGTGGAAAGGGCCGGTTAGGTCGTTACAGCATGAATACATAAAAACACAAAGAGACATAGACACACATACATGTAGGAATAAATGTTTATTTAATAGACAAATTAAATGTACGAATGTTTATTTAATAGACAAACTAAATGTACGAATGTTTATTTAACAGACAAATTAAATGTACCAATATAATAATATTTATAGCGGGTTTCTGTACGTTAACGTAATTGAAATACAGAGGCTATATTTAAATTTCAAAATTATTTATTGAGTCTACTTATTTTCTTTATCAGAAAACCGAAACTTCTTCTTCGAATATAATTTTCTTTTTTTTTATTTTACAAGTTTTAATGTTGTCAATATACTTAAATAATAATCCAGTTTACTGTGATTATTTAGAATATGAACAGCTACATTATTCCCCCTTCCGAAAAAACACCTTGCGACCATAACGCGAAGTGTATGTCTTATGATCGTTCTTGTCAGTGACTAAAGGCTTAACTTCTTGTTCCTTAAAATATTGTTCACTGAAGGCTGCTTTGAGGCGATCCACCGAGATATTCACTTTCTTTCCCTTAACATCCACGACAAAATATTTATCGAAACGCTTAAGAACAGTGAATGGACCTTCGTATGGAGCTTGCAATGGTTTACAAATCATGGAATTTCTGACGAAAACCTGATCCGAGGAATAAAGATCTTTTTCAATAAAAACCTTTCCACTAGAATGATGAGCAGTTTGAGTAGGTCTTAAGTCGTTCATAAATCTTTTTAATTTAGCTACAAATTCTGCCTGAGGGTTTGAGACGTCGCGATTAACTTCTGAAATGAATTCCCCAGGTAAACGTAAGCCAACGCCATAAACCAGTTGTGAAGGACATGCGTTAATATCTTCTTTCACTACAACTCTAAATCCTAGAAGGATGAGAGGTAATAGTTCAACCCAGTTGTCATTTTGATAACACTTAATGGCTGCTTTCAAAGATCTGTGAAATCTTTCAATAATTCCATTAGAAGCAGGGTGATAAGCTGTGGTACGTAAGTGCTGAATACCAAGAAGCTTAGACAGCTCTTTAAACAAATAGCATTCAAATTGTCGTCCCTGATCTGTGGTTACACGTAATGGAATGCCAAATCTTGCAATCCAGGTGGAATAGAATGCGAAAGCTACATTTTCAGCAGAAATATCCTGTAATGGACAAACCTCAGACCAGCGTGAGAAACGATCGATCATTGTCAAACAGTAACGAAAACCTCTACAGCATGGTAGTGGTCCGACAATGTCCATGTTGACGTGGTCGAAACGAGACGAAGCAGGTAGATACTGCTGAATAGGTACCTTGTTGTGGCGGTGAATTTTGCTTTTTTGACAAGCAATGCAGGATTTGGCCCAAATAGCACAATCTTTCTTCATATTAGGCCAAATGAACTTTTCTGCTAATAATTTGTGAGTTCTTTTACCATTTGAGTGACAAAGGTTGTGGATCGAGTCAAAAGCGATTTTGCGAAAATGCTTCGTCAAGACCGGACGAACGTTCCCGGTAGAAATGTCACAATACACTGATACATCAGAGTTTGGTAAAGTAAAGGACTTGATTTGCAAGCTGGAGTCTCCGTTGAGAAGCCTTTTAACTTCCTCATCAGTTGTTTGCTGATAGGAAAGATCCTTATAATTAATTGTCTCGCTAGAATGAATAGCTTCTATCCTTGAGAGAGCGTCTGCAACGATGTTATCTTTACCAGAGATATGGCGAATGTCCGTTGTAAATTGACTCAAGAAATCCAAGTGTCGGATCTGTCTAGGACTAGCATTATCAAGCTTCTTAGTAAAAGCAAACTGAAGCGGTTTATGATCTGTATAGATGCAAAACTGTCTACCTTCTAACATGTGGCGAAAGTGCTTCACGCTTTTGTAAGCAGCTAGAAGTTCTCTGTCGTAAGTGCAATAATTTCGCTGAGCGTGAGTCAGACGCTCGGAATAAAAACCAAGCGGTTGGAAACTTCCTTCAACTAGCTGCTGCAACACAGCCCCAACGGCAATGTTTGATGCATCCACCATAAGAGCCAATTGAGCGTTTGATTTTGGAAAAACTAGATACGTTGCATCGCGAAGTTGAATCTTGCATGCGTCGAAAGCTGTTTTTCCTTCTTCAGACCACTCGATAACCGTCTTATCATTTTTCTTATTGCTAAGAGTAAGTTTGTTTAAGGCCGCTTGTTGAGTTGCGGCACCCGGTAAGAATCGGCGATAGAAATTAATCATACCCAAAAAACGTTTCAGATCACAAACGCGCTGCGGTAATTTAAATTGCATTAAAGCTTCGACTTTATCTGGTGTTGGTTTAACACCATTCTTGTTAATTACAAATCCGAGAAAAATAACTTCATCCTTACCGAAATTACATTTGGAAGGATTAATCTTCATCTCATATTGCTGCAGCCTGCGGAAAACAAGTTTCATGTGTTGTTTGTGTTCCTCAATGTTCTTTGATGCTACTAGAATATCATCAAGATACGCAAAAGCAAAATTAAAATCACGTATAATGTGGTCCATAAAACGTTGAAAAGTTTGACCAGCATTGCGTAAACCAAACGTCATCTGAATGAATTCAAACATCCCGAATGGTGTAGTGATAGCCGTTTTGGGAACATCTGCAGGATGAACAGGAATCTGATGATAGGCTTTACGAAGATCAATAGTCGAGAAAACATTGCAATCTTCTAGCCAATGTGTGAAATCATGTATATGCGGAATGGGATAACGGTCTGGCTCGGTAATAGAATTAAGTCTTCTGTAGTCACCGCAAGGTCTCCATTCTCCGTTTTTTTTCTTAACCATATGCAAAGGACTGGACCAAGGACTATTAGATGGTCTACATATTCCAGCGTCAAGGAGAGATTGAATCTCTGCTTTAGCAGCTTTCATCATGTCAGGAGAAAGGCGACGAAATTTTGAGAAAACCGGTGGTCCATTAGTGACGATATGATGAAATACATCACGAGTTGAAACTAGGGAAACCGGCGTATCATTAATGATTACAGGAAATTCCTTTAATAAGGTATGAAATTCATCATCATTATTGATTGCTGATAGACCAGATATCGGGTGATTGACTGCAGTAAGAATACAGCTGACAGACAGGTTGGTAATACCATCGAGAAGTTTGCGATTTCGTAAGTCGACGACAAGATTATGATATCCCAGAAAGTCTGCACCCAGGATAGGTTGTGAAACCTTAGCAATAGTAAAGTTCCAGGAGAAAGCGCGACGTAAGCCCAAACTCAATGAAAGTCTTTTTCTACCAAATGTTTTGATTGGCGACTTGTTGGCTGCAAATAAGTGTATATGTTAGTCTGGACAGCGTTCTTGTTGAGCGTTCGGTGGAATAACACTAACTTCAGCACCTGTGTCCACTAAGAACTTCAGACCTGAGCTTTTGTCGAATACGGTAAGTCGGCGACATGCTTGGGGTTGTCTGTCTGGTATCGCCGATAAAGACAGACGATCTAGTTTAAATTTTTGCTGCATGGTTCTTTGCATTTTTTGGCGCTACGACCAAACTTGCGATGATACCAGCAGAGACCTTCGTCGTCACGATCAACACTATTTCTTCGACTACGGTGTCTTGAGGCTGCACGGCTGCGAGAACGTCTGAGTTCAACCCTTAACTCGGCCACTTCCTTCGATAACTGTGATATCTGTTGATGAAGAGAAACATCACTTACCGTGGAGGTTGTCGGCAAACGAACTTCTTGAATAGAACAAGCATCGTTCGCTTCAGCAATCCTATCTGCCATGATAGCGATTTTATCCAGAGGTTCGCTGCTTACTGAAATGATAGCACGCATATTCGCTGGCAAATGTGTCATCCACATTGACCTAAGTAAGGAATCATCCACTTGTGTTCCAGCCAAGTTTTTCATCTCACGCAGAAGTTGAGAAGGACGCAAGTCACCCAGATCCATGTCTTGAAGAAGCTTCTTTAACCTTTTTTGCTCGGAAATTGAAAATTCTTCAAGTAAACGCTTCTTCAGAGTGGAGTATGGATTTTCAGTTGGCATGTTGAGAACCAGATCACTGACTTGTGCCAGGATAACCCCATCAATTGACGCGACTACTGTATGAAATTTAGTATGCTCCGTGGTAACACCTGAAGTTACAAATTGCGACTCAATTTGTGCAAACCATAACTCGGGCCTAGCGTGCCAGAAAGGAGGTATTTTCACTGCAATTCGAGACACTTCTTCTCTAATTGAATGATGCCGCTCAGTTTGATGTAATTGCTCCTGTTGAGAAATGTGACCAGTTGAATTGTTTGATTGTAACGGTCTGAATCCAGATTCCTCATCTGAATGTGTCACCGGCATGCTTGTGTTGCGTTTTCAAATCACGTCGGGGTCACCAATATATAGCGGGTTTCTGTACGTTAACGTAATTGAAATACAGAGGCTATATTTAAATTTCAAAATTATTTATTGAGTCTACTTATTTTCTTTATCAGAAAACCGAAACTTCTTCTTCGAATATAATTTTCTTTTTTTTTATTTTACAAGTTTTCTCATCTGAATGTGTCACCGGCATGCTTGTGTTGCGTTTTCAAATCACGTCGGGGTCACCAATATATAGCGGGTTTCTGTACGTTAACGTAATTGAAATACAGAGGCTATATTTAAATTTCAAAATTATTTATTGAGTCTACTTATTTTCTTTATCAGAAAACCGAAACTTCTTCTTCGAATATAATTTTCTTTTTTTTTATTTTACAAGTTTTAATGTTGTCAATATACTTAAATAATAATCCAGTTTACTGTGATTATTTAGAATATGAACAGCTACATATTAAATGTCTTCTTCAACGCGCACTTCTTTTCCGACTGCTTACTATCGACTGCCTCCGACCGACTACTGCTGACGACTACTCACGACTGCCATCTTGTTCATTCTGCTTGTTCGCTTTTTCCCAGCGATGCCAAATTTATCCCTTCTGCCTATATACATGCACATAAACTATAGGACAACACAACTACTGGTGGTTTTTTGTTGTACCTACAAGCCAGACCGACATTAAGTCTCTTGACAATTGCATAGACAGTGAGCAGGAGACCCATGGTCAGCAAACTTGCCTGTAGCTAAGCCCCTACACCACGTCAAGGTGCCTACCACGTATGGGCGATTTCTTAACAGTCCTTGATATTGAAAAATGATTGAAGATCAGTATCTTGTGGAATTAGCTTTTCAGGCCAACTGTTTTTAATGAGATAATAAACACGGCGAAGAATTGGGTCATTTTTGGCAAGTTAATGAATAATTTCGGAGTCAATAGGTGTGTTATGTTCATTGATGTTGAAACAGGATTCCTAGTGATCAAAAGTTTTATCTTCACCAACGGGTAAAGCATTGGCATTTTCATGGTCAGTAGTTTTACGACACCGTACATCATACTAATAAGACACTAGTTAATAGCCCTTCGCTATAGACGATGTGACGTCATCGCTGGCAACTGATGACTTGGACTGAAAATACTAACGATAGGTTTGTGGTCAGTATCCAGGGTGAATTTTCTCTCATGCAAATATTAATGGAAACGCTTTACTCTGAAAACGATAGCTAGCCCTCTCAGATAGAGACTGACTATATCGTTGCTGATGAATATCTAGAGTTTTAAATGCAAAAGCAAAAGGTCTTTCTGTACCGTCAGTGTACATATACGAGAGTACGACTACTATGCCATAGGTGAAGGCATTTGTGGCTAGAACCAGCGGTAGCTGTTCCTGATAATGTGCTAGTTGCGCTGTATTGAGAATATGCATCTTAAGAGCTATAAATACTTGCTGTACTTGAGCCCTCGCGAATTTTATTTTTTTCCGGCGTAGCATGTTAATTGGCGCGAATAATTGTGAAAAGTTAAGTATAAAATTATGGTGGTAGTTACTCTTACCCATTATGCTTGCTTTAGATCTTTAGGCGGATGCAGGTTTTTGACTGCTGTTAGTCCTAACTCGTCTTTCGCATTAATTTGACGCTCGAAATATTGGACTTTATCTCGTAGAAAAAAACATTTCTCTTATTTTCATCTGATACTATTTTGTTGCAAAATTTGAAGTACTTGTTCTAGGTAGTTTGTCATCTAGATATTTTTGGAATATGGAGCGCTTGCAATTCCACACGACAAACATTGATCTTGAAATAATCCAAGTGGTGTGTTTTTGCTTCATCGTCGAGTTTCATTTGTAAATACGCGTCTTTATTCAATGTCAATTTGCGCATTGACTATTTGTTTAATATTATCACAAATTCTTATGGAGCTATCAGATTTTGGCGCTTTCACGATAGACGAAGCTCATTGAGAAAATTTCACAGGTTTCCATATACCTGCATTTGTGAGTTGATGGACTTCTTTCTTAAAAAGTGGCATTTGCAAAAAGAAATTTGTCGACTATTGTGAAACTTTAGATTTGCATTTGGCTTTAAAAACATTAGTTTTGAAGTTTTTTATTGTGCCAAAAGCTGGTTCAAAAATACCGCTATATTACTTACAAAGTTCGCTTATTTTTTTTTAATTCACTCTTAGTAATGTTACAAAATTGCTGAATCTTAAAACCGAATTCCTTGAATAAATCGAAACAGTTTTCGACATCAGCGCAACGATTACCATTTCCTTCTCTTTTTCACCACATTTGATATTTGCATGTCAATGTAATTCTTATTGCTTTCAGTTTTCAAAATACAATACAATGCATCGAAATCAGTCATATGCAATATGACTGATTTCGATACATTTATTGCATACAGAATTTTTAAATTTGTAATTTTCTCGTGCATTAGAATATCACAACCAAAGCATGATTTGAATTTTACTTTGTAATTGTTGTTATAATTGGAATCAAGCGATTTTTTTTATAATTGTACCAAAAGAATTGTTAATGGTAATGGTATTTGAGGGTTTTCGGGTTAGGTTAACGCCCCTATGCACTGCGACCAGTTTGATCTGTTGTGCACCCCTTTGTATTTATGGTAGATGTTTAGTATCTCGAGGAATAGAACCAGCTTCTTCGGAGGGAGTTTTCGAAGGTCTTCATCCTCTAGTTGGTATGTACCTAAAATTTTGTTTCTCCTGTGACCTAGCGAATCACAGTTGGTGATCCATACAATCTTTCTCATCACAGCAGAATGTGCAAATATTAGTGTTTGATATACCTATTTTATGTAGGTGTTTGTTACATGTGGCGTGGCCTGTTACTACATCAGAGAGTGACTTTAGACCCTTCTGGTTAAGTTTGAGAGTGGTGTTTACTCTTTTGGCATCAAAATTGAAAAATTTTTTCGAATGATACGGGCCGTCTATTCTATTCCAGTATTCATTGATACTTTTCGGATCCATTTTTTCGTCTCCTGGTTTATGTTCGTTTTACTGACGCCAAAGAAGGAAGTTGGACCAATGAAAAATCCTTCTGCCTCTGTTTTGGCATAAAGGTTCGCCTTTTCGTTGCCTTCGTGTCCTTCATGTCAGAGAGACCTGGTGTACCGTGTACCCAAATCAGAGAGACCTGGTTGTGGGTGGCCAATTGGTTGAGTGCATTGTTACATTCTATAAGAACTTTTGATGTGAATGTGTAGCTTTTTAGAGCTTTGAAAACTGATTGGCTGTCTGAGAGTATATTAATTTTAACTGTCTTAAGTCCTCTTTTGGATAAGATACCCACAGTCTCTATTATAGCATAAAGTTGTGAAGTCTGTGCTTATTGTAATTGATTTGTGTACTCTAAGTCCCACTATTCCTGCTCCAACACCTTGAAGCATTTTAGATCCATCTGTATACCATTTTTGCGAATCGTCATGTAACCATGTTGGGTTGGCATTCCACCAACCCAATGATATAATGGTAGTTTTAGTAGGACTAATATATAGTCCTTCTTTCCTGCACCACTCCCATGTTGTGTTAAGAGCATCCTGCATTAAGTCCTTTCATAGTGTCCGGTAATGATTACTGATATGTCATCTGTATATCCTATCGTTTTATACCCTTTGTTGTTGAGGATTTGTATTAGGTTATCAGCTACTAAGGACCATAACAATGGCGAGAGTACCCCACCTTGCGGGCATCCTTTTACTGCTGTAACACTAAGATTGACATGTTCTAAAGTGGCTGTGATAGGTGGCAGGTGCTGAGTGTAGGCCAAACGGCATAACACGCCATTGGAACAGCCCTCTCCAGGTACAGTAAATGCTGTAAACGTTTTGCTGGTTTCGTCCATTGGTATTTGCCAGTACCCATTTTTTAAATCCAGACTGCTAATGTACTTTGCTTCTCGTAGCTGGTCGAGTATATGTTGTATTCGCGGCAGTGGGTATGCATCTGGAATGGAATGGGCATTGAGTAATCTACAATCAACACAGAACTTCCAACTTCCATCTTTCTTTTTGACGAGTACTACTGGAGCGCTGTATGGACTGTACGATCGTTCTGTACATCCTTTTTCTAGTAGTTCGTCCACTTCTTGATTTAGAATTTTTTGCATTGCTGGATTTCTTGGATGATATCTTTGCTTAATTGGTGCAACATTTTTCATTGTTATCTTATGCGTTGTAATGTTTGATGTTCCCTCCAACTTAGCAAAATGGGCCAATTCTTTGTTTAAGAAGTTTATAATTTCAGGTGTTTCGTCGATGTTACTCTGCCGTATACTGCAGTAATGACTGTCGATGTGTTTGCTTATCTGTATCGGGATGGTAGTTTTCCCAATCTTTAGGTTACTCTGAGTGCTCGATAGGAAATCTAAACCTAATACTAGGTTGTTAGCCATCCCTTTTAATACCAAGAACTCGATTTCAGTTTTAGTTTTTCCTAGGTTAATTGTGGCTATTACTGCTTCAGTTATTCTGCGTCTTGTTCCATCTGCTAAGATAATATCTTTGCTGCAATGTTTCTATTCTACTTATAATTTTGTTAGTAGTTCGGGTTCTATGAAACTCCTGGTTGCACCTGTATCTATGGTAGCCGATACTGGCAGGTCTTGAATTTGTACGTTGACTGTGAGGTGTTGGCTAATGGGCTCTCCTTGGTTTACTTGATATGTGTCGTGGTCACGTTCGCTTGGTTTAAGCGACGTCACCTTAGTCCGTTTCCCTGAGTATTTAGTCTTCGACAGCACTCTATGGTGCGTATATCCTTTTTCCCACAATGCCAGCAAAACAGAACCTGTGGATTACGGCAACCCTTTGCGATGTGTCCTGTTCTACCACAATGATAGCATATTTTTGATGAGCTAATGTATGTGACTTGGTCAAATGGTATCTGTCTTCCTTTGTCGATTGGGCGAGATTCTGTTGGTTTCTTCTTCTCTTCTGTGCGGATGATTTCGTAGTCTTCTGCTAGACTTACTAGCTCCGTTACGGACTGAAATTCTCTACGCTCTATGTACAATTGATATTCTGTTCTACTGTTGTGAAAAATCCTGTCCAGCTGTTGTTCTGCTGTGTAGTTTAGGTATTTCATCAAACGCTGCATCATTAGAACATATGTCTTGAAGTCTTCTTTACTTTGCTGGTGTCTCTGCCGGACTTCATCATCAAGTTGTTCCAAGTAGCGGCGAGGTAGAAAAAATATTAATAAATCCTCCGTGAAGTCATTCCAATTCATCCAACTTTGTTTATTATGTCGGAACCATACCAGAGCTTTGTCTTTTAACAACTCAGGCATAGTTTTTGGCAGCATGTTTAATTGAATGTCATAGACATCTGCTAGTTCCTACAATCGTTCGATGAAAGCAATCGGATCTGGTCCTCCGTCATATTTTATGGACCACTTCCGTACTTGGTCAATCACCATGGCATATACTGACTTAGGCATAGATGCACTTTCTCTGAGTTCTTCTGTCGGCTTCTTTGCTTGTATCAATTGCTCTTGGGAGGTTTTTTTACCCAAGATGACTGTAACGACACGGATTCTCCGTTTCGTTATTTCCTCTGCCGGGGTAACCTCTGCCTCTTCCAGGAGTCGTTACAATAAATTTATATTTACAAGAACAAGACTTCTCAAATAAAAGATTGTGTGTTTAATTTTAAATGTAGATTTATTTAAAATAAAATTAATTCATTAAAATAGTAATTAAAAAAAAAAGTGAATTTAATTAAACGCAATTAGATATAACTTGACATTGATTATGTATTTCAAAGTGGATTTTAATAAAATATTATGATTTCTTTATAATCGTATTTAAAAAAAACTAAGGTTAGTTAAATATAAGTAGATATGAACTTTAGATTCTTTCCCAGGTGACAAGCTGGATCCGGTAATTGTTTCTTTGGCGTTCGCGATGATCTCTAGTTTGTTTTCGTGGTTGGCATTTTCGTATGATTGTCCACTCACGGCGCACCTGTTAGGGACAGAAGGGTTAGTGTATATAAAAAAAATATATTTCCTTGTTCGGTTATGGAATATCTATGCAATAGTGTCCAAGTGTCTTGACTTAAAACCGCCGAGGCGCTTGTACACAATTATATATATATTTTAGTAATTTATACACTAAGACTTAAAACCGCCTTCGTGTCAATAAATAATTTATTTTTCTTTTAATTTATAATGTTTGACATACAACACCACTGAGTGATCATTCAAGACTCACTATATTTACCAAAAATGAGTCGTCTTTTATACAGATCAGACGAGCTTTTTGTGTAGCGCACATACAATTGTTTACTGCTGTTTTATGAAGTTTTGTTTATTTTCCCGTTTGTGTGTCTTGCTTTCGTACTGTTCTTCAAGTTGTGCGCTCAACAGATCTCGTCTATCTCTTTGCGTCGAATTTCTATTTTGACGTTTTTGATATTTGTTTGTTATGTTTTGATTTGATAATTCTAGTAACCTTTCGTGCGGTGTTTCTTGTTTTTATTAAAAATAATTTGTTAATAATTTTTAATAATAAATTAATAGTTCAATCGTAATAAATTTTTAATAATTTGGACTAAAAGTTGTGGTGATACAACAGCAGGTGTGTATTTCTATTTGAACTGAATATTTTTTTGTTTATATTTGCATTTCTCTTTCCCTAGTTCCACGTTTTGCTGTAGTGCGCAATGTGAGCAGCTATTGTTAAAATTTTTCGTGCAAAGGCCAATTTAAAACAAGATATGTATTAGATTTCAAAACAAAATTCATTTCTTTAATTTTTATTCATTTATTTCAGAGATTTCTATTTTTTTCGTGTACAATAATTCAACAATTAATTTGGGCTAAACGCTGTGTGGATGTGTGTATGTTATTTATGTAGGACAAAATTTGCTTATGTAAATTTAGCCCTTACATGACTTTCCCATGTTTCTGTGACAAACTTGTTAGCCGAGAAGTCACCTGCATTGAATGCTCCATTCCAACGAATACTGATAGTCGTTTGCGGAGTTCCTCTACCGTTCCTGTTGAATCCTCATCGAATTCCTCGAGGTATTCAATCAGCTCATCTCTTTTCAGGTTTCGAATCCAGGCCTTACTCATTACTATATTACGAAGTTTTCTACGTTGTATTCAAGGTCCCTGCTCGACCGCCACTTGTAATGAACCTATTTATCAGCCGAGGTTTCGCTCACCGGATCCCAGAGTCGTTACAAGAACATTTCTTTATAACCCTGAATCTTCTCGTATAATAATTTTAAGACCGGTTAATTTTATTTTAATTCCTTTCTTTATTATTTTCAAATTAATTTTTACAATATTTATTACTAACATATATTGCAATTACAAATATTGAGAATTATTATAATTCCTGTAATAATAAAGAAAATCTGACCAACGGTGGACTAGGAAACAACACTACCGACAAGGCTGCGTTGTTACGGATCAGTGTTACCGACTGGGCTACACTAGTGGACTAGGAGCAAACGCGACCGACAAGGATGCGTTGTTACGGATCAGTGTTACCGACTGGGCTACACTGGTTGACTTGGAACCAACGCTACCGACAAGACTGCGTTGCTAAGGAACAGTGTTTTCGACTGGGGTACACTGGTGGACTAGGAAACAATGTTACTAAATTTCTTAATTACCTGGTTGAATATTACCTATGGTTCTGCTAAGTGTTCTGCTTCGTGGCCTGTGATCAAGTGTCTTTATGTTGATTAACTCATCCTTTTATATAAATCTCGGAAAACGGGACTTCTAACTGCCGAGTGCACATTGTGTAGCTTTCTTCTAAGTTGTTATTGCCTTTTTTGAATGCCTGCGGCTGGTATGTTTACTGGTGTTGTTTGCTGCATGATTATTAAAAATTTGGCAAAATAATTACACTCAAACAAAAAGAAGTGTTATCACTTAATTTATATTTTAAGAAGGATTACATTTTTCTTTTTTTTAATTTTTATTAAATTAATAATAACTTAATAATATTGATATTTTATGCTAACTTAATAATACCTTAATTTTTAACTTATTAATACCTTAATTTTATTAATACCTTATACTAACATTTTGTTTTGTGTTTATATTAACTAATAATAAACAATTTCTTTTCAACTAAAAATAGCTTAATTCTATTATTGTTTTTTATTGTTTTTTTTTTTACTAGTTTTACATTAATAATAATAACTATGCATAATGCATTGCGATTTTTTGTGACGAGATGGTAAAAGTCGTCACAACATTGATATACAAACTCTTGTTAAATATAAATATATGATATGCAGTAATATAAAGTCGGCCTAAAAATTAACTCCTGAAAAACAAAAACAATGAGAGTGAAATTAAGCAATCAATCGCCTATCCTTTTGTATGATCAAATGGCTCTTTCGCGTCGCTTAACAAAGTATAGAAAGCCAACAATGTTAGCGTCGAAACTAAGATCAGAATATTCAACGTCTGCGAAAAATCGACATTATTGACATTATTATGACGATATTATTACCTTATGATCAAAAAAGAACGAGAATTTTAAAAAAACGCAAAATTTTAATTTTTAATAATTTTTTTTATTATCGACTTCAAAGTACTCTCCAATTTTCCACACAAGTTTTATAGGCCGCCAAAGGTATGGTCTTTAGTTCACGCATTCCTCGCAATGCAATTTGAGTCGGGGGAAGAGGAAGAAGTCACACGGCGCTATATCTGGAGAATACGGTTCTTGGTTGATGATATTGGTGAAGTTTTTGGTCAAAAACTGCGACACAACCAACCCTTTGTGAGCCGGTGCATTATCATGGTGTAAAATCCATGAGTTTTCCTTCCATAAATCTAGCCTCTTTTTGCGAATGGCCTCACGCAAACGACGCATAACAGCCAAATAATACTCCTTATTGACCGTTTGACCATTTGACCGTCCGGAAGGAATTCATAATGCACCACACCACGAATATCGAAGAAAACAGTCAGCATAACTTTGATTTTGAACCGACTTTGGCGTTCTCTTTTCGGTTTCGGCTCACCTTCGAAGCATCATTCGGTCGATTGTTGTTTGGTGGGCATGTCAAATTCATAGACCCATGTTTCATCACCAGTAATGATGCGTTCGATCAATGTGGGGTCACTATCTGCGTTGGAAATCATCTCTTTGGCCACATCACAACGACACTTTTTTTGAATAAAATTCAGCTTTTTTGCCACCAGCCGTGAAGCAACGCGTTTCAAACCCAAAACATCAGTTAGAACGTGTTCGGCTATTATTTGTGAATAGACTAAGTTTATAATGGAGAAAATGTCATAATGATAGTAATGAAATGCAAATAACGAACAGTGGAATAAAATAACATTTTTTGTTATTATTATATTTTTGTTTGAAGGTAGTTTTTGTTATAATTTTATCTAGGTACACCATCAACGCAAGTGACGTCATTTAGGCAGTTGTGATAACTATCTGATTAAGCAAGCGTTAATTTTTTTTTTTTTGCTTTCCACATTTTTTTCTGCTTCTTTCTCATTGGCTATATTAAAATTATTTCTGGACATTTACTATGAAATTGTATTACATCTTTTTCTCCAGTATTACATAGTGTGCATCTCGAGTCTGACGAGTTCATATAGGGAGCGCATTGTTACAGTGCTCCATAAAACTTTTGAATGACCGTTGTACTGATTATTATATTAGATGTACATTGATTGAGTATATTGTGTTGATATTTAGTTTTGTTCTACTTTCGTAATTAAAACACTTTGTTTACTTTGATATAACTTTACTTTTATTTTAATTAATTAATCATTTTTGATATAACTTTATTTTTATTATAACTTTTTATCTTGTAACATTAATGTGAACTTTTATAGATCACGTTCTCTTGGCCACCATAAAACAACTGTCCTCTTAAACCTAACTTAAATCTTACAATAGCTTCTTTATTTATTTAGAAAGCTATATCTATCTTATTCTAACAATATTTACTTAAAACTAACAAAGTATTTCTTAACTCTAATTGGTTAGTCTTATTTTATTTATTTCCTATATATTATCGACACATTACCTAAGACAAGAAATGCATAGCAAGTATTTGCTTGTCATGTGTCTCATATTCACATGTGTTCCGATTTGTGTGGTCTCAATATATTTGACACCACATGAGCTATTAACCGAATTTTAAGTGGCAAACAATTTATGTCAGAAGTATCGTTTTCTGACTCATGCCATAAATTATAAAAATGCAACGGTTAGTTCTTTTAAATTAGAACACAAGTGGTTTAAAGAATACGACTGTAATAGTCATCAAAGGCGGCCTTAACATTGAGTAAGGTCAACCATAGTGTTTGAGATTTGGCACAGCAACTAGGCGATGTGGCAGCACACATTTAGCACTTTTTGACAATGGCATCCTAACATCTGGCAGCGATAATTTTGGCTTCGCTTTTTTGCTTTTTCCTTTTCCTTCTTCTTAATTGGCTTCTGGCGGTGTGTGCACGTGTTTTTGGCTTGACAAGATATTTATAATTTATCAGTTCAAAATTTGAATAAGAATGTAATAAAATTTAATTGACTATATCCTTAACGAATAAATACATAAACTTTTGCGTGTATGGAAATTCGTGTTTGTTTTTCATACATTTGTTGGTGCCGAAACCCGGGAGTTTCGATTTATAATTATAAATTAATTACGTTTTTGGCTTTATACGAAAAAAATATGGCTGCCTAAAATAGGCGTATGGCTGCGTGGTCATCATTAAAGGAGGTAGCTGCAAAAATAATGGCGGATGACTACGTTGAGGATGGCTTTGGCAGGCAACAATATCATGGCACATCTCAGGCTGATCATAAAAGGCCAGGCTCACGTCTAATGAGGACAAACCAAATAGGCAACTGCACCAGGCTATTGGTTTGCCCAACAGCGGAGCACTTCACATTGCTCAAAGGCTCGAATCTTTGCTTCAATTGCTTGAAACCTGGACATTCCACTAAGGCATGTGGCTCAACTAATTGTCGCATATGCAATGGCAGGCATCACACTCTACTATGCCGAAGTTCACCAGCGCAAACTCCTCCTTTGCAAGAGTCCAAACAGCAGGCACAAACTACACCTCAGGCACCAGCGAAACCGAACCAGGCTGGCATCCCACCACGTGTGCATCAGTGACTACACCATCCAATGCAGACATTCGCTACTATAGGCAATCGGGTTATACTCTTGGCAACAGCACAAATACGCATCTTAAATGGCTTTGGCGATATCGACTCGTGTCGAGCTCTATGCGATCCAGGCTCTCAGGTAAGTCTAATGAGTACGCGATATTTTAATCAACTGGCTCTGCGGAAGCAGAAAAGTGCATTGCAATTACAAGGCGTTGGCAGTGGCAATCGTTCATACACTAATGGCCGGGCAGTCTTGCGCATATTTTCGACTGTCAATGCTTTATTTGGCTTGGATGTTGAATTCTACATCATCAACAAAATTACCTCAGCAATCCCTGTGGCTCCAATCATGGAAAACTGTTGGCAGCATTTACGCAATTTGCCCTTGGCAGACCCGAAATTTGGCGAAACTGGTGTTATAGATGCATTGCTTGGCTCAGACGTATGGGGCCAATTGTTGGCAGATGGCATAGTTCGTGGCGAACTTGATGATCCTGTGGCACAAAATACGCAATTAGGCTGGGTTGTTGGTTGGACCAGCTGAAGCAACCGTGCATAACTACAAGGCGGAACAATCTATGGCATTGCGTGTGGAAGCGTCTGATGAGCGAGTTGATGACCTTCTACACAGGCTATTTGAATCCAAAGAAATTGACATGGCTAAAGGCGATAAACTAGCAGCAGTTGATCTTTGCGAGTGCATTTTCATGAGCACACATAAGCGTTTTGATGATGGCAGTTATTGTGTACAAATACCATTTACACCAGATGCTCCACCACTTGGCAATTCACATCAGATGGCACTCAGGCAATTTCACCAGTTGGAACGAAAATTGGCATCCAACTCAGAGCTGAGGCAAAGATATGTGGCTTTTATGCGCGAATACGAACAACTTGGTCACATGCACCCTATTCAGCATCACTCAGGCGACCCATCTCAGGCATACTACATTCCACATCATGCAGTCATGGCAAAATTCCGAGTCGTATTCAATGCTTCCGCAAAAACATCGAATGGCATATCATTAAATGATACACAACTCGCTGGCCCCCCAATACAGGATTTATTACTTAACCTTTTGCTTCGCTTCAGGCAGCATCGAATAGCATTCACAGCTGATGTGGAGAAAATGTTCAGGCAAGTCAAGGTTGACGAGAGGCACAGGCAGTGGCAACAGATCCTCTGGCGGGAATCATCCGATCAGCCCATTCGCACATATCAATTGGCTACCGTTACATATGGCACAACTAGTGGCACATATTTGGCTGTTCGCGCTATGCAGCAATGTGGCAGAGACAACTCTTATAAACTCTCAGATGAAGTACGAGCTAAAACTGCTTTGCATCCTGAATGATTTCTACGTAGATGACTACCTTAAGAGTACACCTTCTATTGGCATGGCGATTCAACTGGCGGCCGATGTCTCATCTGTTTTGGCAGACGGTCAGTTCCATCTCAGGAAATGGAAATCGAATAGCGCTGAAGTCTTGGCACATCTTCTTGGCGATGCTGATCCATGTCAGCTTAATCCGCACTTGGCAGAAACTACTGTTCTTGGCTTACACTGGGATCCACTCACTGATGAACTTTTCTATCAGGTCAGCTCTTATGATGCACAACATCTTACGAAAAGGCAAGTGCTTAGCGATGCTGCAAAATTATATGATCCAATTGGCATGTTGGCACCAGTCATCATTACGGCTAAACTTTTCATACAGAAACTCTGGCAGGCAAAATTGGCATGGGACGACCCATTACCACTTGAACTGTTGCAAGAATGGCTCATATACCGAAGGCAGCTGTCCCAACTGGAGGCAGTGCGAATACCGCGTTGGATAGGCATGCAACCCGGATATCAAATACAACTTCACGGCTTCTGCGATGCTAGTGTCAAGGCAATGGCTGCAGCACTCTATTTGGCAACAAACCACAATGGCAGTATCACTAGTCACATTATCACATCAAAAACTAAAGTGGCACCATTACATTCGGTAACAGTACCCCGATTGGAACTTTGTGCTGCGCAATTGTTGGCTACTCTTTTACACGAAACAAGGCAGGCTTTGCATTTGGAGCACGTACCATACACTCTATACTCCGACTCAAATATTGCTCTGTGTTGGCTACGCAAAAACCCATCACAATTAAAGCAGTACGTTGCTAATCGCGTTGGCTGTATTCAATCGATGACAGATATCAGGCATTGGCATCACATTCCTACCAAACTTAACCCAGCTGATTGCGCCAGTCGTGGCATATCCCCTTTGGCGTTGCAAAACTACGCATTATGGTGGCACGGTCCTAATTCAACTGATTATTCAATCAATGAGCTGCACCACTGTGCACCAGCAGAGCTGGCAATAATGGAAGGCGAGTTAAAACCAGTTAAGGTAAAGGCATTGCAGGTAATAGGCCAACCCGCATTACAGACACACTACACTGCTGGCGACGAATTGGTCGTCATAGATCTGTTGGACCGGTTCAGTCATCTTGGCAAGCTATTGCGCACTACTGCATACATATTGCGTTGCAAAAAGGCACATCATCGTTTTCGTTCGCATACACACATCTGTACAGGCGAAATGGACATTGCTTTAAATCACCACATCAAGGCAGAACAAGCGAAATATTTCGCAGCGGAAATTAAGCAGCTGAAAAAGGCACAGCCCATATCCACATCCAGCAAGATCATTGCACTGAGTCCATTTATCAACTCCACAGCGGACAATATATTGCGAGTAGGCGGACGCCTACACAATGCGAGGGTGGCAGAGCCACAGCGCCATCCAATCATTCTTCCGAAGGATAGCACATTGGCCAGGCTTTTAATATGGCAGGTGCATCAGGACACACTTCATGGCGGTATACAAATCATGCTTCATACGATTCGACACAAATATTGGATTCTACAGGCACGCATTTTGGTTAAGCAATGCATACACTTATGCGCGATTTGCAGGCGGCATAAACACATAATGCTAAAACAACGTATGGCGACATTACCAAAGGCTCGGGTCACCCCATCTCCACCATTTGCAAGATCTGGCTTAGACTATTGCGGTCCATTCAACATACGCATTGGCTCCAAGGCTGTACGAACAGTGCGGAAGGCTTACGTGGCAATCTTTGTGTGCATGGTAACCAAGGCAGTGCACATCGAACTGGCTGAAGATCTCACTTCTGAGGCTTTCATAAATGCATACACCCGTTTCGTAAACCGGCGTGGTCCATGTAATCATTTATACAGTGACAATGGCACTACATTCATTGGCGCAGATCGCTTAATGGCCGCTGACTTACAGGCTTGGCATAATGAATATTCTCAACAGCAATTGGCAAATCGAGGCACAAAATGGCATTTTCTACCACCTGGCGCACCTCATCAAGGCGGTCTATGGGAAGCTGCCGTTAAGTCAGCGAAGAAGCACTTACTACGCATTGTTGGCATCCATTCCATTTACTATGATCAGCTACATACTCTACTTGTACATATCGAGGCTTGCTTGAATTCACGTCCACTTATACCATTGCATGACACTTGTGACGACAAGATGGCTCTATCACCTGCAGATTTCCTGATTGGCAGATCTCTATTGGCAGTACCAGACGCACCTATTGGCAAGGTACCTAGCAACAAATTATCATACTGGCGACAATTAAGGCAAATGCAACAGCATTTTTGGCGACAATGGCATGACGAATATCTTTCAACTTTGCAACCACGTTCCAAATGGCATCAGAATGGGGACAACATCAACATAGGCGATGTCGTGGTTATCCGGCACGAGAATCTACCAGCTACACATTGGCGGCTTGGCAGGGTGATTAAACTTCACCCAGGCGAAGATGGTTTGGTCCGAGTAGTCACGATCAAGCATTCAGCAGGCGAATGCATGCGACCTATCCAAAAGATATGCAGGCTTGTGGAGCATCCTGAACGTACCCGTCCAGCCGGGGAGGATGTTTGAGATTTGGCACAGCAACTAGGCGATGTGGCAGCACACATTTAGCACTTTTTGACAATGGCATCCTAACATCTGGCAGCGATAATTTTGGCTTCGCTTTTTTGCTTTTTCCTTTTCCTTCTTCTTAATTGGCTTCTGGCGGTGTGTGCACGTGTTTTTGGCTTGACAAGATATTTATAATTTATCAGTTCAAAATTTGAATAAGAATGTAATAAAATTTAATTGACTATATCCTTAACGAATAAATACATAAACTTTTGCGTGTATGGAAATTCGTGTTTGTTTTTCATACACATAGATATACCATTACAATATTTTAGTTACTAATTTTATTTAAAACAATGTTGTGTTTTTGTACAAAATTATCTTAAGACTAATTTCTACATCAAGGTTAAAATAATATGATTTTAATGGACTGTATTACATTTTGTTATTGTTTGTAAAAAAAGGTTAAAAAAGGACGGAAGTCCCAACACTAGGGATTTTCCTCCTATTGTTTTTATGAATATATTTTATTTTAATAATTTAGATACGGATGCTCAAAAATGTTACTATATATCTATATTTTTCCTTAGTACATTATTCTAAGAATTAAGGTGATAATGGATTTATAAACTATAATAATTAAATATATGGTATAAATTTATGTTCATGATTGGACAACCGTTGAATGTTATTAATCCCAACGTAGCTTTAAATTGGAATTTGTTCGTGTAATGAAAGACATTTACAAATTTACTAAACCTTTTGCTGAAAAAATTATGACATTAGAGAGGAGGACGACCACAAATTCTTCAAACATGTATAAAAAATTCTACACTCTAGAAATATTTCACAAAATACAAACTAACAAAAAAATATGTGAGCCAATAATAATTCGATTCAATTCTTCAAGTGGTTATTAGACATTGGAAATCACATAACAAAGAAAATATAAACAACTAAAGACATACTTTCGAATATTAAGTATTTTTTGTGTATTTTTTTTCGTATTCGCCAACAGATATATATTTTTTTTCAAACCACTTTTTTTAATATAGACGTTTCGTACAAATTTTTATTTTTTTACACAATTCTTAGCAATAAATATTAAAAATTAACTAAATTTTTTAAACAAAAATACTTTTTTAAATAAATAAAATTCAACGTGCATTGCACGCATGCTATCAATAGAAAAACAAACGGAAAAAGTGAAGCTTTTACATGTCGTGTTTTTTTTTCTTCGTTTGCATTCTTTTTGTTTGTTTTGACTTATTAATAGTCTTTTTGTAATTAATGAATATGTTTGTTCTTTTTTGGATTGAACTTTTATCTCATCTCTATTAAATATTTTCATTTCACAAGTATTGTAAGTACATATTTAAGACGTTAATGATATAGATATGTGGAGGGTTTCCTCCTCGGATTTCCTCACGAACACTATCAACAAGCTTTAGTGTACGCAGATAAGGAGTTCAACCTGAAGCAGTTCTTTGCTCTTGACTGATTGTCTCGAAATAGATTTCACCTCCGGTCGCAGACAAGTGTAACGATAAAAATTTTTATATTAAAATTTTTATATTAAATAGTCTGACGAGCCGCGGACAGTTGGTCTACTAAGTACCTTAAAAGGACTAGTGTACGGTGGCTCCTACGGGCGACGAACAGAATCAGTCCTAAGCAGGACGTGTGAGCAGTTGTAGAGGTTTTTCAACACAAATGAAACATTATTCCGGTGATGTGTTGCAGGAAGCGGTCGCACTAATCGCATGTGTTTGCGAAACTCCTCTATGAAAATCTGCGGGCTGGTGCATTGTGGGTCGTCCTCAAAAACCTCGTTCGGTAGTCGAATTGGGGAACCATACAGCATCTCAGCAGCTGAAGTTTGCAGATGTTCCTTGAAACACGTTCATAGGCCTAGCAGGACTTTTGGTAGTAATTCTATCCAAGATTCTGCTTCGCAACACATTAGTGCTGCTTTTAAGGAACGGTGCCAGCGTTCAATCACACCGTTTGCTTGAGGGTGGTATGACGTGGTGTGGACGTGTTTTGCTCCTATCATTTTTGTCAAGGCTTTGAAAAATGCTGATTCAAATTGTAGGCCCCGATCCATTGTTATGGTTTCAAATCTCGCCACCCAGTTTTTCCAAAAGGCAGATACTATAGTGTTTGCAGTAACATCTTTTAAAGGTGTAGCTTCAGGTCAGCTTGAAAAACGATCAATCATTGTTGAACAATAGCGATACCCCTTATCCATTGGCATCACAATGACGTCGATATGTACATGGTCAAAACGGTTGTCTGGCATGTCGATTTTAATTGGCCGAAAAGTATTGTGTCTGTGTATTTTTGCTCTTTGACAGGGTAAACAATTTCGCGCCCATTCAATTATATCTGTTCGCATGGAGGGCCAGATGTATTTTTGTTTTATCTGATGCAGGGTGGATCTTCCACTGGAGTGTGACATGCCGTGAATTGATGTGAAAACTTTATGACTCAAAGATACTGGCACTTATGGTCGAATTATTTCTGTAGACACATCGCAGAACAAGGAATTTTTGTCGTTGAAAAAAATTGCTTGTAGCTTTAAAGATGTTTCCGAGTGCAACAGCGTTTTTAAATCTTGATTGTTTTGTTGTTCCTCTGCAACGGTTGATAAATTGACAGCACTGTCACTCCCAGATAGGTGTACAATGGTTGTCGAAAATTGGGAAATATAATCGAGATGGCGGAACTGCCGTGGTGACGCCTTCTTTGGTTTCTGTTTGAAAGCATATATCACCAGTTTGTTGTCCGTTTTAATGACGATAACTCGTGCCTCTAGGAGGTGTTTGAAAAAACGAATGGCGCTGTAGATTGCTAATAATTCTCTATCATGTGCCATGTAATTTTTTTCAGTTTCTGAGAGTTTTCTCGAAAAAAACCCGAGTGGTACCCAAGTGCCCTAGTCTTATTGTTCTACGGCAGCGCCAACATCAACGTCAGATGCATCACAGATGAGTGCCAGCTCGGCATCAGATGAAGGATGTGCAATTAGTGCAGCATTCGCAACGCTGTGTTTAAGGTTATTAAACGCATTGTGACTTTCGGGGGCCCAAGAGATTTTTCATTTGTCATTCTTTTTAATGTTTCGTACCAGATCACTAAGCTGTACTTGATGTTGCGATAAGTGTGGTATGTAACACCGGTAGTAATTCAGAACACCTAGACAACATGTTAGCTCACTGACTATGTCAGGTTGCTTGTAATTCGCTATTGCTTCAATGTGGTCCTGTGGTGGTTTAATACCATTCTTGCTGACCGTGTAGCCCAGAAAGAGAATTTCCGATTTACCAAATTGGCTTTTGTTGACATTTATCGTGAGTTTATGTGAGCGCAAAATGGTAAACACTGTTCGGAGATGATATCCATGCTCTGAACAATCTATATGTTCCTTACCACTGGTGGGAGGAAACAATATACGAATGCGGAGATATTGATTGTAAGTCAGTAACTGTTTTTATTTAAAATTGTTTCTTCTTTTATACAAAGTAAAATGCAATAATAATTGCAAGATGTACAATATTTACTTAAATTAATTTATTATTTAATTCGCACAAATTGCTTACTAAGCATCCTATGCGACCGCTTAACTTATGACCTAATTCATAATATTTTGTTCATTCGTCAACCAAAAAATTAAGCAACAGGTGTGAGCGATTAACTCATGACCTAGTTCTTAGTTTTTTGTTGATTCGTTAACATTATGCCGTCTCTGAGTTGGTATTACGAACTGGTTTAAATTTGGTAGCCTCAGCAGGTTGTTGATTATGTAAAAGACCAAGCAATATCATAAGTGGATGTTGATCTATGGTTATTGGCTGGTGTTGATGCTATTTGCGGTTTAATGTGACATATATAATATAGTACTCCAACGAATATTATTATTATTATTGCTGTGGTCATCGCAGATGACTGAAGCAATAGTCACAGCGGAAAAAATTAGGTATTCAATTAACAGTTTCTGTCCCTATAAATCGCCAGGTTTGGACGGTATTTTCCCTATTATGTTACAAAAACTACAAGACTTAGTGGTTCCATGGTTAGGGGAAATTTACAAAGCATGTCTTAAATATAGTTACGTACCACTTAGTTGGAGACAGGTTAAAGTAGTCTTTATACCCAAGGCAGGCAAAATCGGACATGAGTCCGCCAAAGATTACAGGCCGATTAGCCTAACTTCATTCTTACTAAAAACAATGGAGAGGGTAATAGAGCTCCACCTAAGACAAAAGGTAGAACGCTTTCCAATCTCTAAATCCCAGCATGCTTACCTCAAGGGTAGATCTACGGAAACAGCTCTGCATGAGGTCATTCGTACTGTGGAAAAATCGATTCATTTTAAGCAATACTCGTTGGCAGCCTTCTTAGATATTGAAGGAGCTTTCAACAATGTAAGCAATAAAGCTATTCATGACTCTCTTTCCAGAATAGGTTTAGAGGAAGAACTTAAAAATTGGATAGTTACTATGCTTAAAACAAGGATTATTCAATCAAAGCTAGGCAGCATAACACAAACGAAGCACGTCAGCAGGGGTACGCCACAAGGAGGGGTTATTTCACCATTACTGTGGCTGCTGGTCGTGGATAATATTCTTAACAGTCTAGATACGATAGGTGTGAAAGCAGTAGCGTACGCGGATGACGTGGTTATTCTAGTGTCAGGTATGTTCCCTAACATAATTAGCGACATTATGGAAAGGTTAAGATAAATACCTGGGCCACAGGTTGTGGACTAGGTATTAACCCAGGAAAAACTGAAATGATGCTGTTTACTACAAAAACCAAAATACCAGCTTTCAGGTTGCCTTCACTAAACGGGCAACAGTTAAAACTATCGGAAAAAGCCAAATATCTAGGAATTCTGTTGGATAGTAAGTTAAACTGGAAACACAATGTCGATCTTCGTATCAAGAAGGCATGTGTAGCTTTCTATTCTTGCAAGAGGATGTTTGGCAAAAAATGGGGGATTCGTCCCGAAATTACCCACTGGATGTACACGGCAATTGTACGACCAATTCTCACGTATGGTGCTGTCGTATGGTGGCCGGCTCTAAACAAGAGCTATAATATCGACAAACTTAACAGAATTCAGAGGACGGCATGTGTAGGCATCACAGAAGCTTTTAGGACGACTCCTTCGGACGCCCTAAACGTGATGCTGCATTTGCTACCTATTGATCTTCACATTAAAAACATGGTTTGTAATAGCGCTGTAAGACTGAAAGTAACAGGCGTATGGTTAGAACGAACATATGGACATAGTCGGATTCTAGGTACAGTTCCAAATTGTCTGTATAGGATGACATCGGATTATCTGAATCCGTGTATAGACTTCGAAAGGAACTTCCAGACAATATTCCCTTCAAGAAATGAGTGGAAAAGGAAAAATTTCGAAGCAAATTACGATATTTCAATATATACAGATGGCTCGAAAATGAGCGATGGGGCAGGAGCAGGAATCTTCGCACCATCTAAAAATATAAATATCTCTCTTAGGATACCTAACGAAGCTACGGTTTTTCAGGCTGAAATCCTAGCAATAAAAGAAGCCTGTCGGCAAATTGCAAGCCATATCGAGAACAGATGTAGTGTTGCTATTTTTATTGACAGCCAGGCAGCAATTAAAGCTCTTGAATCCTTTATAACAAAATCAAAAATAGTAAAAGAATGTAGAGAAGCAATCGACGAGCTAAACCGGTTGGCTGATATCACACTCATCTGGGTTCCTGGGCATAGGAACATCGTAGGGAATGAGAAAGCTGATAGTTTAGCCCGCTCTGGTGCCTCCCTAGATGCGTCACTGGCGGTATCAGTCTATATTACCCTGGAGACCATCAAAAGAAGTACCTTTCTTTACTTTCTGCAACTCGCCAATAACAGATGGAAAGCACTAAGGTCATGTGCAACTTCCAGGTTAACGTGGCCCACTTATAATATGTAAAAATAAATCTCTGGAACTCATCAAAAAAGATCGCGTAAACACTGCAAGGCTTATTGCGGTTCTTACTGGTCATTGGTGGTTAGGAACTCACGCAGAGAAACTGCGTATTCCCCATAACTCTCACTGCAGAAGTTGTGGAAACCCGCGGGAGAAAGAAACAATAATACATTTTCTCTGTGAATGCCCAGCTCTAGCATCCAGAAGACATAGGTTCTTAGGAAAATACTTTTGTGATAGTTTATCAGACTGCTCAATGGTAAGGATGAAAGACCTGTTAAATTACCTAAATTCGGTGGGATGGATTTAGTCTCTACTCTTCTATACTAGGGTTCTTGCGAGGAATGTGGTAACAAAACGGCGAAAAATCGCTAATTGAGGTACATTTGAAGTTATCTTATGACCTGCCACTGCAACCAACCAACCAACCATTATTGCTGTGGCCCAGATAACCCATTTTATCCAATATTGATGGGTTATTATTGTTTTCCAAGATATTTCATTGACTTGGTCCAGATTGTCCTGAGCATCCCTTGCGGAGTACAAAAACATAGTTGATAAGTCTTGCATCAATTGGATGCAAGAAAATTACAAACGGTTTCATTTGTAATTTTATACATTTTCTTGTCTGGCATCGTGATGTTTAATGCTGATTGGTTTAACGTGGTGTGTGATTGATTGGAATTCTTTCATTATTCTTCCTTCAAGTTGAATAAGTCTTAGAGTGTATTATACAATCTGGAGAGATGTGGATGATTCCCGTATAGTTCAAAACTACTTCTTCACGTTCAATATGACAAATTACATGAATTGTCGTTATATTTGGTGTAATGAATATCCAAGCATTGGGTGTCCAAAGCTCTCTCCAAACTTGTTGTATAACTTGAAATCTTTTTGACGAACAGTTATCGAATGATAATTTGTTATACAATTGCCTAATTACACAATTGGAACTCTCGTCAATGTTGCGAAATATTGTTGGGTGAAGTAACCTAGTAACATTATTCAGCTTGGTTGCCGTCTCCATTTGTCTGATAGTTATGTCAAAATATTTTTTCTTGCTATAATTGATGCCAAATGTGGATGTTAACAATTCGATTTCTTGATATATATTATCATCAATTCTTTCCGGAATCGTGTTGAATCTAATGATTTCATATTCTTCTATATCGCTAATTGTGAAATAACCATAAATTATAACGTATCAGTATCTCGAACATATTCCAATCTGTTCATCGGGATTGGCAAGACATACATTTCTAATCCAATTTTTGCGGAACATCGAGTTATAATGTCACTGATTTCATCATGTGAAAGGAATTCATAAATATGACTGCGTTTCAAATATACATTGAAGATCTTGTTGTATTTTGATTCTACTTCTCGAATGTAATTGGATGCCATTATATATGAATTAAGTACATATATGTTCAGTTTATTTCCTTCTCCGATATCATGCCAACCTTGCATCTGACTGATAGCCTGCAATCCTTCGTTTAGTCTTTTACTAAAGCTTTTGATTTTGTTGATGATTTTAGTTTCTGTGTTATTTACTGCCGCTATTGTGGATATCATGATTCTAGCATTTGATTTGGTGTTTTGAATTAATAATTTCTGCTTTCGATCCAACGTTTCAATATCGTGATACACTTCATCGTTTACGCCAAAAAGTGTTGTTAACACTGTACCTAATATTCCTCGGGAACTTCTTGTAACTGATGATTCTGTCGTCAACAATCGATCAATGGTAGTTCTTAAGATGCGCCCTTCATGATTTAAATTGGAAACTAAATCGTCACATTGTATATAAGGATTGACAGCCTTTGACTTGGTACACAACACTGTTAATTGTTTTATGGTGTTATTAACGTTCCTTTGATCTTGAATTATGTCACGGATTGGTTATGTGATAGTGTTCCTCTCTGTATTTTGGCTTTGCCTAATCCTTCAATGAATAATCCTGATTCGGGATATGTTACTGTGGGTGTTGCTAATGTAGTTCCTAATATGAGATATGCCAAAAATATAGCAAAAACTGTCGATTTTGATTGCCTAGCCGATTTCTAAGTTTGGTATTGATTTTGTCCATTTGTATCTCTGTTGTTGAATATTTCTTACAAAGTCTTGGAATTACCGTTTACAAAAGTCTTGCTTTATTTTCTGCACAATTTTCCATCTTTTTAGGCTGGTTTCTGTAAAGTTAATAAGACTATTATGCGTTGAAGTCATCAATGACGATCCCACAATGAAATGTCCTAGTGTAAGTGCATTAAGGTCTTCAATGTTGTCTGTTAATGGACAAAGTGACCGTGAATTAAGACAATATTCGATTTGAGTTAAGACCATACTTAATTCCTCATATGTCAATTTTTGGTCACCTAAAATTCTAGCTGGATGATATTTAATGGATTTTACTCCTGATTCCCAGAGACCACCAAAGTGATGTGAGCCAGGAGGGATGAAATGCCAACGTATACCTGTTTCGGCTAAATGATTCTCTATTTGAATCTTCTGTAAAATGTTGTTTGCACCTGTAAAATTGGTACCATTGTCGCTATAAATATGATGTACTGCTCCACGTCTGCTTATCATTCGTTTGAGTGCTGCTAAAAATCCTTGAGATGTCAGATCTGAAGTTAACTTAATGTGAATTGCCTTTGTTGCCAGGCATACAAAAATAGCTATATACGCCTTATGCGTTTTAATTTCCCGGAATTGAGAGCATTTAATGTGCAATGGGCCTGCATAGTCTATGCCGTAGTGTGTAAATGGCCTTGAGACATTTACTCTAGGTGTCGCTAAACTTCCTATTAATTAAGATTGTCCTTTTGCCTTCATCCGGAAACACTTTTGACATTTATTGATGCAAGCTTTTACAGCGATTGTTCCACTTATAATCCAAAACTTTTCCCGGACGTGGTTTAGCGTCAATATTAATCCTCCATGAATCGTATTAATATGCTAAAGTACTGTTGTATGTAAAATTATTGGATACTTTTGGTTGTCAGATAAATTCGCATTTCTTAATCTGCTGCCCACTCTTAGTACTCCTGCACTGTCAACAAATGGGTTTAATGAACACAACTTATTACTTTTCATTAATGTTTCTGAAGGTTAAGTTGTCTGATGTCATCTGTAAAACATTTTTGCACCTGCTTCGCCAACACAATTTCCGCTGCATCGATATCGTCTGTCGTTAGTTTGTCGAACTTTCTTTTGGATTTCTTTCTTTGACAATTATAAACGAATGTAAGACAGTAAGCTCGAAGAAGTTTGTTTAATGAGGAAAATCGATTAATAAATTCTTCATCGTTGGTAACGTTCACGACGGTACATATTGCAGTTTTTCTGGTTTCTGGAATAAGATTCAAATCTATTACTACATCATTTTCTGGCCAATTTCCTTCATTTTTTATTAACCAATTTGGAACATGCCACCATAATGTATTTGAAATAAGATTGTCACCATACACTCTCCTTGATGGAATATCTGCTGGATTATCTTTTCCTGGAACAAATCTAAATTGCCCCTTAAACGTATCCTGAATATTCGATACTCTGTTTGCTACAAACGTAGTCCATCTGTTTGGGTATTACTTTAGCCAGTTTAATACAATTTTTGAATCTGACCATGCAATAATTTTACTATAGGTAATCTTGTTATTCTTCTGAATATAATTAATTAACTTTGTAAATAGCACAGCTGCACATAACTCCAATCGGGCTAATGACACCTGCTTAATAGACGCAATTTTGGTTTTTGATGCTATTAGGGATATTGTAGCCCTTTCTGCATTGATAACCTTTGTGTATACAACTGCAGCATATCCTGTTTCTGATATGCTGCAAATCCATCTAACTCGATTAAACTATTCTCTGAATGTTGTGTCCATCTTTTCATGGTAATTTTCTGAACTTTTAAATTCTTCCCATTGTGCCTGTAGATTAGGTGGGATCTCTGTATCCCAACTAATTCCTAACATCCACAATTTTTGTATCATGATTTTTGCTTTAATGGTTACAGATGACAGCCAACCAAATGGATCGAATAGTTTTCCAGCATCACTTAGAATTGCTCTTTTTGTGTATTTTGAGCTGAATGACGTGATATTTATTTTAAATTCAAATTGATCCAATTTAGGAGACCATTTTATTCCTAAAATTTTAATTGCTTGTTCGTTGTTAAATTGCATCTCTAACCCTGGTTCAATGACTTTTATTTGGATATTCGTCAACATTTCCGGTTCGTTTGATGCCCATTTTCTTAAATTCAAACCTCCCTTCCGCAATAATAGGATTAATTCTTCTTGTATTTGTTTACATTCTTTAATAGTATTAGCGCCTCTCAAACAATCGTCTACATAAAACTTTTCATTTAAGGTTTCACATGCCAAAGGATAATTAATTCTTTCGTGTTCTGCTAGCTTAAACAATGTCTTGATGGCAAGATATGGTGCTGAGGCAGTACCATATGTAATCGTGTTCAATCTAAATTCTTTTATTGTTTTTTTCCGATCGTTTCTCCATAAAATTTGTTGAAGATCTCTATCATCATGATGAATCAGTATTTACCGATACATTTTTTCAATGTCAGCCGTAAAAACTATTTTAAACATTCTCCACTGCAATAATAGAATGAATAAATCCTTTTGTAATGTAGGACCTGTCATCATAATACTGTTCAGTGATTGTCCTGATGTCGTTTTCGCGGACGCATCAAACACCACTCGAAGTTTTGTTGTCGTGCTGTCTTCTTTAATAACTGCATAATGCGGCAAATAATATACCTTTGTCTTTGGTTTTTCATTAACTTCCTTCATGTGACCCAGCTTAATGTATTCTTGCATAAAGTTCACATACTCTTGTTTTAGTGCTGGATTCTTCTGAAGTCGTTCTTCTAGTGAAAAGAACCGTTTCAATGCCATTTTTCTGGACTCACCTAACGTTTCTCTATCATTTTTTAGCGGTAACCTAACGATGTAACGTCCTGTTTTATCGCGGGTGCAAGTTGAATCATAATGTCTCTCACAACGCCTTTCTTCTACTGTTCTTAAGTCTGCATTTGGAATTTCCTCTAATTCCCAAAACCGTTTTAAATACTCATCGCTGTTGCTGCAAGCCATGGTGCATAACGTTATTTTGTTTGTGATTGTACGCTCTACATCTAAAGGTCCTAAAAATCCATCCAAATAGTGTGTTTTGAGCCATTGGAGAGCTGTCTGACCCTTTAATTAATCCTTCTTTAAACACTTCTGGTAACACGTCCGACCCAATTAACAATTGTATTTCCTTTGGTTCAGCATACCAAGGATCTGCTAACTGCAATCCATCGATATGCGACCATTTTTCTGGCGTGAATTCTGCATTTGTGCGTTTGTGATGTGATTTTTAGTAACACTATTGTTTCGATATGACAACTCTTATACTTATCATGTATAGATTGAATTTCTAATGAGCATTTGGCTATCACGCTTGTTATTTGCCCATTGATACCTTTTACATGAGTTTGATAATTGGTCAATGGTGCTCTGATTGATCTTGCTAATTGTTCTGTTATTATACAAGATTGTGATCCTTGATCAAGAAGCGCTCGTATCGGATTGAGTTGTTTTTTAGTCCTTTTAATTACCATTGCTGTTGCTAGTAAAACAGTTTTTTCCTTTTGGATGTTGTACGACGCTGCCACTTCGGTCTCCGTGGTGTTCTTCAGTATTGGCATCCTCTGCTTATTTATGTTATTTGTGAATGTTGGTTTGCCTTTAACTTGTTCATGCAAAAGATGATGGTGTTTTGTGTCGCAAATTGTACAACTTCTTTTATTCAAGCACAACTTACTAAAATGCCCACTCTGAAGGCAATTAAAACATAACTTGGAGCTCATAATCTTTTCACGCCGTTCCGGCACCTTCATATTTAGAAACTTTGAACATCGAATTAATTGATAGTTACTATTACACACCAAACATAGCGTATGCACTGTAGTAACATGCGTTTTTGTATTTACAGCTGTTGGTCGAAAATTATTCTTATTTTCGCGATTTGTGTCACGAGCTGCCTCCAATCCTCTAACTCTGCTCTCAATAAACTCGTATAAGCTGTTTGATTTTGGTATTTGTGTTGATGCTCCTCTTGAATGTTGGTATAATTTTCTGGTTTCACCATCTTATTTTGGAAGCAGTATATGAATTATTAGTGGATCCCAACTTGACGTGTCCACATTTAAATTACGTATACCATATAACACTTCTCTAGAAGCACCTATTAATGTTTTTAAGTCCTGTGCATTTTCGTTTCTTATTACTCTGAGCGACAATAACTTATTAATAAGATTGTCCACAAGTATTACTGGATTTTTGTATCTTTGTTTCAGCAGTTCAATTGCCGCTGTATAATTGTTCGCCGTTATTGTTAAATGATTTATGAGCCTCGTGGCTTCTCCCCACAGACTTCCTTTTAAGTACTGCATTCTTTCTACATCCACTAGATTATGGTTTTGTTGAACTAACCTGTCGAACAGTTCTCAAAATGGACACCACTCTTCAAATCTGCCGTTGAATATTGGTACATTCAACGGTGGTAGTTTGATATTGTTACTTACAGGTGTTCTTGTATCTGAAACGTTTTGACTACGAACGTTCAGTTCTTCTTCTAACTGAATATATACTCCTTCGTATATCGATTCCAGTTGAATGAAATCTCCATAGTCAATTGCATCATTGCTGAGCAGGCATTCATCGTGTAATTTTGATATTTTTGGCCAACAATTCTTTAGTTTTTCAAACTTAAACTGTAACGTTTTAATACTTTTCGTTAAGTCTATTGTCTCTTTGATCTGCAACAGACTTGTACTTAAGGTTGCTCAACATTTGTTCGTAATATCACATGGCTCGGTGATGGTGACTTCGTCATTGATACTTACGTCTTGATTCCTTGATGACCGAGCTTCTTCTTGCTCTCTTTGCTTTAGTATTTTCAATTCATTATTAAATCGATTCTCGATTTCATTCCGTCTTTGTTGTAACTCGCCAAAGTAATTTTTTGTGATATATTCATGATCTGATCAAATTTTTGATCAGATTATCATTATTGTCTTCAAATGCGTCCCATTTCTGACGCAAATTTTCCAAACGCGTCTCAAAATACTGTCTTGAGTATCTTGTGGTAGAACCCTTTTTAAAATTTATCCAGATCCTCTGGATCTCACCTTCAATTTCCTTTTGTTGTTGGATAGCTTGGTCTATCTCTTCGTTCTCCATGATGTCCTCTATTTGTAATTGATTTGTGTTTGTTGAAAGCCTCGGTACACTTCTGCTTTACTCCGATGGCACATTTGTATTCACTTCACTCCGATGTTAAAAGCCTCGGTATGCTTGTATTTATTTCACTCCGATGTTAAAAGCCTCGGTACGCTTGTATTTACTTCACTTCGATGTTAAAAGCCTCGGTACGTTTGTATATATTTCACTCCGATGTTAAAAGCCTCTGTACGCTAGTATTTACATCACTCCGATGTTAAAAGCCTCGGTACGCTTGTATTTACTTCACTCCGATGTTAAAAGCCTCAGTACGCTTGTATTTACTTCACTCCGATGTTAAAAGCCTCGGTACGCTTGTATTTACTTCACTCCGATGTTAAAAGCCTCGGTACGCTTGTACTTGATTTAATCTTAGACTTAAGTCTCTTAGTTTGGTATATTTGAAACTCTTACCACTGGTGGGGGAAATTTCAAATATCCGGCTCGAAGGACCAAAATGAACAACGATATTCATTACCAAACTATAAGTTTCTTACCACTGGTGGGGGGAACAATATACGAATGCGGAGATATTGATTGTAAGTCAATAACTGTTTTTATTTAAAATTGTTTCTTCTTTTATACAAAGTAAAATGCAATAATAATTGCAAGATGTACAATATTTACTTAAATTAATTTATTATTTAATTCGCACAGATTGCTTTCTAAGCAACCTATGCGACCGCTTAACTTATGACCTAATTCATAATATTTTGTTGATTCGTCAACCAAAAAATTAAGCAACAGGTGTGAGCGATTAACTCATGACCTAGTTCTTAGTTTTTGGTTGATTCGTCAACATGCTCCTCTGTAAACGTTGAAGCTATAAGAATGTCATCAATATAGAAATACACGAAATCAACGCCGCTATTAATTTGGTCCATGAAACGTTGGAATGTCAGCGTCGCGTTTTTCAATCCGAACGGCATATATTGGACCTCAATCAGGCCGAAAGGTGTGTTCACGGCAGTCTTTTGGATGTCGTCTTATGCCATTGGGATTTGGTAATATGTTTTCACCAAGTCGAAAACAATGCTGAAAACAATGTTTTGTTGTGTAACTTTTCCGCAAAATCATGCACGTGAGCGATAGGATACTTCTCCGGAATCGTTATTGCGTTCAACTTTCAATAGTCACCACAAGCACGCCAACCAACATTATTTTTCGCCACCATGTGTAGAGGACTTGCCCCTGGACTTTTTTACAAACGGCAAATACCTTGGTCCAGTAATAAAGTGATTTAGGCTTTTGCCATAGCAAGTTTCTGTCCAGATAACCTTCTGGGACGATCAAACACAATGTTGCCTCATGTCTCAATTTGATGAATCACCACATACTTTTGAGCGTCGGGAAATTACTGTTTCAACACTGGTCGTGTAATATTAACAGCTGAACTTGGCTGTCTCGTCTATTGTAGATATGATTGATAACGGAGAAGCTAAAAGACCACCTTATGTGTTAAGCTTCGTCGTCTATAAGTTGTTTGCTTCTTAGATTAACTAACAAATGAAAATGGTTTAAGAAATCAGCACCAATAATAGCAACTTCGACATCTGCGATGATAAATTGTCACCTAAATGATCTTCCATTGTGTTGTTGCCAAATGTGGTGATGAGAGTTTGGTTCGCTGCGTATAGTTGGAGCTTTCTTTGTGTTGTTTTGAATTTCACCAAATGTCGTGGCACTACTGATACAACTGAGCCCGAGTCAACCAAAAAACGAAAACATGATCTGCAATCGGTGACAAAAAGACGTTTACTATTTATGAATGGTTGTATTTCTGCTACTGATGAATCACTGGTTATGTGGTCAAGTTGTTTGCGACTGCAGTCAACCAGTATGCTTGACGACAGTTTTTAGTTTAACGGTGCCCATCATGAGCAGCTTGGCTTGCACTTGGTGTCACTGTCCCCAAACTTGGTGTGGTAGTAACACAAATTGTTATGACGTCGCTGTTGACCGTTGACATCGCTTAAAGTTTTGGGCGAGCGTGATCGAGAACCGTTGCGACTCGTGGTTGTTTTTCTGAGTTGTTTAACTTCAACCTGCAGCTTTTTAACTTGGTCAGTAAGTCTTTGAAAAGCTGTGTACAAATCAGGCGCCGCAATTTGGATTCGGCTGATTCTGCAAATTTTTCCAACAAACGTGTCTTAACTGTTTCATATTTATTATTTGTCGGAGGATTCGTAATTAAATCTTCAGCAACCATCACGATATCTTCATCCAAATTTACTGCAACCCAATTGAATTTGTCTATATCATCTCGAATATTTTTTAAACGAAAAATTCGTTCCAATTGTGCAAACCATACTGTTGGATTGGTTTTGTTTAAGTTCGAAACTCTTACATTGTGTTTCAGGCTTATTTCTGTGGAGTCTACTTGTGTATTTGTAGTTTGTTCCGCAATGTTGTTATGTATTTGTCTGGAACGCAGTTTGCATGTGTATTCTTGCCTAAAATCCACTACTTGGAAGAGCGACGACTGAAAATATTCCCGCCAAATTCTATATTTGAACGCTCCCGAAGAGTGTCGTTACACCAGGTATCCTACTGAAACTCATCGAGTGACAGAACTAGTGGTTAATAACATCGGGATGACAGATCGTAGCAAAAAAGAAACAGAAATGTACACAATGATGGCGGTTGATTAATTGTGGTTCTTTATACTAAACGGCAGAAAGGAATGATCAAATACTCGTTGATTTGCTAAGATTTCTTGCGCAAGATAATAAATAACAAACGAGCGGAAAAACTGAAAATAGAGGAAAATATATCTACTAATCACTCTATATCAGCCCAACTCGATTTTACAAATAAATCGCAAATTGTGACAAATATTACCGTTGTCCAAGCACCGATACTAAAAGTAAGGTGACTTGGAATAGACAGATAATAACGTGATCATACTCTACACACAAGGTAAAGCCAGTATAGTTGCTAAAACAGAATACATACTTTTTCTTTAACCTTCTGGAAAAAAGTAGAAATGCTCTAATTGGATTCAGGGAAATGGTGTAAAGCAAAAAAAGACTACGGGCTTTAGGGTAGCAGTGATACCAACAGTAAATGTGTTGGTATAACTTCTTGGAACAAAGTTACTGATATTACTTTGGTCGCCAACTTTTTAAAGGTAGACATCTTTTCTGTTTCTAACAACTGTCAACTGAGAAAATGAAGGCTCATGGCTTCATGAAAGTCCCAAAGATACTGTCTAACGGTAGAGGCGCTCAAAAATCAAAGCAAGCAAAAGGAATGTTATTGACAAATTAGTGGGTCGTATGATGGATATTTTAAGGAAATCGTTTGAATTAGCCTGTCCCCTGACTAGGTCATAAGCTAAACCGAAGCCGGTTAGTTGGGACATCGAACTAAGATAGCTGAAAGCTAAATCCAACAGAAAATTCATCAACAAGGTGAAAAGTAGCCGCCAAAAGACTGAAAGAGCTATAAAATCAGCTTGAATGTTCACAAAAGTAGTATTGTAATTGGAATAAGAGAATTTCAGCAATAGTTCTCTGAACCACTTAAGTTATACATTGAGACTCCGGATACTGTCCGGAACTTCGATAGCTCTAACACTATAAGGTAGCCGTTGTAATAAATTTAATGATGTCCTAATATGTTAATGACATACTCTGACTTGATCAGAGTCGAACCACATACCTACGTCATATTACTGTCTTGAAAGTGCTACTATATGACGGCTCCTTTTTAACAATAGATAACATACAACACGCATGGCTCAAGCGAATATCAACGGAGAATAGTCTTCATGCTGCACGCGTCAGCAGACTTCTTTACATCAAGGGCACCTTCAGTAACGTAAGTAGAGAGATGATCTATCTTCGCTGGATTTCTGGACATAAGTATATTGATCAGAACAAAGCAGCAGACGTGACGGCCAAAACACATTCCAAAATAATAAATAAGTGCTTTCTAGTGTGTTAATGGGGAATAGTGCTATTGTGCTGATGCCACCGAATATACAAGTCTACCTAGGATAATTTAAAGTACAGTTTAATAACTATATAGTGCCTTTCTTGGCCGGTGACTTGAATACACATCACGGAAACTGCGATTCACTACTTCCTGCAGCTGCACGTGCTTAATGAACCAACACACTTTGTTAGAGGAGTCGACCACATTATAGACCTTAACATGTCTAATAACCTCGACTATACTGTGCTTATAAGAGCCTAATGAGGACATCCTGCCTTGCTTTTGTGATAAAATCGCCCTAATTATCTCAAGATTGATAAGATCTGCACCAAGGTACGACAAAATTAACAACATATGCTTACGTAACCTACCGGAAGATGTGATCCATCTCACCGAAAACATAATTTAAAAGTATGTTTAAACTAGATAAATATATTAAGATCTGGAAACAGGCCACAGTTGTCGTCTTCCCTAACCCCAGCAAGGACCCGAAATTCCCGCAGAACTGGCGCCACATTAGCTTACTGCCTGCTCTGGGTAAGTTGGCTGAAAGAGTGATTCCATAGACCTAAAACTTCGTTGAACTCCCTTAATATTCTCCCGAGCAATATGAACTCGAGCAGTTTGGGTTTAGGGAAGTCCCAGTCAGGCTGACCAAAATCTTCGGCAGCTTCCTGGTTGTTCAATTTCAGTATCATCTCATCAGTCCAAGGAATAGAAGCCAGTGTTCGTCAACGATCTCCGCACTCCCTCTTGTTATACAACATCTTTACGTCTGACATCCTAATGTTAAGTCCCTCGGTACTAGAATTATACACAGATGACACGTGCTTCTTATATTCCGATAAACATGGCAGAAATATAACCAACACATTGCGAGACCATGTTAATCTCATCCTTGAATTCTTCCAGAAATTAAACATAAAAATTAACGAAAAAACTAAAGCCCTGTTTATAACATAAGCAGCAACCACCGAGAGTGAGAACTGATGGCATTGCGATTAATTGGGAGAACAGCATCAAATATCTGGGAATTACGTTTAAAAAGCGATTCACTTAGCACAAGCACATACAAGTCAAAAGAACTAGTTGCGCAAAAACACTGTACTGTTTACAACTAATTTTCAAATACCTTAGCGTGAACAACAAACAGCTGATCGGCAACCAAATAATCAGACCAACACTATTCTATGGGTGTGTCGCATATAGTAAAGTTGCCAATTCTACTACCCAGAAGTTGCAAGTTCCTCAAAGTCAGGTTCTGCGAAGATTCTTCAAAGTGCCATGGTACATCCGCACGAATGACATGCTAAAAGACCTTAGAAGGCCTTAGGCTGCCCTACTGAGCACTATCTAATCTCAGAATAATCACTAGCCGCGAGGGATGGTACGCAGATCGTACTACAGTCATCAAATAATAACGAAACTTTTGAGGAATACACAAATAAGTCACTGAGAAGAGTAGGGCTCTACAGAAACCCCCTCTGCTATCAAATACTAAAAGTACCCAGATGCACTAACTCGAAAAAGGTTCAACATAAGACAATAAAGTGTTCAAACTGGGGTGAATTGTGAATGGGGTGCACTATAAAGAGAAAATAAAATTCAGCAACTATTTTTACCTATTTTTCTATAACTACAGACACATCCTGACTTCGACGCATTGCATATTGTATCTTCACAAATCTGGTAGAGACAACGAAAATAGATTTGTCAGATCTTCTCAGCTTTATCTGAAAATCTTAATGATTGGGGTGCCACTATAAAGAGGAAATAAAATTCAGCAACTATTTTTACCTATTTTTCTAGGACTACAGACACATCCTGACTTCGACGCATTGCATATTGTATCTTCACAAATCTGGTAGAGACAACGAAAATGGATTTGTCGGATCTTCTCAGCTTTATCTGAAAATCTTAATGATTTGTCGGAAAGATAATATACGGAGATAACAGTTCGTGCAACTTTCCTCTTCTGTGCAATTTTAAAGGCATTAAAATGTACAAAAACTTACTCCAAGTGAAAGTACTGATAGTTGTACCATCAAACGTCATAACTGTTATGTATTTAAATTGTATATTATTATGTATTAATATTAAGTATATTATTATTTGTTAAATACAAAAATAACAAACAACAAGTCTCTCTCGCTCTCGATTGAATAAGCAACAGCTTAAGTTATATTTTGTAATTTGATACATGATAAATCAGTTCAAGGCAGTTCAAGGCAGACTTCATTGGAAGTAACATCTAAACATTTCACTGGCGACGAGGCCAAACGAACGGAAGTAAACCACGTGATCGCGAAACAAAAAACTTTAGCAATATGGCGGACGAGATTGCTAAGATAATATCGGATCAGAATGCTTTTATGAAAGGCCTTTTGGATAACCAGAAACGATTTTCGCAAACAATACTACGGGGAGTCACTTCAAATAATAATGAAGGTACATTGGGTCTAACATTTCCAGCATTCGGAAAGGAGCACACTAAATGGGAATCCTATATGCAGCAGATGACTCAACATTTTTCGGCGTATGCAGTCACCACGGAGCTCAAAAAGAAAGCGTTTTTTTTAACATGGGTTGGTGGAGAGACTTTTGAGCTATTGAAAAAATTATTCGGGAAGAATGATTTAGAGGGCATCCCATTTGCAGAGTTGGTGCAAAAGCTGATGGAACATTTCCAAGAACAAATTCATATGGTAGCAGCGCGATATAATTTCAATAAATGCTTGATGAAGCCAACGCAAACATACATGGAATGGGTAGCTAAATTAAAAGGAATAGCTAGAGAATGCTAATTTCAATGTACAGGTGAAAATTTTACCAAATCATATGTTGATAAAATGATTAGGGACATGTTAATTCTTAATACACCTCATGACACCGTAAGAGCAGCAGCACTTCAGTAATTAAAACCTACATTGAAAGATGTTTTATTAATTGCAGTCTTTTAATCCGACGACAAATGCAAATTCTATTACAAATTCTATTAAACAACAACCCCAAGAGAGTTTGCCGTTAGTTAATGAAATCACGTCGTCACATGCAAAAAACAGAGCACAAAAAGACAAACGATAGAAGAAATGCTTCAGCTGCTGAGACTCTCATCGACGTAGCGACTGCAAATTTAGAGAAACCGTTTGCTATGACTGCAATAAAGTGGGACATATCGCAAAAGTGTGCTCAAGCAACAATAACAACAAATACAAAAAAATTAAAAGCCACAGCGAAAAATAATGAAAATAATAGTGCGCAAGCAAACGCAATAGAAGTTATTGAAAGTGTTTATAATACGACAGTAGAAAAAGTAAAAGATAAAAAGAAAAAATATATTAACGTGGAAATTTTAAATAAAACAATAATTTTTCAAATGGAGTCAGGTTCATCGGTTTCGGTCATAACGCAAATAACATTTAATCAGTTAGGCAGGTCAAAACTTCGAAGTTGCACACGTCCAATTTATGGTTACAGTAAAAAGGTGATAGAAACTTTAGGCAAATGCGAAAAAAAAATAAAATATGGAAAATTAAAAAAACAAGCTGTGCTGGTTATTGCTAAAGTCGAAAGTGGTCAAAATTTATTTGGCATGGATTTATTTGAGGTTTTTAATTTCGATATTGGACAAATTAATAATATTATTCAGGACTCAATCATGTTAGAAGAAGAATGTAAAAAATTATTAACAAATTACCAAGAATTGTTTGAATCGACAACAGATCCGATTTCTAATTTTAAAGCGAGCATTAAATTGAAGTCAACAGCTGTACAAAAATATTTTAAATGTCGTCAGGGGCTATTCGCGCTACTTCAAAAATTTAATGTGGAAGCTGATCGACTAGTGCAAAACAGTATTTGGAAACCTGTTAAGTTCAGCAATTGGGCTTCTCCAATCGTTCTCGCACCAAAGCAGGACGGCAGTATTCATATTTGCGGGGACTTTAAAGTAACTATTAATAATCAAATCGAAGTTGAACGTTTTTCATTACCTACACGGGAGCAGTTATTTTATTAAATTTCGCTATGGCCATATTTTCTCTAAAATTGACTTAAAAGATGCATATTTACAGCTTGAGTTAGACGAAGACTTAAAAAAGCTGGTCGTTGTGAACACACCAAATGGACTGTTCGAGTACCAAAGATTGCCCAATAGTATAGCTAGTGCGCCGTCAATGTTTCAAAGACATCTGGAATAAATTCTGCAAGGTATCGAATTGCAGAATTCGATACCTTGCGTGGAAATTACCTCGATGATATCATCGTTGCGTCAACCACTCTACAGGAGCATGTACAACGACTAGATCAGGTTTTTTCAATACTTAAGAAGTATGGCATCAGGTGCAAACGGAACAAATGCAGTTTTTTTACAAAACCACATTGATTACTTAGGAAGGCGTATAAGCGCAGAAGGTATTTTGCCAGAACCATCAGGAGTAACAGACGTTCAAAACTTAAAACGGCCTGAAAATCTCAAAGAAGTGGAATCTCTAATTGGTAAGATAAACTATTATTATAATTACATTCCAAATATGTCGCAACTCACTGCTCCGGTAAACCTACTTCGCAAGAAAAATATTCGATTTAATTGGACACACATACATGAAGAGTTCAACTTTTTAAAGAAGCATACAGTGAACGCAACACAATTAGTTCACTTTCAGGAGCACTTACCAATAATTCTCGCAACAGACGCTTCATTATCAGGTATTCGTGCAGTAATTTCGCATATCTTCGCAGACGGCAGCGAACGCCCAATTGCATTCGCATTGAAGACACTCAACGTTCATCAAGTAAGGTATAGTCAAATAGAAAAAGAAGGGCTTGCGATTGTATTTGGTGTTCAAAAGTTTCACCAATACTTGTATGGCCATAAGTTCACGCTATTCAGCGACCACAAGCCACTGGTGAGTATCTTTAATCCAGGAAAATACTTGCCAACAGCAACTTCAAATAGACTACAACGGTGGCCAATAATTCTAATGGCCTATTAGTTCGACATAAAATACAAACCTACAGTACAACACGGGAATGCCCTTTTAAGACTACCCGAAGGTCCGGATAACAACTTTGATCAAGAGAACAATTGTTTTGCATTCGAAGAGCTGGATACCCCAATTGATGCAGAGGTTATCCGATTTCTTACGAAGAGGGATATAACTCTCATGAAAGTTCACCGTTTCATACAACAAGGGTGGCCTACATCCGTAGGACCACAACAGGCAGATATACTGCCCTATTTCCAACGTAATACTTCTTTAGTTATTATTGATAACATTATTTGCTTACAGGGCCATTCAAATCGATTTATAATTCCCACAAAACTGCGCCAACGCGCTCTTGAACTGTTGCTCGAAAGCCACTGGGGCGTAGTTCAAATGAAACAATTAGCTCGAAGATACTGCTGGTAGCCGGACATCGACAAAAATATTGAGACACTCGCATCGTCATGCAACATATGTAAAACAACGTCAGCCAGTCCACCAAAGGAATTTAGCTCGTGGCCCGAAGCTTAACGTCCGTGGCAATACGTCCTCATCGGCCGGACTGGTATTCAATCAACATATGTGGCTCGTATGTGTCGAGGCATTCTCCAAATATCCGTACATTGTCCAACTGTCATACAATAAAGGCGTTAACATCAATTTTTGCCATAGAGGGGTTACCGGAAACGTTAGTAAGTGACAACAGTCAGCAACTTACATCCCCACAGTTTAAGGAATTTTGCTTGGAAAATGGCATTAAACATGTCCCGACAGCCATTTCAGCCATTTCACCCGGCTTCAAACGGCTTAGGAGAACGTATTGTGCGTACTTTTAAGACATTTGTGAAGAAAAACATTGAGGACAGCGTGCCACTGCTTCATTAAGTGGCACGCTGTCCTCAAATTTTTAGTGATTACCTCTCTATGCCAAATTCCAACAATAAGTCTCCTGCAGAGTTGCTACACGGCAGAATGGTTCAAATGCTTTTTACTCAAATTTTACCAGCTACAAAATCATCAAAAAAGCAGCCAGTGACGACAAAATTTAGCAACGATTGCAACTTTGAATGCGCCAGTCAACACCGTCACAACCAACTGCCAATGAACCATCAAAACAACAGCAGCAGTAAACCATCAATGAACCGTCACAAGAACAATTACCTCAAGATTTTCAAGTTAGAAATGCAGCTCAGCAATTTCAAGAAACACCCACCGTGCGCAGAAGTGAACGCACACGAAAATGCGTATCCCGATTTCAACCGAAAGATTTCAGAGCTTAAGGGGTATTCATTAACCCTGGACGTATAATCATAATTCTACTAACGTTAAGAATAATCATACGTAAAAATGACGTGCAATTTTCAGAGTTTATATTTTGCCGTTAAATTAATTTAAATGTGTGCAAGTTTTTTACAAGTTTTTAAAGAAGTATTTATTTATTCGAATTAAAACAAAACAGTAATACTTTCAAACACATTTTTTAAATAAACATAATAAATATAATATGCCAATGATTTTCACTTAAAAAGGAATTGCATTTTTCAAAATTATGTATTAAGAGTAAATTTTCAATATTTCTTAATATTTTTTTTTTATTTTTATTTAGAATAAATCAAAAAATAATAATAGAAACAAAAAAGTAAATGAAATTTATATATACTTATAAAATGAACAACTTAAAGTTAGCTTATACAAATAGCAAGTCATATTGAGATCGTCATAAATGTTACGAAAATAATTAAAATTATTATATGTATAGGAACTTTGGTTCAAATCAGCTAATTTTAGTTATATAATAATAATTAATCCTATGCAGAAATACACTTAAAGCATGTATCACGATTGTGCTCTCTACAAATCGGCTTTTTACAAGAACTACATCTAATGTTTGTCATTCTTTTTTTCTTATATGAACAGAATGCACAATATGTTCGACTAGAACTAGATTTTCCACCTTTCTGGTCATTTTCTTCATCTTTTTGTAATATTTCAACAATATTAAATCTCTTTGATTCCATTTCTATTAAAATTTTACTGAAATTTGAAAGAAATAAAAGTTTTTCAAAATACTTTATTAGCCATAAGAGTTACACAAAGTATAATCATACGTAAAAATGACGTACAACGACTCAATATCTAACTTATGTCATGACTTACCGACACTTATCATATACCTTACGCAAGAGTTAGATCCCGACTGAACATATCAAGAGCGCGAGACCAATATATGAACACAAAAATGAAATAACTGTAAAAAACGAAAACGTGTACGTCAAATTTACGTACATTATGCGTCCAGGGTTAAGGTATAATGTTATGTACTTAAATTGTATATTATTATGTATTAATATTATTGGTAAATACAAAAATAACAAACAAGTCTCTCTCGCTCTCGATTGAATTGTTACTTAAGTTATTGGAAGTGACATCTAAACATTTCAATATCCACCTAACCTAATCTACCTGTATGCAGACATTTAGTGGGCTATGTCAGGAATTGCTCCAACCAGTTTTCATCAGTGAAGATTTTAGGCAGATTTTAGAGCTGCCAAAAGATTTGTTTTAATGCAAAGATGTCGAAAAAGATATTGCTTGAGGAGGGCTCTTGAAAAATATTACAAAAAGATATATATATACAAAATTAAATATTTTTGACAGCAATTGGTTATGTTGCTTTACTAAGATCATTTCAGATACCGCATGATGACAGCATGCAGCTAACAGAGCTGTGGATTGTAACATTGACCTTAACAATTGCTCTATGTATCCGACAATTTTTCCTTGTTTTACCCATGAACAGCCTGTTGTTGAGAATCTTTAAACTACTGAACATAGCAATATGTGCAGAAAACTTAAGCATGCTACCATCACACGTACGATGTTCGGTTTATTGACAGCAGGAATGGTTCTTAGCCTCAAAGTAATCACCCACTTGGGGAAGGTAAGTATTAATTTCGGTGCACTATGGTACAGTGTTCTGGCTAGTGACGATATTCACGCAACTATCAGTATGCTTTACGACAAGGACCTGGAATTTTGAGATGTGATCCAAATTTCCAATCCAGACTAATTTCAATTACGCTTTTACTACATCCACCATTGCCATTAAATCCAAATTATAAAACATAAAATATGTATAGTTTCGTAATACAACAGTTACAAATTTATAGATTTTAATGTGTATGTAAAACTGCTACTTCATTAACTACATTTTGTGCAAAATATATAAAAAAACTTAACCAAATTGTTGTTATTTCTATATCCGTTATATCATAAACTAGCGATAATTTGTTAAACATGAAATGGTTAAGTACAATAAGCACCATCAAACCAAAAGTCCAATAAGTTTCCATATGTTTATATCCAACAACTGCCAAAACAACACACATCCATATTACAGCAACATGTTTTGAAATGTTGTACAGGACTCTTAAATAGGCAACCTTTATTTGCAGAGTGAAAATGGCTGCCATCAAAATCATAATATAACCAGTAGAACATATCCAAAATTTATGCAAAGTTTTACAAAATTTCAAAATATCTAATAATATAAACATTAACATAAATATCTGCCCATAAACAGAAATTTGTTTCCAAGACTTCCTACAAACCTCCGCGGGATGTGAGTAACGTATTATACTTAGAATGCTTAAAAAGAAAATATATTGAAAATTAAGTTAACAGGATTAACATATATCTACCTGTATATAAGCAATATGGTAAACACCGCCACAGAGAGATGAGCCACTTTGGTTACATTTTTTAATGCCCATGCTGAAGATATTATTAATAACAAATGCAACGCCACCACTGTGACATGAAGTTCCCTATTTCTCGTAACCATGGACAAAATACTTTTGTAAACACATATCATGTGCCAGGTAGTTTACTAATGGAGGATAGCCAGGTAGATACGTGAAACGGAGTGGAAATGAAGTATACTGTTTATTTTTTTTGGATTTTGATATCAAAAATATAAATAACAAAAAGTAGTTAAGTGATATAAAATATCAATATCAATAGTTCAATACAGAAGTATTTAAAGAAATAAAACTATAAAAATGCATTATCTTTGTAAATTTTTGAAAAATTTTTCGATTGGTGTACGGAAATTAGAATTCGGTAGCGTATTTTTCATATATAAAGAAAAATAAAAATTGGGATATATGAACTTTTTTTGAAAAAAGTTATTTTTAAACAAATTTAGAAATGGTACGATATTGCACGCAAATATACACTTAACACAGAAACTCTGTGTACAGAAAGTAAATTAAATTAATTTATTAAATAAATAAAGAGGTTTTCGAACAGAAGTGAAACAACAACAAAAATTTATTTTTTAAATTATTTTAATTAATTGAGTTTTTGGCTGACCATACAGCTGTTTCGAGTATTGCCAAATACCCTTCATCAGTGGTCTTGGAAATAATTCTTGTATTTAATTATTCGTAAATAATTATTTTTGAGACTGCAAGTACCAGGAATCGAACTCGGGTCCTGCCAAATGTGATCAGAATCAACGCACCTTAACCAACTGATCCAAAGCCGTACTTGACTTTTTTGTTCGCATATTTTTCTGGAGTTTTGTTATTAAAAATTTTACTTACTGTATGTATATATTAGAACGAAATCATAAACCAGCTGTAGAATAATTGAATTAATTAATTAATTATATTTTTATTTATATTG
>NC_051846.1:96116844-96128519 GCF_002237135.1 Teleopsis dalmanni | reverse complement strand
TTTTTTTTTTGCTTTTTTTTTTTTTTTTTTATTTTTAATTGTTAAATTTCAAATTTCAAATAAATAAATTTTTTTAATTCAATTTTATTTTTTACTAGCGGACCCGACAAACTTCGTTCTGTCAAAAAGATTTGTAATTTGGAATTTTTTGTTCCTACCTATTTTATAGCCGTGGTAAAAAAATCTCCTGAACAGAACAGTCACCCAGGAGTGTGGGGTTCAGCTCGAGTGACCGAAGTATTTTTTCTTCGAAAAACTTTGGCCACTCTTCTGGGATTCACTAAAAAAACCCAGACTGGGATGTCTGCCATAGGGTTTCAAACTAAGAGCCGAACTGAGGGTTCAAACCTGATTGGAAAATAATCTAAAGGGGCAGTGAAAACTTAAAGGTGACAAATATATAAAAAGTGGGTGGCTTGCTTGGATAGTTGAGATAATGATCTGCAAAGAAAGTCATGGGGATTTAATAAACATACCTACAATAATCAACAACTTATTACAACACACAAACTCATCTATTCTGGTTATGTTCTTGTCTTCTTATATGTAAACATAAATCGAAAAATGTGTTGGTAAGCGTATAACATAACAACGCCTGGACCCATTTGGAATTAGCAATAATTCGATTTTTTCGATCGCAGTTTGCCATTTGCGCTACACAATCCATTGGCTTCATTTTTGTATTTCAATGCCTTACAATGTAAGCAAACCGAGTTCATTGATCCAATAGCAACACATTGATAGTTACTATAGTCAATTGACACCTCGTAATTGAAAGCAGCTGGATTTCAAACTTGCGCGATTATGAGTTGAATGTCGCGCTCGCGCTTCACGCGTTTGTGATATCCGAAATCTTTCAATTTCATTTCGGTCGTGAACTTCTTGTGCATTATGATTAGATCGGGAATTAGTTTGAATTGTAGCATTTTGGGTTCTTCTACCTAAATTACTTCGTCTTACAGGAGGCATATCGAAAATAAATTGTGTCACATGCAATAATTAGTGATCATAGATAATCAAATACTTTGTACAAAACACGATATAAAAAGAAAACTCAGTAAAATATTAGTATGTATTTAAATTATTTACACTTCATTTATTAATGACAGTATTTAATTATCATATTTGAAATATTTAAAATAGACAACAGTGAATGTTTGTAGTGTAATATGAATTATATTGAATAGCAATAATTCGATTTTTTCTCGCCGTAAAAACCATCCTTGGACTTTAACGAACATTTAAAAAAAAGAATTGACCAAATTCGGAAAAGAGGTTTTCCGAACAGTAGCGAACTACAACAAAAACTTTATTTTTTATATTATTTTAATTAATTGAATTTTTGGCTAACCATACAGCTGTTTCGAGTATTGCCAAATACCCATCATCAGTGGTCTTGGAAATAATTCTTGTATTTAATTATTCGTAAATAATTATTTTTGAAACTGCAAGTACCAGGAATCGAATTTGGATCCTGTCAAATGTGAAGTTCAAAAACCTCTTTACTGTTCGAAAAACATTGTAACGACCTTTTCCGGACCTTTCTATAACTGGGGAATACCAGGGTTCGTTATAAGAAATTTAAATAAGTAAAATAATAGAGTCACTTCTGTTTATAGCAGCTTTTATTATTTTATAAAAATAAGAAAAAAAAACATACATTAAAGTTGTGAGAAGCAGTAGATTCACGAGCGTAGCGTTATAACTGTTGTAAATATTGAAGTTATTGTGATTGTTGAAAATTTATTGTTGTAGGTAGTGCGCGCGTTGCAATCGTTGGAAGTGTTGAGATATTAAAGTTGTGGGAAGCAGTAGACTCACGAGCGTAAGCGTTGTAACTGTAATAGGAGAAATTTCTAATAGCCTTTAAAACCCTAATTAACAATTTAAATTAGTACCCTTGTCAGCTATTGCCAGACGATTTCAGACAGTGTTGGTGATTCGTCGTCCATTCCTCCATCAGCAATGGCCAAATGGAAGCTTGGATAACTAGTTAAATTACCCTACGCCAGCATAAGATAAATCAACTGGCTAAATTGCCCTACGCCAGCATCAGCCAAGCAGAAGGCAATTCAGCCACTATCACTTCGCCCAAACTAGTTCATCCATTCAGATGGTGATTATCAGCAATGCCCAAACGAATCAACATGTGCCTGGACCAACTAGTCCAAGCTCCCACTATCGTCCCTAACACAATAGTTACTTACCTGTAATAGGAGAAATTTCAAATAGAACGATTTGGCAATTGTGCTGCCGTTTTATTTGAAATTCCTTCCATTACAGGCAAAAACAAAAATATTTTAGAGTAAACAAAGTCCCGTAAATTTTGACAAAACAAATTTCTTGTTGTTGTACGCATTGCAATCAAATTCAATAAAAATAACTGCATCACTAAAAATGCGTGCACAATATTTTTCTTAAATTTGTTAATGCAAACAAACAAGAGAAATAGCTACAACAAAATTAACTAACTTTATTACCGGCAAAAAAAACTAATCAAAACCCTATTTTAGTTTACAGGGTCGTTAGTTTTAAGAAAATATTTATTTAACTATGTAATTTACAGGGTCATTCGTTTAGTATGTGGGCCTACATTTTAACGTAAAATTTAGGCGTTACAACCTCTTTATGAAATATAATAAGTTACTATTAAAATATAATAGCCACTTTCGTCTGGAGAATTTGACGTTGAATTACAATTTATATTCACAAAATATTTGTCTCGCCCGTGCGACTAGTTGAGTAACATTAGCATGACTTTCTCAGCATCACGTTCCTAGATTAGGTTCTATACATAAGAAAGAATAAATCATGCAACAAATAATGCCTCTATGAACAGAATAGTGTTGCAATTTAACAATTAAAAATAAAAATATAATTAATTAATTAATTCAATTATTCTACAGCTGGTTTATGATTTCGTTCTAATAAAAACAAAATAAAAACAAAAAAAAATAAAAACTAATAAAAACAGCAAGTAAAATTGTTAATAAAAACTAAAAATAACAAAACTCCAGAAAAATATGCGAACAAAAAAGAAAAGCCAAGTATGGCTTTGGATCAGTTGGTTATGGTGCGCTGATTCTGAGCTTCACATTTCGCAGGATCCGAGTACAATTCCTGGTACTTGCAGTCTCATAAATAATTATTTACGAATAATTAATTGCAAGAATTGTTTCCAAGACCACTGATAATGAGTATTTGGCAATACTCGAAACAGCTGAATGGTCAGCCAAAATTTCAATTAATTAAAATAATATAAAAAATAAAATTTTTGTTGTTGTAGTTCACTATTGTTCGAAAAACTTCTTTATTACAACTTTATTAAATAGCAATAATTCGATTTTTTTCACACCGTAAAAGCCATCCTTGGACTTCAACAAACATTTAAAAAAAAGAATTGACCAAATTGGTCCAGGCGTTATTGAGTTATGCGCTTACCAAAACATTTTTCGATTAATTTTTATATATAAGATTAGTACTTCCATTCGTTATCTTTATATTAAACTAAAACTTAATTCTAACAAATTAGTTAAAATTAAGTTAGAAAGTCTGTGTACAAAATGTGTAAAGGGGAATTTCCGAAGTTTTGACAGTAGAAATCTGGCGTGGTTTATGTTTTACTGAAGTAAAATATCATAATACACAATCCCACTCACTTATTTTGTAATCAAATGGTTAAAAAGTAAATAATTTTATAATGGCAAATAAAGGAAAAGAAATTAATATCAGTGAGAGAATTATTATTATTGATTTATGGAAAAAAAAGAAAACGTGTCGCGAAGTTGGTCAAATCGTTAACCGCTCACATTCTTCTATCCAAGGAGTAGAAAACAACTACAATTCAACAGGATTATGGACCTCGAAGTCGAGATGTGGGTGTCTATCCAAGCTGTTAACAGGAGAAACCCGCAAATTTATAAGTTCAGTGAAAGAAAATCCTTTTCTAACTGGACTTCAATTTAAGAAATATATTGAGCAGACATTCCAGAAGCAAATTCACGGATACTGTACGCAAGATATTAAAAAATTTCAACTACTATAGTCGGATTGCACGAAAGAAGCCGGTTGTCTCCAAAGCTAATAGAGTGAAACGTTAAGCATTCACAAGCGAGTATTTAAATACATAAGTGTCCAGAATTTTGGAAACATATAATTTTTTCAGATGAAAGTAAATTTTGCCTCTTTGGCCTCAAAGGTCGAAAGCTTATTTGGCGAAAACCGGGTACTGCCTGTAATAAAGATAATTTGTATCTAACAATTAAACATGGTGATGGAGCGGGGGTGTGGGGGTGTATGGCGAGTAATGAAGTTGGAAAAATGGAATACATTGAGTCTGTAGTAAATAAAGCAGTGCCGAGAAGTTGAAATTAGAGAACAATTACTTATTTCAACAAGATAACGACTCAAAGCACACAGCAGAAGTTGTGAAGCTTTGGTCGCTTTATAATGTGCCCAAGCAACTCAAAACGCAATCGCCAGATTTGAATACTATAGAACATTTATGGGATTTACAGAAAGCGTCGGATACGTGAACACAAAATAACCTCCAAAGAAATGCTGAAGAATGTGATAATCGCGAAATGGGGGCAAAAAAAGCAGCGATGAGACTGCGAAGCTGGTCAATTCTATGCCAAAACGACTTATGGAGGTCATAAAAAGGATAGGTTATCTAACAAGTAACTGAAAAGGTAACATCTTTTAAAAAATAACATATTTTGACGCTTTTTAAACTATTATACGCAGACTTTTTCTGCCATTGATAGCGCTGGTTTCTTTCATTTTTAATTATTATAATTTTTCTACCAATCAATTAGAATCAAGTTTTAGTTTAATATAAAGATAACGAATAAAAGTACTAATAAAAAACAAAATTGAATTAAAAAATTTTTTTATTTAATAATTTATTTGTTGAAACAAAATTTATTTTCTGTTCGCAGAGTTTTTCTGTTATGTGTATCTAAGGACAATGTTAAGTATAGTAAAATTGTTGTTGTTTTTAAAGCAAATTATAAATTTAAAATTGAGAGAAAAATAATATGTCGGTTTAAATTCCGGCATGAGACACAAACAAACAATTGGCAAATTTTCGAACCCCAACGCGACGTTTGAGAATATCAAAATGATCACAATTAAATTCAAAACGGGCGAATAGGCCAGTCATTTTAAAACTGGAATTCTATTGTTCAAAATTCATATCTTTACCAGCTTTAAGGTGTATTTTAGGTTGTTATCGTAAACCCATCGAAGCAGCATTTCCCATCCGCCATGGGGGACATTCTGGCATTCTGAAATATCTTTGTAGACATGTTGGTCCATAATTTAATTAATTTCATGAAAAGAATCAAGTCCAAATCATAAGAAGAATGCTCAAATCATTACTGACCCAACCTCATGCTTCATGCCATCGTATGACAGTTGCGCAGATACAGACGTTTTTGTTTTTGCGACGTACTGTGCATATTCCATCAGAATTAAAGATGTTAAACTTCGATTTATTGCTGAAAAAAGCTGTTTTCCATCTAACAAGAGTTCAATAAATGATTCCGCGCAATATTTTATCTAAATGAAGTATATCAGTATTAATTAGAGCAAAACAATAAATCAACCTTTTTTGCAAATGCTTTTTATTTAACATTGGTTTTTTGACTGGTCTGTAACTTTTGAAACCTGCTTCGAGAGTACTCCTGCGTACAATACTAGAGTCCAAACCTAATTTAAGCTCATCTACGATCTTTTTCGGCGACATAAATGGTTTTTTTTTTTGTAATTCATATGATGTGTTGATCAATTCTACGAGTAGTCTTTATTTGGACTTTAACTTATTAGTTTTAAATGTTTTTGCTACTTCAATTTTAGAACTGCTATTTAAATATTCTTCAATTCTTGCTTCTTAAAACTTTGAAGTAAAAGTGTTACAAGCCAGGATAAAAACGTAAATGTATTAACTGATTTTATATGGAACTATTCTGTGTTTATGTTCTAATTTGCATAGAAACATAAATCACAGCATAAAAATGCAAAAAACCAAAAAAATATCTTGTTAGATCGCACTTTGGTCATAGACCTTAACATTGATCTTGTCACAGTTGCTATTGTTTTGCACAGGTACATTTCGCAATATTTCGTTAGTTTTGTGAATTATTTAACCCGATATAAAGAATTATAGGTTTTGTTGTATTTTTATGGTAGCTAATAGCAAATAAAACTATTTATTTAAATTTTGAAACGAAAAGTAATGAGCAGACAAATAACTTATTTATTTGTTGTGCTCATTTTGGTTGTTTTTGTTATGCACAACACTGTATATATGCTATTAAAAATACATTTATAGGAAAGTTAACGTTTAATAGAGAAGTAAGTACATGTACCTACTTCTATATGTATATATTTCGAGTTTAGGTTATTTTATGTTTTGAAGAAATATAAAATATATAATCATTTTCCGCACCACTGGCGCGTTACCGAGTTTTAGGTGTTCGGTTCCCCGATAGGCCTATCCACCAAAATATTTTATTTAACAGTAACACAATTTTATGTAAATACAATTTAGAATAACTTAATAGATATTAAAGTACTGCATGCACGCATTTAATTTCAGTTTCAGATGATTCTATTGTGTTGAGAATGGTAGCATACTCTCACTTTCAACATACGAATACGAATGAATATGTGTAAAAACAAAATGAAATATAGCCTTTACACTGGCCGAAAGTGGCTCATTTTGAATGAGCCATTTGAAAGTGTTTACATTCGTTGTATTTCATTTGTTCTCATTTCAAACAGCTGATTTTTAAACTGGCCTGTTGATTTGATTTTTGGTATATGCCAAAAAAATGTTGCATGAAGGTTAAATATATACTGAAAATATATTTTTAACTTCGATTAAATATTTTTTGGGAAGTAGAAGTTTTAAAAGGAGGTGCATCGTTTTCAAGAAAATGTAACCACCAAATATTTGTTTACCTTTTTTCGTAAATAAGTCAAAAACAGCTTTCTCAAACTGTTAAAATGTCATGAAGAGGATTTATTTAGGGTATGCTCAATGTATTCCTTTGCATTTCTTACGCATTCATACAGATTGTGATGAAATGGATCGCATTCGCACTTGAAATTTTGTATAGAAGAATGAGCCATTCTCATTTTCGATTTTTGACCAAAATTAGCCATTTTCGGCCAGTGTAAATACCGTATAACTTTCAACATTCTTAAAGTAGTTGAAGTATTTGAGAGTACTCTAAGGTCATGTGCGAGTTAGGCTAAGTTGCGTTCTAAATGAGGGAAATTATAAGTTGTGTCGATAGTGTAGTGTAGTTTAGCAAATTTTCGAGGTGGCTACGTCGAGACTAAATCGCCAGGACTGCCATTTTAGTATTTTCATAAGATAATATTTTCATACGTGACTTTATATGAATATATGCATATAAAAAATTTCAATAAAAAATAATTTTAATAAAACGTTTTATTTTATTTGTATTAAAAAAAATTAATCATCGTTATTAGAAAACTTTTAACCAAAAAGTGATCACTTTTTACATATATTTTTCATTATTTAATGAGCATTTGCAATAAATTTTGTATATATTTACATTTCCTAAAATTTTTATTACTTTTATTTAATATTATAAACATTTATTCGATAAAATTTTATTATAGTGACTGTTTCCAAAAAAATAATTGAATTGAACATTTTTTTTTTAATCCATTTATTTTATTACAATCTGTCAGGTATGAATGACAATAAGTAATATATATTATCATGAATCGTAATAATAGTTACGAACTAAAAAAGAAAGGCACGTATGGACTATATCCAGTGGCATATTCATATATAATTAAAATTGAAGTGTGTGACCTACATATACATATTTAAAACGTCTCTCGATGTTTTCCTTTTTAGCCTTGGACATCAGGTGTGTAAGCAGCGGGTTTGAGTGCATATATATGCGATGAGCGTAATTCTTTATAATTCGAGATATTTCTTCTTTGATTGTCGGAACACGTAGTTGTTTATGCAGCTATTCATTTGTTACATACCAAGGTGCGTATGTGATCATTCATAGTGTTTTAGATTGAAAACGCTGGATAATTGCCAAGTTTGAGTCTACTGCAATACCCCATAATTGGGCCCCAGAACTCCATATAGGTTTTAGTACAGTTTTGTATACTTATTGTCAAGTGACAGATTGGAATTTCGTTTGAGGAACCAAAATAAGTTTCGCAATTTAAGACGCAGGGATTTATGCTTTATGAATATGTGTGGTTTCCAGGTTAGCTTACTATCCAGATGTGTGCCCAAGTATTTTGTTTCTACAGCTTGTGGTAATTGAGTATTGTTTATTAAAACTGGCGGGCACGTAGAACGTTTTGAGGTTAATGTTACTTGGACAGATTTTGACTCATTTGGTTTGATACGCCAATTTTTCATCCAAAGAGCAACATTGTTAAGGCAGGTTTGTAGTTTGGTCGAAGCACGAATTGGGGCACTGTCAACTGATAAAATAGCTGTATCGTCTGCAAATGTGCCGATAATACGCTCACCGGTAAGGCGAAGATCCGCAGCATATAGAATATAATGCATTGGTCTCATTATGCTACGTTGAGGTACTCCTGCTCCTATATCATAAAGTACTGTAGTTTCGTTTTCATGCTTAATGAAAAAGTACCTTGCCGAGAGGTATGATTTAATAAATATGAAAAAATTTAGAGGTAGATTCAGTTGTAGTTTGAAAAGAAGACTCTCATGACATACTCGAAGCTTGTAAAATATCTAAAAATGACGCAGTGCAATATTTCTTACCATCTATCGCACTATGGATATGTCTGACATGTCTATGAATTTTTTCTATTGTGCTATGTTTTTGACGAAAGCCGAATTGATGATCAGGGATGAGTCTGTTTTGTTGGATAATAGGTGTAAGGCGCTTTAGAAACAGGATTTCCATAACTTTTGACAGGATGGGAAGTAGACTTATTGGACGATATGATTTGACGTCTTCTATGCATTTCCTGGTTTCGGTATCATGGAGATTTGTGCTATCTTCCATTGTGGCGGAATAAAGTCCCTTATTATCGCAGCGTTAACTATATGAATGAGAAATACAAATCCTTTCGGTGGTGGCTGCTGCAAGGCCATGCCTGTGATTAAATCGTATCCTGGAGCTTTTTTTACTTTTAACTTCGTTATAACATCCCTAAGTTCATTAATAGAATATCTTTTAATTGGAAGTTCTAACTGGTAAGGCAGCTGTAGAAAAGTTATCCTTTTGTTGGGTTGAACTTTATTCAAAATATTATATTTTTTTTTTATTTTACAAAAACAAATTGTTAAAATAGACTCGTTGAGTCTCGTGCACTTTTAAGAAAAATAAAGTTTCAGTTCCTCGTTTACTCTTACTACTCTTACTAAAGAAAGTTTGTGTTTGAATAATTGAGGAGTTTTTTGTTTTTTGCGTTTTGCTATTTTTGCTATTTGTGAACATTGTAATTTTAACTCAGATCAAAGAAAAGCCTTTGATCAGACATTTTTTGTCGCTCAACGTGGAACTGGTGAACATTATTATTTTGAAGGTCATTCAAACCGTTCATTTACTGTGCAGTGTTAAATTACCAAGGTTCGTGTTAAAAATTTTGTGACGGATTATTTTCAAATATTTTATATACATACATACTTATATATAAAAGAAACATAACGTTTTTATAGTTGGTATCCAGTACCCGTTACGATTTTCACACGTGCTCTGGGCGTTAGAAAAATCACGCTGTTTTCGATATTCCAACGGTAGTTGCTACATCTGCTGTCAACTGCGACGCTTTGTTTCTCTCTTTAGTTCTCGCTGCGCTGTCTTGCAGCTACATCTGCCGTCAATTGCGACGCTTTGCTGTTTTTTGATTGCGTTTTGGTTTAACCTATTTTTATAAAATTTGTGCATCTTTTATTACGCTACTTTTGGTTCTTATCGCTGCTGTGCTGCTGCTGTTTTTACATTCACCACTTTAATTAAAAATGATAAATTGAAATATATAAGATATTTTATTAAAAATAACTATATTACATTAGGCAACAATATGTTCACAATAAAACATTTGACAATTCATTAACAAAATAATATAAAACATAATAACATAAAAATTAATCCTTTAAAGGTGCACTTTAGAGGTAGTGCGTAACGTAGGACGCAACCTCAATTTTAAATTCAATTCTAATTTCAGCAGCAGAAAACTCCACCCCTAAAGGCAATAAAATTTACAGATTCAATAGAGCACTTACAAATAGTGACATAGAGAATTTAGTTTTACAAAAACGTAGATTAAGGCGTGAATGGGTAAAATCTAGGTCCCCTTTAACGAAAAACTTATTTAAGGAAGCCCAAAGGAGACTTAGATCTGTATTAAGCCAGAACCCCAAGTCAGGCAATATAATTATATTCAAAACCTATGTCCAAATGGCAAAAACCATTCATCCTTGTGGAATGCTAGCAAAGGTATAAATTCTCCCATAGACTCCGATTCTCCAATAAGTAACTCTCTTGGAAACTGGGCGCGAAGTGATGAAGAAAAATCTAACGATTTTGCTGATTACCTAAAAGAGGTGTTCCAACCAAATCCTGCAACAGGACAATATGACTTTCCCACTCAAGATCCACCAGCACCATCTATTAACATGAATATCACGGCCAATGATCTTGTTCAAATAATCACAAACAAGTTAGATTGCAAAAAAGCACCGGGATATGATAATATCTCACCCATCATGATAAAAAACTTACCCCTTTTGGCCATAAATTTTATCACAAGACTTTTTAATGCCATAATTAAATTTGGCTTTTATCCAACAGAGTGGAAAACATCCATGATTATTATGATTCATAAATCAGGTAAAGACCCCACGCTTGCCTCTTCTTACAGGCCAATAAGCTTACTGCCATGCCTTTCTAAACTCTTTGAAAGAGCACTGCTTTTAAAGCTGAAACCGTTCCTTGACGTTCAAAACTTAATACCGTCCCATCAGTTTGGTTTTAGGGAAAAACATGGAACTATTGAGCAAGTGAATCGTATAACGAATGAAATAAGACACGCATTTGAGCTCAGAGAGTATTGTTCTGCGGTATTCCTCGATGTTAAACAAGCATTTGATAAAGTATGGCATAATGGACTCATAGATAAGATACTCTGTTCATTACCTTCAAATGTCCACTCAGTTTTAGAATCGTATCTGCATAATAGAAGCTTTAAAGTGAAATGCAAATCATATACTTCTAATAATTTCCCAATAGAAGCTGGCGTTCCACAAGGAAGTGTTCTTGGCCCTATATTGTATGTACTTTACACATCTGATATCCCGATAAGTAGTTCAGTTATCACCACAACGTTTGCCGACGATACGGCAATTTTATGCCGAAACATAAACGTTGCGCTAGCTTCAAACCAATTTCAATCTCACTTATATCGGGTGGAGAAATGGTTGTCAAAATGGTGAATTAAAATTAACGAAGTAAAATGTAGACACGTCATTTTCACCTTAAATCGGAGTACATCTCCAACAATTTTACTAAACAACATTCCCATACCACAAGCAGATAATATAACGTACTTAGGTATCCACCTAGACAGACGACTAACTTGGCGCAAACATATTGAAGCCAAAAAAATTCAGATGAAGCTCCAAGCCTCTA
>NC_051846.1:96084321-96116744 GCF_002237135.1 Teleopsis dalmanni | reverse complement strand
TTTGCTTTTACTAAGAAGCTTGATAATGCTAGTCCTAGACAGATCCGACACTTGGATTTCTTGAGTCAATTTACAACGGACATTCGCCATATCTCTGGTAAAGATAACATCGTTGCAGACGCTCTCTCAAGGATAGAAGCTATTCATTCTAGCGAGACAATTAATTATAAGGATCTTTCCTATCAGCAAACAACTGATGAGGAAGTTAAAAGGCTTCTCAACGGAGACTCCAGCTTGCAAATCAAGTCCTTTACTTTACCAAACTCTGATGTATCAGTGTATTGTGACATTTCTACCGGGAACGTTCGTCCGGTCTTGACGAAGCATTTTCGCAAAATCGCTTTTGACTCGATCCACAACCTTTGTCACTCAAATGGTAAAAGAACTCACAAATTATTAGCAGAAAAGTTCATTTGGCCTAATATGAAGAAAGATTGTGCTATTTGGGCCAAATCCTGCATTGCTTGTCAAAAAAGCAAAATTCACCGCCACAACAAGGTACCTATTCAGCAGTATCTACCTGCTTCGTCTCGTTTCGACCACGTCAACATGGACATTGTCGGACCACTACCATGCTGTAGAGGTTTTCGTTACTGTTTGACAATGATCGATCGTTTCTCACGCTGGTCTGAGGTTTGTCCATTACAGGATATTTCTGCTGAAAATGTAGCTTTCGCATTCTATTCCACCTGGATTGCAAGATTTGGCATTCCATTACGTGTAACCACAGATCAGGGACGACAATTTGAATGCTATTTGTTTAAAGAGCTGTCTAAGCTTCTTGGTATTCAGCACTTACGTACCACAGCTTATCACCCTGCTTCTAATGGAATTATTGAAAGATTTCACAGATCTTTGAAAGCAGCCATTAAGTGTTATCAAAATGACAACTGGGTTGAACTATTACCTCTCATCCTTCTAGGATTTAGAGTTGTAGTGAAAGAAGATATTAACGCATGTCCTTCACAACTGGTTTATGGCGTTGGCTTACGTTTACCTGGGGAATTCATTTCAGAAGTTAATCGCGACGTCTCAAACCCTCAGGCAGAATTTGTAGCTAAATTAAAAAGATTTATGAACGACTTAAGACCTACTCAAACTGCTCATCATTCTAGTGGAAAGGTTTTTATTGAAAAAGATCTTTATTCCTCGGATCAGGTTTTCGTCAGAAATTCCATGATTTGTAAACCATTGCAGGCTCCATACGAAGGTCCATTCACTGTCCTTAAGCGTTTCGATAAATATTTTGTCGTGGATGTTAAGGGAAGGAAAGTGAATATCTCGGTGGATCGCCTCAAAGCAGCCTTCAGTGAACAATATTTTAAGGAACAAGAAGTTAAGCCTTTAGTCACTGACAAGAACGATCATAAGACATACACTTCGCGTTATGGTCGCAAGGTGTTTTTTCGGAAGGGGGAATAATGTAGCTTTTCATATTCTAAATAATCACAGTAAACTGGATTATTATTTAAGTATATTGACAACATTAAAACTTGTAAAATAAAAAAAAAGAAAATTATATTCGAAGAAGAAGTTTCGGTTTTCTGATAAAGAAAATAAGTAGACTCAATAAATAATTTTGAAATTTAAATATAGCCTCTGTATTTCAATTACGTTAACGTACAGAAACCCGCTATAAATATTATTATATTGGTACATTTAATTTGTCTGTTAAATAAACATTCGTACATTTAGTTTGTCTATTAAATAAACATTCGTACATTTAATTTGTCTATTAAATAAACATTTATTCCTACATGTATGTGTGTCTATGTCTCTTTGTGTTTTTATGTATTCATGCTGTAACGACCTAACCGGCCCTTTCCACGGCCGGGGTATACTCAGCGTATACCAGGGTTCAGTACAAAAATAAAATAAATCTATTTAAACTAAGAATAAACAATTCAGGAAATTCCCAAAAAGAAAACTAATAAAATAAATAATACAGTTTATATAGTATATGCTTTATTATTACACACTAGATATATTTCAAAAAAAAAAACCTAATACAATACTAAGTAATAATATAAATAATACAATACCTCTAATATACTTTATATAGGTATTTATACATACAAAATTCAATTACTTATATAAACAAAAAAATTATATATAAAAAAAATGACAATTGATATAATATATATGCATAATATAAACACATGCTGTGGAATTCTTTGCTGCTGGTACATACATCTGCCGCTGATCGCCAGCTACACCCGAAAATAATTGACCGTTTTAAAATGTGGTTGGCTTCCTTTGTAAGCCCACCAGTTTCTTATCGATGAAATGAATCTACCAAATGCAGCTCAAAATACCCCTTCCTCAGTGTAAAAAAAAATTAACACAATACAGGGCTTGGAGTCACCAACTATACACTTGATTTTATTCCTTTATTTAATTGTTTGTGTTTATTACGTTTGTAGTTCACTAAGAATCCGCCGTTTTTAGTTCGTTTTATGTTTTTATTATTAATCCGCCGTTTGTAGTTCACTTTCTATTTGTACTCAGAATCCGCCGTTTTTTTTTTGTTTACATTATCTTTTTTCTAACCATCCGCCGCGGAGTATCAACCGTACTGCCTCAAAACAAAAAAACCACCCGACCTCCAAAGCAATCAAACTGTTTTTTTATTTCTACTCCATTTTTTTCGAACTCAACTTTCCCCTCTTTTTTTCCTCACCTTGTGATTTTAAGCTGCACTCTCAGCTTTGGCGAAAACGAAAATGTAAACATCAGTCATCATGTTATTTCTCTCATTGTTATTTTTTTTTTGTTTGATTTCTTTTATACATTTGTTTGTTGCTAGTGTTTAATATGTATTTTTTTTATTTATTTATCAGAATAAAGATGAATATAAAAAAAATATATATGTGAAAAAAACTGTAAGATCAATTTTGTTTTGACAAAGACCAAAAAAATTGATCATTACAATGTGTGACTTGTATTTTTAGACTGAATGTTTATGATGAATCAAGACCGTCCATACGTGGTGCAGAACCACATATTATGGCGGATCTAGAGAGGAAAACTCGATAAAACCCGCAATCCTGGATGAAAGGCACTGCGTAAGTGTGTCTTCGTACGTTGGACTCCGGATACCTAGCGACCTCCGGTTTCAATTCAGCCTTTCCGATTTAAAGGGGGCTATGCTTCGGACGACCTCCCTTTCCCCTACATTCGTGGGAACATTTAGGGATTCTTTCAAAAAAATTAACAATCAAAAAACAAACAGGGAACTAGGTACCAGTTTCGAAGACGAGCTCCTGGCATCAAGTCAAGAAAACGAGCAAGTCGAAACCGCCGTACTAACCAATGTAGGCAGTAGCCTACTTCATCCATAACAGTAAAATCGGCAGACAAGCGCACCAGCCATAGTGCGCCAGCTGAAAAACCAAAAAAGTCTGAGGCAAAGATCAGACGTCAAAGGTACCAGCAGGCTATATTCTTTCTTGGCAAGATTTCTAAAAATGAAGCTGAAGGTGAAGAACGGGCGTTTGATCGTACGATACCAGAAGGTGGTGAATGAGTACAAGGGATCGGTCTCAGGACGAGACGACCCATACTTCAAGAAGCAAGGTTGCTAAAACAATTTCTACTAGCAAACCGTCAACGAGTATGAATAGGGCATATAGCGAAGTAGTAAGGGATATAGCTACAGGTGACACTCATTGACGACATTACCGGCAATGGAAAAAAAGGTGCTGGAGAAATGTGATGGACAATTTCTACTAGCAAACCGTCAACGAGTATGAAAAGGGCATATAGCGAAGTAGCAAGGGATGAGCTACAGGTGGCGCTCATTGACGACATTACCGGCAATGGAAAAAAAGTGATGGAAAAATGGTGTGAGATTGAGCCCAAACTAGCTGAAATGGTGATGGAACACCTTTTAACAAGTCTAGACGCCCCTACACCACGCTTCAATTCATCGGCAGTGGTTCGTGGTTGCAGGGTCTTCAAATGTGATGACCAGCTTTCCAAAGTATTTCTTGGCAACTGCATTGCTAAGGTAAGTGATGCATGGGAAGGTTTAAGGCTAAAGCTTATCCCAACCAACAAAATCCCTAGAAGACCAAGGGCCCTCATTTGGCTGCCAATTATGATGATGATGGCAAGGAGTTAGATGCTAACAAATTGCTTGACGACATGAGTCTCCAGGAAGAAGCTTCTGGAACTTCATAAGCCTGCTCAAATGCAGTAGCACAAATCAACCTTCAGCAGTCGAAAATCGCCTCGGACAATCTCGCCATCTATCTAGTCAAGGAGGATGTCGACGTCAGCATCGTGCAAGAGCCATGGGTCAGAGGTAAGTATAGCGAAAAAGATCTGACAGTTATAAGGATCGAAATGCCAGGTGGACAAAATTTTATTCTGGCTTTTGCCTACATGGCGCATGATAGAGATTCTCCTCCGGAAGAGGTAGTCGCATAGTAAATAGAAATTCATCAAAAGATATTCCCATGTTAATTGGATGTGACGCCAATGCGAGGTATACGCTTTGGGGCAGTTCCGAAACCAATGACAGGGGTAAGTACCTTTTTGATTTTATTAACAATTCGAAACTTCTAATTTATAATAGAGGTAAAACTTCTACTTGTTGTTCTAATTTGCCAAATAATACACACATGGAGTTCGGTTTACGGTCACTTTATTTAATTAATCTTATATTCTCTAGGGCCTAACTGCTGTCGCTGCTTCGCTGCGTTAGCTGTTGTTGCTCTGGGGACTTCTGCTGTCGTCACTGGGGACTTCTGCTGTCGTCACTGTTGCTGCTGATGTTGTTGATGTTGCTTCAATTTTAGTAGTTGCTATTGCTTTTGCTGTTGCAGTTTCCGTTGCAGTTGCAGTAAAATGTACATTCGAAACTGTTGTTATCTTTTGAAGTTGTAATCGAAGTTGTTGTGTATGATAATTGTTGCTCTTGTTGACGCACTTGTTATTGCTATTATTGTGGTTGACGTTGTTGCTGATACAGTTGGAGCTCTGATTACTATGGTTGCTTAGGATGTTTATCTTATATTGGGTTGGTTGTTTATTTTAGTTATATTAGTCTTAACTTCACTGATAATAAAATTTTGTTTAATTATTTTATTGTATAGATTTCTTGTGAACATTCAGAATTTATTAATATTATTAACTATAACTTATTGCAATGAATTTCGTCACAATGCTAATCCCCAAAAGGGTTGGTCGTTTGATCTTAGTTCCTTAACGTCGTCGTCGCGTAGTTAAAACGAGACTTGTCTAACTGGAAACAAAAATGTTTTTTAAACGCAATCGCCGGAGCTTTTACTAAAACCGTGCACAATTAATTTTTGGTTTTGAGACTTAATGCAAGGCTGTACTTATATTTTTATTTACCGTTTAACACACACCCTATTGTGCATGAACCCACAACATACTTTCACTTTTCCCAGTTCACAGGGGTTTGATGAATGGGAAGAAGTGCTAGATATAACACTCCTATCCGAAAATCCATATATTGTAGTTAGTAATTGGAAGGTATCTGACGAGAAATACTTTTCGGATAATAGTTGGATTCTCTTCAACTTAAACATTAAACCAAATCATACCATCTCCTTTAGAAACCCGAAGAAGATAAAATGGGATATTTCTACAAGGGTAACTAAGGTGGAACTTAATGAAGTAAAACAATTCAAGATAGATTCTACTAGTAAGTTAAACAAGAGGATATATAATCTACATATATCTATATATATAATCTTGAGTGATCTCAGGCAGAAAACACGAAAACAGTTTAACGAAAGCTATAAGGACAATAGTTGGCGTGAATATAAGGATTGTCTTAAAACTTGCAAGAAGCTATCAGGGAGGCCAAAAGTAATGACTGAAAGGAATTTTGTAAGTCAATTGAATCAACCTAATCCTCTGCTAGGCTCAGCTAGGTTCTATCCAAGGAAAGTGCAAATCCTTCTTATCTCAAGAAAGAGGACGGTACATGGACTGAAACCTCTGTTGAGACACTAAGACTACTATTAGATACTCATTTCCCAAACTGTGAGGATGATGCTAGAGAAAACGGTTCAATCATTTTGGCATGCATACCATCACAGATGGCTGAATCAATAGTCACAGCGGAAAAGATTAGGTATTCAATTAACAGTTTCTGTCCCTATAATTCGTTAGGTCTGGACGGTATTTTCCCTACTAAACTGCAAGACTTAGTGGTTCCATGGTTAGGGGAAATTTACAAAGCGTGTCTTAAATACAGTTACATACCACTTAGTTGGAGGCAGGTTAAAGTAGTCTTTATACCCAAGGCAGGTAAAATCGGACATGAATCCGCCAAAGATTACAGGCCGATTAGCCTGACTTCATTCTTACTAAAAACAATGAAGAGGGTAATAGAGCTTCACCTAAGACAAAAGGCAGAACATTTTCCAATCTCTAAATCCCAGCATGCTTACCTCAAGGGTAGATCTACGGAAACAGCTCTGCATTAGGTCATCCGTACTGTGGAAAATTTAATTCATTTTAAGCAATACTGGTGGCAACTTTTTTAGATATTGAAGGGGCTTTTAACAATCTAAGCAATAAAGCTATTAATGACTCGCTTTCCAGAATAGGTTTAGAGCAAGAGTTAAAAAATTGGATAGTTACTATGCTAAAAACAAGGATTATTCAATCAAATTTATGCAGCATAACCCAAACGAAGCACGTCAGTAGGGGGACGCCACAAAGAGGGGTTACTTCACCATTACTGTGGCTGCTGGTCGTGGATAATATTCTTAATATTCTAGATAAAATAGGAGTGAAAGCAGTAGCGTATACGGATGACGCTAGGGGTGAAAGCAGTGTCAGGTATGTTCCCTAACATAATAAGAGATATTATGGAAAGGGTCTTGGTTAAGATAAATACCTGGGCCACAGGTTGTGAACTAGGTATTAACCCAGGAAAAACTGAAATGATGATGTTTACCACTAAAACCAAAATACCGACTTTTAGGTTGCCTTCACTAAACGGGCAACATTTAAAAATAAAAAAAAGCCAAATATCTAGCAATTCTGTTGGATAGTAAGCTAAACTGGAAACACAATGCCGATCTTCTTATCAAGAAGGGATATGTACCTTTCTATTCTTGCAAAAGGATGTTTGGCAAAAAATGGGGGATTCGTCCCGATATTACCCACTGGATGTACACGGCAATTGTACATCCAATTCTCACGTAAACAAGAGCTATAATATCGATAAACTTAACAGAATCCAGAGGACGGCATGTGTAGGTATCACATGAGCTTTTAGGACGACTGTAAAAACGTTAAATTTTGAAGGATATTAAATCACCGATATTATTTGGCATTCCTTCTTTTAATATAGATTTTTACTTCAAAAATAAAAAGAAGGTTTTTAGTTGAGAACTTGGTGCGCTTCTTATGAATGAATGCAATTTCTAGTTCTGATTTTTATTTGAATCTTCATTTTCGAATTAACCTGGGTACATAACGACGCAGCGTATGTACTTTCTTATTTACTAAATTGTTTATATTTATATATATATTTTGGTATTATTTATTTTAATATTTTATATGCATTTTTATTTAAGTACAAAACGGCGCAGAGTAAGTACTTTACTATTTAATAATTTATTGCTAAGTAAGCGTGTTCGATTCCACTTGTATCGGGTATGCTTACTGTTGATGTTGTTTTATATGCGGTCAATGCCTGGCAAGCATTTTGTTAACTCGAAGGCAAAGTGCCGCCGATATGTGTGGTGTCAAATTCCTTGTGTGGAATTACGCATTTGTTTGTAAACAATGCAATGCGCTTGGAAACAATTAGTGTATTTTTATATACACTGCGCATTTTAATATAGAACCACTTATTATTATATTAATTGTATGCATTGCCAATATAACTAACGCATATACATTACACCCCCTTTTTGAGAAAGAATAATGCCATAACGGGATTATTCTTACTTTCTTAAATAAAGTATTAATTTTCAATAATTTTATGTAATTAAATTTAGTTTAGTTATATTTATTTGTGTAATCACTACATTTATTGTAACTTATTCATTATACAATTTTATTCTATTAGTATGTACTAACTGTTTCTTATTTTTATTGTTTCTTATTTCAATGTTTCCATTGTTTTCTATACTTTCTATTCTATAGGGACACGTGTATTGACTATCTAGCTTATGACCTACTTCATTCCTAAGTAGTACTTTATCTCCTATATTTAATTCTAATTGTTCACTATTTCTATCATAGAGCAACTTTTGTTTTAATTTAGACTTATCTAAAAGTGTTTTGGCTCTAGTGTACGCTATTTTTAATCTATATTTAATTTCTTTACTATTGTCATCTATATTATATAATGGACTTACGTTACTAATTGTATTAAATGTATTGAAACCTTTAGGAATTTTTCCAAAAATAAGATCGTATGGACGATATCCATGCACTACTGATGGAGTTGTATTGAAACAATATGTGAAGTATTTCAACCATATATCCCAGTCGTTTTTATCGACTGATATGTATGAACGTACATATTCATTAAATGTTCGGTGACTGCGTTCTACAGTTCCGAGTGTTTGGTGGTGATGAGCTGTTGATGTTATATTTTATATTTTTATGTATTTGCATACATCCGTTATTAAAGAATTTTTGTACTCTGTACCCATGTCCGTAATGAACGTCTTCATTGGACCGTACAAAAGTATAAAATGTTCAAAAATTGCCTTGGCTACAGTATTTGCACTTTTATTTGGTATTGGAATAATTACTAAGTATTTTGTTAAATCACATATAAGTGTGACAGCATACTCATTGCCATTATCAGTTTTAGGTAATGGGCCGATGGTATCTACCAATACTGTGTCAAAAGAGCCTGTTGGCGTATCAGTAATTGTCATTGGTAATTTTGTATGATTATGAATTTTTGGTTTTTGACATTTCTGACATGATTTTATATATCTTGATATATCTTTGGTCATTTTTGGCGAATAGAAATGTCTTTTAATTTTTTGTAATGTTTTTGTTATTCCGCAGTGTCCACCTTCCACTGGGTCATCATGATAATTTTTTAAAATTTTTCTTTTTTCTTCCTCTTTTACCAGTTTGGTCACCTTTGGCAGTAGCGCTACTGTTAAATTTTTCAATAATTTATTGCCCTTGGCCTTAAATTCATTTACTGAGACAAATTCGAAAATTTTCTCACTAGGTGCCATTTGTACTTTGTTGATGCGATGTTTGCAGGTTAATTTCTCTAACCTTGGGAATAATTGTCCTAAGTCAATTTTCCCATTGACAAACAGATCATCAATTATTATTTTTTCAATAATTTTATTTCCACGTTTTAAATAACAGTGGTTAGAAGTCAATTTCAATTTTATTTGTTTTCTGACGTCAGTACTATTAATGAATTCGTATATATGGGGCTTTTCGTACTTTAATTGTTGGTCGAGGGTATTTATTTCTTTATTTTGTTTGGTGGTTGATCTGGTTCTCATTTTGAGAATCTTTATAGATTTTTCATTCATATCTTTAAAATCGTCTATCGTTATTCTCGATAGAGCATCGACAATATAATTTTCTTTGCCTCTGAGATACTCCACTGTGAAATCGTATTCTTCGAGATCTAATCTCATTCGAGTTAGTTTTGAACTCGGGTTTTTCATTGAGAAAAGGTAGGTTAATGGGCGATGGTCGGTCTTAATTAAGAAATGTGTACCATATACATATGGTCTAAAATATGTTATAGCCCAATGAATTGCAGTAAGTTCTTGTTCAATCGTTGATTTGTTACTTTCTCCATGAGTAAAAGTCTTTGAAGCGTAGGAGACTGGAAGTTGTCTACCATCATGCACTTGGCTGAGTACTGCACCACAAGCATGCTTGCTTGCATCAGTAGTGATACAGAATGATTTTTTAAAATCTGGATACTGTAAAATAGTTGGATTCATAAGTTCATTATTTAGATAATCAAATGCTTTTTGGCAATCTTGTGTCCATTGAAATGGAACGTTCTTTTTTGTTAATCTCGTAATATATCGAGAATAATCAGAAAAATTTTTTATGAATCTTCTGTAGTAGTTACAAAAAGCAACAAATCGTCGTGCTCCATCAGCATCAGTCGGTACTGAGTAGTCTCTGATTGCTGTGTATTTACTGTCATCCGGAAGGATGCCTTTGTTAGTGCATTTATGACCGAGATATGTAACCTCATGCATGAAAAATGTGCATTTGTCAGGATGTAGTTTACGATTGTACTTCCGACATTGTTCGAAAACATTTGTCAAATTTTTAAACATATGTCTTTCAGAACATCCGAGTACAACTAAATCATCCATATATAAAAATGCTTGAGATGGTGTTAAACCAAAAAACGCAAGAGTCATCATACGTTGAAAAGAATTTGGAGCAATTTTCAATCCATACGGAAGTCGTTTGAAACGATAAGAGCCATTTTCTGTAGAGAAGGATGTAATATCTCTTGAAGATTTGTGTAGTTCTATTTGATGGAATCCAGACATTAGGTCAAGACATGAAAAATATTTAGCTCTTCCCAATCGATCAAGAATGTCTTCTATTCTTGGAAGAGGAAATTTGTCTGCAATCAATTTTTTATTTATGTGGCGGTAGTCCACTACTAACCGCCATCTTTTCTCATTTGAACCGGGTAATGACTTTTTGGGTACTAATAACAAAGGACTATTGTAGTTTGACATTGATGGTTCTACTATGTCATCATCTACCAATTTCTTTGCTTGTTTTTCGACTTCTGTTTTGTGGGTATGTGGTATTCTATAGCTTTTTATGTAGCTTGGTGTTTTATCGCTTAACCTTAAACGCTGTTTGTAGAAATTATTTACAGAAATTTGTTCATTTTCTAAACCGAATATACATATCACTGTAATTTGTACAGAGTGTCGTTAATTTGTCGTTAAATTTACTAGGGAAATTTTTTGATAATATACTTTTAATTTCTTTAGTTCTATGATATGTAGTATCTTTTGGTTGTAATATGTCATAATTTAAAATTTATTCAGTTTTTATATTGTTAGTTTTTAAAGCTGTAACTGAACTATTTGTGTTGAGTATCCTTATAAACACATTATTACCTTGAACTATAGTGTTTGCAATAAACACACCAGGTTGTAATTCTTGGTTTGCCACCAATTAATCTTCTTGTTCTGCGCTGAGGTATACTCTCCTAATTACTTGAGATCTTGCTGGTAACATGATAAAATCATTGTCACAAGTGTTTTTAATTGGTATGGCTATATGCTGTGGAAAACATTTTGGTCGTAAAACGAGCCATTCTTTATTTTGCATGAAATCGAGTTTACAATTAAATTCTCTTAGAAAGTCCATGCCAATGATTCCATCGCATGGTATAGGAAAATCATCTTGTACTGCATACAATTTATGCGTTACGAGAATATTTTCAATTCTAAGATCTAACTGTGTAAGACCCAATGATTGGATCGAACCTTGGCCTATACCGCTGAGGGTTGTTACCTGAAATTTATTTACTTCATATTTATCTACATTTGCGATTTTTAGTAGAGACACGTCTGCTCCTGTATCTACTAATAAGGTTAGTAATTTATTAGTGGCATTATTAAAAAAATTAACAAACACGCCCAGGTTAAGGTTTAAACTATATATTGTGTTATGCTTTAATCTCTCAGAGGCTGGTGCAGGTTTTCCGAACCAATATTGTTTTGGTTAGTACTATTATTAGTACTAGTTATTCTAACATTATGTTGGATCCTACGGTTATTTTCGCGTTGATTTCCATATTGATTAGAGTTATTGTATTGTCTCTGCCTATTGTAGTTATTATTTCGGTAGTATCCTCTACCTCTGAAATTTTCATTTACGCGATTGTTTCCGCGATAATTATTTATATTTTGACGCTGTGTGAATAGAACAGTGTCTGTCCGGCCAGTAGCATCCGTGCAGTTTTCTACAAATTTTTGTACTGCATCGTTCAAATTATTAAATTGGCCTGACTTCATAATTAATCTGACTTCAGGGAGTGTACAATTTTTAACCATTGCATCCACTGATGCTTTAGTTGAATATTGTATAGCTATCTTTGGTGGTATCCCATCTGAAATGTAAGCATCTTGAATTGCTTTAGTTAATTGCTCAACCTTGTAATGAACCTTTCTTTTGGTTCGTATAAAGCTGGGGTTGAACTCAGCCGTCTCCAAGGTCCACACAAGAAATTTATTTAATAAGACCCTGTCACTTCTGATTGCTCCTAACGTCTTAGCTGCAGATAACTTGGATCGAATATCACAGACGCAATGGAATCAGTGACAGAAATAGACACGATATAATACCAGCACACGTGACTGTTAAAGCTACGTGAGTAGTATTATAGGTCGCCGATCACACGCCCTTCCCTGTTCACTGTTAAAGCGCCCAGGGGCCGGAGACGTTAGGTTACTATTTAAGCTACCTATCGCTTCCGACACTATGGTATAGACTCACGTGACTGTTAAAGCTACGTGAGTTATACCCCGTGCAACCGAGATTCAGATGCTATTGAAGCCCTGAATCCTGCTTACCTATGTCTACCAGTCGTGCCGCTGTATATATTAACAATTCTTTAATTTACTTCTTTAATAAATCATCAACCTCAGTTCTTTGTGTATATTTCTTAGTTTTAAAATAAAATTTAAATTTTCACAGATTAGTAGCAATTTACTATAAGTTATTTATTAACAATTCTTTAATTTAATTCTTTAGTAAATCAACAACATTATTTCTTTGCGTATATTTCTTAGTTTTAAAATAAAATTTAAATTCTCACAGATTAGTAACAATTTACTATAAGTTATTTATTAACAATTCTTTAATTTAATTCTTTAGTAAATCAACAACATTATTTCTTTGTGTATATTTCTTAGTTTTAAAATAAAATTTAAATTCTCACAGGTTAGTAGCAATTTGCTATAAGTTATATGTTCACACGGTAATCTCAGCTGATGAATCCAACACCACAATTTTTCTCGTACCTTTAGTCGCGAACAAAACAAACAGAGCCACTTCTTCCTGGTGCACGCACTTTTATACCGTCAACGATCAACGGTGCCAGCTGTAGGTACGTTAAAGTTCAACGACCGCTGATCGAAGCTCGTTAACTGATCCCTCTGCAATGTACCAGTGACAGTCCAGCTTTAGGGCGAATTCCATATTTTACTCTTGTGGAAGCTGGAACTTGTTTTTTTTTTCTTTACGATTTGACCTAGTTCCACAACTTTGCACCAAAGCTTTCATAGTTTGACAGTTCTGTTTTGATCTCGTTTGTTGTTTATTCTTTTTTTAACAATGTGTTGTGCCAGTCGAAATATTTTTAAAGCGTGGTTTTTTTATTTTTTTAAAAAATAAATTATAAACAAATAATTATGATTATAATTGATAAAACAATCAATTTTAGAAGAAAAATCTGTGAACCATAATGTATATTAATTCCATCGCTGGATGTCTGTTGTTGTGGGGTGGCCTGTTGCGTTTTTGGTGTGGCATGTATTGCGGGAGGCTGCGGTGAGTTGGTTAAGTTAATGTGCTTATCCGTACTTAACAATTTTTTTTTTATTGTAGGAACAGTCGATTATATGTATTCAAGTGAGTGTTTCTTTTATTGTGTAGACAGCTATACCCACGATGTTGTAACGATCAAATTTTTGGTTGACAAAATTTTGGCCGTTACAACCTCTTTAGTGTATTGGTTGGCAGTTTTATTTTTCTGTTGGAGATTCATTAATTTAGCAGTTAAGACTGCAACTGACTCTCCTTTAATATTTGTCTTTAATGTATTTATTATTCCTAATATTGAGTTTTCAGTGGTTATTATTTGTCTAGCTGTGTCTTTTAATTAAGTTTTTATTAAAGTGACCGCCAATCTTTCATGTTCTCCTTTTAATTCATCGACCATTTCGATACCGTCAAGGAAACTTTGTAGATTGGATGCAGTTCCGTCATACTCAGAATGAGTCGTGACGCTGTACTAATAAATTGGTCAGCTGATTGTGCCATATTTATAATGTTGTATTTTTCTATTTCTGATAAGTCTTCAATTTCGCTAGTTGTTTCCTCAATTGGTCTTAATATGTCGCTATCTTCTGTTACGAACAGTCTATGAACATCGAGCTGGATTGGTTCATCTAAATTATGTGGAATTTTCTCCTCTATTTTATATTTAGAATAAATGTTTATTATCTTGTCTCTGGTTTCCCAAAAGACAGAGTTAACTATTCTTTTATGGTTTTCTGTTAGTCTATGGCTATAGTTTATATTTATAGTTCTGATATTCTCTAAACTATTAACTAAGGTCAGTAAGTATTTTCTCAGAGTTTCTGATCTGATAAACGTGTTTTTATTTAAACACTTGTATGCCTTGTTAAAATTTTCTTTTTCTATTTTAAGAAATTCTTCGATTTGAGCCCATTTATCCATAAGACTTAAAGGATTTTACTGATTGATTTATTATTTTTTATGAAAAAATTTTCCTAACTATTTCATTCGCATAGTTAATTACTCTATTGTGTTTCTTCAAACGATTGTCTAATTTCTGTTTAGTTTTGCAGCTTTTGCTACATACAAAGCAGTTAAAAGTTTTCATTTTGACGAATCTAAGAAATATTTATTTACTTTGAAAAATGTTGATTAACGTGCTGCCTATCTAACTATTTATATTTTTTCTAATACAGTAGCAATATTTGCAGTTTTTACAAAATTTTTCTTAAGAGATCTACGATGAGCCTTATATAATTTAAGAGCTAAGTTTGCAGTGAGCAAAATAATTATTATTACGAAAAATTTTGTTGGGTCGTAAGATTCTCTTCTATCAACTGCTATTTCGTTTACTACATTAATTTACTACATATTTAATTTCTTTTTTTTTTATTTATGAATTAAAACAATTTTAAATAATCAAATTAAGACAATTATACATTATCCCTACCTAGGGGTTTTGGCAACGGCTTAACGCCGTGTTGTGCCTCTATTGGTTTTGCTCGTTAATTTAGTAGAGCAAGCTCCATTACAATTATTTATAAACAATTAAAAAAAATATTGTACTTATGTTTCCGCTTGTCTGTTGTGCTTGGCTTGTATGATGTCATCTATTTGAAATTGAAATTACATGCAGTTTCCCACGATGGTGGTGATTCTTGTTGATTTATTTGTTGATTATATTATTGCTGTTGCTGCAGTTGTTGTTGTTGCTAGCTTTTTCCGTTCTTGCACCCATCCTGGGTTTTGGTGCTACAGGAATAGCTGTGAGTTTTGCTTCCAAGTGCCGTTGTTGTCTGGCACGATATTCTGCAATGGTGAGTCGTTTTGGCCCTGGTGCATTGGACATGTGTTATTTTTATTTTATTATATTTATATTTTATATATACTTTTTAAAATAACCACAATTAATCCTGCACCAAAGTCACGGTCGCCATATAAAAACGTTAAATTTTGAAGGATATTAAATTACCGATATTATTTGGCATTCCTTCTTTTAATATAGATTTTTACTTCAAAAATAAAAAGAAGGTTTTTAGTTGAGAACTTGGTGCGCTTCTTATGAATGAATGCAATTTCTAGTTCTGATTTTTATTTGAATCTTTATTTTCGAATTAACCTGGGTACATAACGACGCAGCGTATGTACTTTCTTATTTACTAAATTGTTTATATTTATATATATATTTTGGTATTATTTATTTTAATATTTTATATGCATTTTTATTTAAGTACAAAACGGCGCAGAGTAAGTACTTTACTATTTAATAATTTATTGCTAAGTAAGCGTGTTCGATTCCACTTGTATCGGGTATGCTTACTGTTGATGTTGTTTTATATGCGGTCAATGCCTGGCAAGCATTTTGTTAACTCGAAGGCAAAGTGCCGCCGATATGTGTGGTGTCAAATTCCTTGTGTGGAATTACGCATTTGTTTGTAAACAATGCAATGCGCTTGGAAACAATTAGTGTATTTTTATATACACTGCGCATTTTAATATAGAACCACTTATTATTATATTAATTGTATGCATTGCCAATATAACTAACGTATATACATTACACGACTCCCTCGGACGCCCTAAACGTGATGCTACACCTGTTACCTAACGATCTTCAGATTAAAAACATGGTTTGCAACAGCTCTGTAAGACTAAAAGCAACAGGTGTCTGCTCGGAACGAACATATGGACATAGTCGGATTTTAGGTGCAGTTCCAAACTGTCTGACGTCGGATTATCTGAATCCGTGTATAGACTGCGAAAGGAATTTTCAGACAATATTCCCTTCCAGAAAAAAGAACAAATTTCGAAGCAACTTACGATATCTCAATATATACAGATGGCTCGAAAAAGAGCTGTGGGGCAGGAGCAGGAATCTTCGCTTCCTAAGGTTTTTCAGGCTGAAATCCTAGCAATTAGAGAACCCTGTCGGCAAATTGCAAGCCACATCGAGAACAGATGTTGCTATTTTTATTGACAGCCATGCAGCAATTAAAGCCCGTGAATCTTTCATGACAAAATTAAAAAAAGTAAAGGAGCTAAATAGGTTGGCCGATATCACCCTCATCTGGGTTACTGGGCATAGGAGCATCGTAGGGAATGAGAAAGCTGACTGTTTAGCCCGCTCTGGTGCCTCACTAGATGCATCACTGCCGATACCAGTACCAGTTTATATTACCCTGAAGACCATCAAAAGATGTACCTTCCTTTACTTTCTGCGACTCGCTAATAACAGATGGAAAGCGCTTAGGTCATGTGCAACTTCTAGGTTAATGTGACCCACCTATAATAAAAATAAATCCTCGGAACTTATCAAAAAATCTCGCGTGAACACTGCAAGGCTTATTGCAGTTCTTACTGGTCATTGGTGTATAGGAACTCACTCAGAGAAACTGCGTATTCCCCATAACCCTCACTGCAGAAGTTCTGGAAATCCACAGGAGAAATAAACAATAACACATTTTCTCTGTGAATGCTGGGCTCTAGCGTCCAGAAAATATAGGTTCTTAGGAAAATACTTTTGTGATAGTTTATCAGACTGCTCAACGATGAAGATGAAAGACTTATTAAATTACCTGAATTCGGTGGGATGGATTTAGTCTCTACTCTTCAATACTAGGGTTCTTGCGAGGAATGTGGTAGCAAAATGGCGAAAAATCCCTAATTGAGGTACATTTGAAGACCTGTTCATACCCTGTTAAATGAGCTATTTGAATCGTCAAAGAAGCACCTTGAAATTGCAAAAATGAAATTCAATCTAAAGCAATCTGTCTTCGCTCGAAACTACGCAAGAGGGAAAAAAACCATAAAAGGAGTAATAGTGAAACGGTTGGGTGAAATGGTTTAACGGGGGAACGCATCTTATGGCTACATCACACGTCGCGCTAATCAGCTAAAAGCTGAAATTAGCTTTGACCGAAACTCTTCAAAACTAATCTTTGAATTCGCTCCCAATATCGACAATTCAACACCGCCTTCATCTAGCCATCTAACACAAATGCGTAGTAAAGAAACTTCTGCCGAAGCAATTCAACATCTAAAAGGCCCACGCGTTCGGAAGGTGTAAATCGATTTTAAGCCGACGACTTTAATAAAACTTTAAATCATTTTCGTATCACTTTTCACACATAGTACTTTTCATTTTGCATTCATAAATTTAAATTTACAAGCCATTTCATTTCGTTGTCAAAAATTAACGACGGAGAAGTGTTATAAACAATAGAAATGTTTAATTTTTAAATACCCTTAAACGCAGCCATGTATTTAAATACCAATATGTTTTGTAATAGCTTAAACAACCCTGAAATAACAAGCATAATAAAATGCTGGGATATCTGAACTCTTCCATCTGCTGTCTAGAGAAAATGCTAGCTGCACATTGACATAAAGGTAGGGTCAGAAGCTAAATTGGGATCGATCTATGGGCTATGGGTTAATCACTCATGGCGGCTGGAACACATCAGATTCAAGTATTCACAAGAAATAGAAACCAGCCTGATCAAAACGATGCCGACTTAAGGAATGTGAAAAGAACATGATTTGGACAATGGATATGCGAACTCTGTTTCAAGCAGGAAAATTGGCCACGTTAGTCGATGATTGCAGTAGTTTTAAAATAGACTTAATTGGCATAAGCGAAGCTAGATGGAATATCACAGGCGAATTTACAAACCAAAAGGGAGGTGTACTTATATACTCCGGTATGCCAGACGAACAGGACCCTCACATCTGAAGTGTTGCAGTTTACGTAAGGAAAAATGTCAAGGACTAGTACAATGCTATGCTCCTACAGAACACAGCCCACTTGACTAAAAAGAAGTATTTTACATTGCGCTAGAAAGAACGCTCTCAGAAATTCCTAGAACCGATGAAATTATTCTTATGGACGATTTCAATGCCCAAATTGGCGGAAATGCTTCAGAGTATCGGACTGTAATGGGCTCCTCTCAGTTGAATTTATGCTTTTGAGTTGTGCGGACGTTTGCGCGTTGATAAAAATTGAATTATAGTTAAAAATTTTGTGTGAGAAATTGACTCAGTTTTGTGCAATTAATATTGCATTTATTTGCTTGGAAAATATAATTAAATAAAGTGATTTAATTGATTTGTATTTAATAATAAATTTAATTTATTATTAACATATTTGCATTTAATAAAATATCAATATAAAAATAAAAAAATAGTGAGTGACTAGTGCGCGCATTTGTTTGTGCATAAAACTTGTTTTGCACAAAAGTCGCATGGTAATTTTCCATTGCGGCTGTTTAGCAAAACAACTTACGTCATAAGCGTAAGTAGTGAGCTGAATCCCTCATGCGGCTAAGCGGTGAGTTTTCTTACAACTTGGACAAAAGAGGGGAAATCGATTTAAATTGAATTTTGTTGCCTATCTTTAGGGTAAATCAATTTAAATTAAATTTTGTAAATTTTGAAGCGTTGGTATATGATGGACCCGCCCTCACGCAAAGTGAAGAGGCCATTGGAGGCAGTATCGGACGTAATATCGTCCGATTGTACTGAAACTGATACGAGTGCAGTGAGGAAAAAGGAGAAGTCTAAGAAAGTGAAAAAAGGAAGTCCGACGGTTGGGTGGGACTCAGTAATATCGGATGCTTCCGAGAGTGCTGTGCGATCCAGTAATGCGCTGGATAAGCACAGCGTGATGATGAAGGCAGTAACATCGAAGCTAAATGGGTTACTGATGGATGAAGTTGAAATTGGGGTAATACCTGCAAAAACTGCGATAAAAATATGTCAGCTAACTGGGGATTATGAAGTTATCTTAATGTCTCTTCTTGCTGAGAATGCAAGACTATCCAGTAAGGTAGAAGTCTTAGAGTCTCGTTCGGGTGTGCCTTCCAGCGTTCCCACTGGTGTGGTCGTTCAGCCTGCAGTAGTTTCAGGAGTCCCACAGCAGTTACCTAAGCCAGTAGAGACCTGGTCTCTAGTAGTTAAAAGTAAGAACGCTGAGGCGACCTCTAACGAAGTTGTTTCGAAGGTAGTGAAAGAGGTTGGCCCTAGTCTAGGCGTTCGAATTCATGAAGTGATGGCCATTAAAGGCGGTGGGGCTGTAATTCGGACTCCTTCAGTTGGGGAAAGGGCGAAGATTGCGAAAAATTCTAAATTCGGAGAAGTTGGATTAGAGGTGACTGTAAATGAGAAATTAGGGCCGAGAGTACTTATAAATGGCGTTCATTGTGAAATTTCTATGGAGGAATTTATGGAGGAATTATATTCTATGAATTTTAAGGAACAAATGTCGCCTGAGATGTTCAAGAAGAGTGTGCGTCTAGTAAGCCGTCCTTGGAAGGTGGCCGCTGATGCGAAGGTGAACGTCGTCCTGGAGGGTAGTGGTACTGCCATGAATACCCTTCTGGATGCTGGGCGCGTTTACATTAAGTGGTTCAGTTTCCGTGTACGGTCATTTAGTCCGGTTTTGGGTTGTTTTAGATGCTTGAGCTTTGACCACAGGGTGTCAGAATGTCGCGTAAAAGATGATGTCTGTCGTCGTTGCGGCCAGCCAGGGCATAGGGCAGTTGAGTGTGAAAACGCACTAAACTGCCGCAACTGCATGTTCAAAGGTAGGCCTTCTGCACATCTTATGATGTCCGACGCCTGTCCGATATACTCAGGGATGGTAGCTAGGGCAAATGCTAGGCACTAATGGGTTTTTGTATTCTGCAACTTAATGCCCAAGGCGCTTATAGTGTGATGTCTGAATTTGGTGTGACTATGTGTAAGAGTGTGTGTGATGTTGCATTGGTGCAGGAACCGTATGTAACAAAGGGTTGCGTACGTGGCCTGTCGGTCAACATGCGCTCATTTCTGGATTCTAGGTGCCTCGCTGCTGTGGTAGTGAACAACGATGGAATTGAAGCACTCGTGGTTTCTTCTACAGAGTGGGGCGTATGTGTGTCGCTAGAAGGGGACTTCGGTAGAGTACTGGTCTGCAGTGTTTACTGCAAATTTGGAGAACCGTTGGAGCCATACCTCCGGTACATGGATACGGTATTGCTACTGGCTAGCAATACGCCGGTTATCCTAGGACTGGATGCGAATGCATCATCTCCGATGTGGTTCAGCAAGATGTCCAGACATTCGTCTCGACATCGGAATCACTACCGGGGTGAGATGCTAAGTGAATGGTGTGTGGCGAATGGTGTACATCCCTTAAACGAGCCAAGTGAGCTGTTCACGTATTCTAATTCCAGGGGACAGAGTGATATTGATGTCACTTTGGTTAATGGAGCTGCGTATCGTGCCTTTGGATTTAGGTGGCGCATCGTTGAAGGGGGCAGTGTGAGTGATCACAATTTGATCCAAATTGAGGTCACTCATGCTGTCCAGCATAGAGATGAGACCCCTCATTCTCGTTGGATCACTTCTGGGGTGGACTGGTCATTCTATGTGGACTGCATAAGACGAGCAGTTACGATGACGCTTGTGGAATTTCAACAGATGGATGCTGACTCACAGGTTTCCACTATTCAGGAATGGGTTACCTGCACAAATGATAGTCTTTTTAGAAGACTTAATTCGAGTACGCGACAGAAAGTGAGATGGTGGAATAGGGAGCTGATGTATCATAGGACGAGACAGAGAGCGATGTCTTCAGGTACTGAAGTACCTGCAGATCTGAGGTCCGATTTTAGACGTCTGAGTAAAGCGTACAAGAAGCTCATTCTTGAAACCAAGGAGAGGGAGAGGGAGTGGAGGAGTTTTGTCACCGATAATAGGTTCGAGCCTTGGGGAAGTGTGTATAAGATAGTAAGGGGCGCCAAAAGAGTGGTTGGAGTTAGTAGCCTTCATGTCAATGGAGAGTTGCTGACATCATGGAATGACTGTGTTGGTGCCTTGCTGAGAGAATTTTTCCCCAGGTCGGAGGAAGTCTGTGAATTGTGATCCGATTGAAAGAGGAGAACTGCAGGAAAGTTTCGCGTTGGTCAGATCAAGACGTTCTCCGGGTTTGGACGGGATGACTGGCGAGATGTGTAAAAGCATCTGGAAAGCCATCCCGGACTACTTGGAGGCCTTATATGGTAGATGCCTGACAGATGGATATTTCCCTGCAGCATGGAAAGCTGCAAGAGTTGTGGTACTTCTTAAGTCACCGGATCGGGTATTATCTAATCCTCGGTCCTATCGTGGCATTAGTCTCCTCCCGGTGCTTGGTAAAGTGCTGGAAAGGGTTCTGGTGACCCGATTACAGGAGAGGTCTGAATTGCGGTTGTCGGATGCACAGTTCGGCTTTAGGAAGGGGCTTAGTACCGAGGATGCATGGCGGTCCGTTATGAGCACAGTACGAGAAAGCTCTGCAAAGTACGTTTTGGGATTGTTTGTGGACTTTAAGGGCGCATTTGACAATCTCCTATGGTCTGTCGTGTTGGACCGTTTGCGTGAGCTGGGGTGCCGAGAAATAGCTCTTTGGAAGAGTTATTTTTCAGGAAGGAAAGCTTGTGTTGTTGGCAAACACGATGAAGTCATGTGGATGGACGTTGTCCGAGGATGTCCACAAGGATCAGTTGCTGGTCCACTGCTGTGGAATCTAGTAATGGATACACTCCTGCGGCGAGTTGAGCAGAGTACAAAATGCTGTGCGTACGCGGACGATTTGTTGGTGTTGGTGGAAGGCCGGTCGCGTTTAGAATTGGAGGGAAAAAGCGCGGTGATAATGAGCACAATCTGTGCATGGGGCGTTGATGTAGGTGTCAGTGTGGCGTCTGACAAATGTGTGATGATGCTTCTGAAGGGAAGATTGTCGAACAATCGACACCCGAGCGTTAGGATTCATGGTGTCGTGCTCAAGTATGTGACGCAAGTCAAGTATTTGGGCTTGACCATAGGAGAACGAATGTGCTTTATACCACACATTAAGAGGATGCGTGAGCGGCTTACTGGTGTAGTTGGATTGGTTCGTCGAGTGGCACGTAGTGAATGGGGCCTGAGCAGGCGTTCTGTGCGTACCATATATGTTGGCCTATTTGTTGCTTGTGCAACTTATGGGGCATCTGTGTGGTATGATACTATCAGGACTGCAGTTGGACTAAGGTTGATTACTTCGTGCCAGCGTATAATCTTGCTTGGATGTCTGGCAGTTTGTAGGACAGTTTCCACCGATGCACTTCAGGTTCTCATGGGTGTTCCACCATTGGACTTAGAGTTGACCCGGCGTGCGATACTGACCAAGATCAAGAAGCAGTGGCCGCTGATGGAAACAGACTGGGTAACCGTTGCAGATATATCGGGCCTTAATGAAAAGAAATGCTGCTCTTTATTGGATGAGCATATGATGACACAATGGCAGACCAGATGGAGGAGTCTGATAACGGAAGGGTGACTCACGAGTACATTTGGGATGTCGTATTTGCTAGGGATAGGCAGGATTTCAGTTTTGGCCTGAATCTTGGCTATTTTCTTACGGGGCATGGGTCTTTCAATGCATTTTTGCATGGACGGGCTCTTTCTGATACCCCGAATTGCATCTGTGGCCATTATGCAGAGAATTGGATTCATCTCCTTTGCGAATGTCCCTTGTATGAGGATCTCCGTGATCTTAGTGGTATGAATATTGTTCGCATAGGAGATGAGTACGATGTCAGTGCTGTGCTCCATGAGCCGTCCAGTTTAACGAAAATAGACGTATTCGCAAGAGCTGTTTTCATCGGCGTCGTGCACTTGTGACTCAATTGCAGTAGGTCTGAATAGTAGTTGTAATATGTGTGTAAAATGTTGTAAGCGCCGTTTGCCTTGGTGTCTGTCAGTCTGTTTATAATCATTATTATTATAGCTGTCTCTTCAGTCTGTTTAATTATTATGATTTTTATTGTCATATTTTTATTTTGTTTATATTTTATTTTATTTGATTTATTCTATTTACTTTGTTTTATTGTGTGTAAAATGTAGTAATTTTGTTAGGTGTTTGATAGGTGGCTGTCAGTCTGTTTATTATTATTTCTTTATTTTGGGCACCATCCCGATACTGTTTGGAGTATCACTGGTAGTAAGTTTTTTGTTTTTCTTTCCTCACTTACGACACCCGACCGGAGGTGTAAATCTGGTACCACGGGGGTCAGGGCCCACAGCTCCGGCTGTCCTGACCATTGAGGTTGGCTCCTTAAAGGGAGTGTCGTGGTGGCTGTGGTTAAAACCCAAACATACGCGGGTAGAGTGTTGGTATTCATTTCATTCATTTCATTCATTATTTTTATTCATCCTTCCATACCCTCACGCATTCAGTCATTATTTACCTTCATTCGATGTGGAGTTGCATTTTCCAACCGGGTGCTGTGACCCATAGATCAGCAGAGGTGTTAGATAGGCCTCGCTCCTCACCAAGGGGGAAGTTATGCCAAACACATAACTTCAACTGGTACCGGCGGAATTCCTCGGGATTCCAATGGGGCGATCATCGGCGCAATATACCGATGCGTGTGTAAAGAACACCGTGATGTTAAGCCTTCACGGCAGGAAATCACGTTAAATCTTGGACCTTCAATGTAATGGGCTCCTAAGGTATTGGAACATGTAATGAGAATGGTGAGCTGTTTTTGGAACTTTGTATGAATTATAATCTCAGGATTGGGGGATCCCTATTTTAGTCTCCCGCTAGCAACTTTGAAGGTCAGACTGATCATATCTGCATTTCAAAACCATCGAGTAAAGTTCTATGTGATGTCAAAAACAAAAGAAGTGATGATCGGAAGTGATATCGGTAGTGACCTTAAATTAAAAATGAACGCTTGCAGTAAATACAGCGCACATAAAACACCACAAAGCTTAATGCTGAAACGGGAAAAAACGAAATTGATCGCATTAACGTCAGTTTACTGGAAGGTGCTTCTATTGAGGACACCTTTCAGTGTCCTTCATATTAAAACAAACCTCTAAGGAATCTGCAAGGATACACTCGGCTACGGTGAAAACGAGCAAAAGGAATAGATATTAACAAGCTTCTGGGAGCCTATTGCACAAAGAAGGTGTGTTAAAACGAAAATGTTAAGTGAGGCGAATTCTCTTATAAAAGCCGAATACCTACAACACAACTTACAGGAGTCTTAGCAGGCAGATCAAGAAAGCAGTCAAAAGCGACAAAAGGAACTATTACGTTGAACTAAGCATAAAAGCGCAAGTAGCATCAGAAAAGGGCGACATGAAGGAACTGTTTAAATTAAATTAACAACTAGGTGGCAAATTGAAAACGAAAGTGGACAGCTGGTATTTGCGAAATATGAGCAGAGGGAAGTATGGAAAAGACGTTTTGAGAAAACTCTGAATATCATACACAGCGAAAGTGACGTGCTCACAATATGAATACATCTGAATACCAGCAGATAAATAGACACAAGGGCATCTAGCGAAAACAAAATACGACATGTAATTATTAGCACGAAAAGTGGTGAAGCACCAGGTACCGATTGAATGATTTAAGGTGGACGCCAACACTGTGTCAAAACTTTTGCACCGCTTATTTGCGAAAATCTGGGACCAAGAATTATTTTCTATCAACGAAGGAGTCTATCAACGTCAAATTGCTGAAAATAGGTGACAGAAAGAAGTGCAGCAATTGGAGGGGAATTTCTTTAATAGCAGCAGTTTTCCAAATTTTCAACAAATTAATTTTTAGAAACAATCGTGCATCGATCAAATGAACACCATCAAAATTATTATTGAACAAGCCACAAAATGGAATGCAACTTTGTATCTAACATTTATTGACTTTGTAAAGGCGATCGACGCGCTTAAGAAAAGTTACATATGGCTATCGTTAAACGCTAAAAGTATTCCTAATAAAATCAATAATATTCTTAAAAAGAGCTACAAAGCGGCCATGAACAGAGTTTTACATGACGGTACTCTTAGCAACAGCTTTAATCCCAACAGTGGAGTACGACAGGGCTGCGCCCTCTTACCGTAACTGTTTATCACAGTCCTAGACGTCGTTCTTAAAACTGTGGAAGAAAGCCCAATCAGCATCGGTTGGAAGCTGAATCAAAAGCTTGGTCATATCGAATATGCAGACGATGTAGTATTGTTAACAAATAGACACACTGTAATGAACCTTTTTATCAGCCGAGGTTTCGCTCACCGGATCCCAGAGTCGTTACAAGAATATTTCTTTATAACCCTGAATCTTCTCGTATAATAATTTTAAGACCGGTTAATTTTATTTTAATTCCTTTATTTATTATTTTCAAATTAATTTTTACAATATTTATTACTATCATATATTGCAATTACAAATATTGAGAATTATTATAATTCCTGTAATAATAAAGAAAATCTGACCAACGGTGGACTAGGAAACAACACTACCGACAAGGCTGCGTTGTTACGGATCGTTGTTACCGACTGGGCTTTACTGGTGGACTAGGAACATATAAATATAAAATAAAATAATATGAATAATAATAAAATTAATATAAGTGATCGAAAACTATTTAATTTAATAGTTTTTTCTATTCTCTTCGATTTTATAGAAATCCAAACGCACCTTTTGCTTGAGTAGTTCACATGCCACTGACTTTATTTTTAAGTCAGTGGTATGTGGTATTTGCAATTGAGTTTTAATAAGCATTTGAACTAATTAAAACGCAAGGGCTGTTCTGTATTGAATGATAAATTTATTAGAAAATATTGAGGTTTTATACACATTTGGCAAGGTGTTGATGCATACAATTCCCATGGTAATGCTCTATACCTTAAGCTGCATTAAAGTAGCGATTAGATATCGCTCAACTTAGTCGTGGGAACGGTCACAGTTCTCATGGAAATTGTATGCATTGACAAATAAGAATATTACTTGCGTAATTTCCTTAGCAACCTGGTATATGCTTATAAACTTATTTTCTTTTAACCTTGAACTAAGTCCATATACCAGCTTGCTTTACAAACATAATTATTATTTAATAAGTACAATACTGACCTTGCACAAGCAAATTTAATTTCTCATAATGTTCTATATTAAAGAATTGCACATGCTAAATGCATGGCTTATCTGCAGTTTCATATGACGAGCAAAGTGTGCTCGTGTGATATACAACTGTTGTTGTTGTTTTGATAAATTTTGATATCTTAACCCACCGTTCAAGGCTAAGACATCAAGTCATTAACATTATGAGAATAAAAATTTGCTTTGACAACAAAACAAAAATAATAGAATATTATTAATATGAAATATATAATTTATAATATATTACTTAAAATATTATGTCATTATTATGTCCAAATTGGACATTCTGCCCCCGATTGACGCCAGTCAATCCTATTCTGCTACTTCGAACTCGGACATTGCATGTTGCTCTTGAACTCGTCTTCGTGGTTGTGGGTGGGGTGTACCAATCCTGTGACGGTGTGTATTTCTTCGGAATAAATATCGACCGATTATGCTGCAGAATATGAGCACGCTGAGACCAAGTGCCATGTATTCCACAATGAAATGGTGTTGGTGCTGCGATAGTGTATTGTTCGGCAGTTCTTCCCGAGACCTTATCATATTTAAAGATGCCTTCAAACTAGTTATTTCATCATTAGCTGTCTCCATGCTGATGTTTTTCAACTTTAGAGATGATTGCCGAGGAATCGCTGTCCCTATTGGGCTTGAATGGAAGATTGTGTGGGAATATTTTAAGCGAGTAGTCATTGTGTAATGGCTGGTTATTGTTGCCGTATGATGTGAGAGTATGCACCCTGGTGGGAGCTTAAGTAAACCTGTATTTTGCAATTTCACCTGAGAATGCTCATTGTCACATACTGCGTTTAGCTTTACAGGGTTTCTTGCGACGAACATCCATTGATTTTGTGCAACAGCCTGGATCCATAAGGTATTACTTGTGAAACTTTGCCAAGTGCAAGATGATGTACTATTATTAAATAGATTTACTTCGCAAGTGCACTTGCCTGATTCAAGAGAATATATTTCTTGTGTATCTGAACAGATGAAGACATCATTTTTTGAAGACATACATTGTGACAACTGTATTTCTGAAATCGGAAAGTATCCATTCCTATGAGTATTGAATGCCATCATAGACGTGCATGGTGTGATTGTCACGTATTCTCCGTTTATGATCCCTGGAACGGGAATAACAACGAATAAATCAAAGGACTGATCATTGATTAGTGGTAGAGTTATTTGAAACAACATTTTAGTATCAAATAAACCGCTGCTGACTGTCATAAGAGAATATAGCTCAGAAATGTTGCTCATGTTAACCGGCAACTGGATTGTTGACCTGAGATGTTCCCTCATTGTAGTAACCTCATTCATGAGTTGCTTTGGCGTCAGGAGAAGTGGGCTGATTTTTCCATGATTTGTGTGGGTCAACACTCCTTAAATTGCTGATTCGTAAAATTGAGTACTTGTTGTTACACTTACTAGTTGAGTTGAAATTGCAGTGAAAAGTTGGTGGAGTTTTAAATTATAAATTTCCTTGTCCTCTTCTAACATTTTTGCCTTTACATCGTTCAATCGCTCTACTGTTAATTCAAAGGTTGTTTGATACTGCTACTGATTTCGTTTCATGATATTTAGAGTAGAATCTAAAATTGAAGTTGGATTTTTTAAAAGGTCAAGCAAATGTTTGTCGTCATTTTTTAGTTGTTGAATCGTCTGCGCCATATTTTTAGCGTATTCTGAATCCAAAACGCCGAATACTGCATTCGCAATGTTACCCACTAAATCAATTGCGCCTCTCTTCTTTCTTTTGTTGATCTGCATTATGTTTGCAGATAACAATTCATTTCTCGCTGCCTTGAACTGTTCAACTAACGTCCAGCAGTGATTATATCCATTCATCAACTTACACACGTTCGCTAAGGATTCGGTTCCATTTTCAATAAATTCAAACTCCTGCTGCAATGGACTTAAGTCATAATATGCTATGATTTTCCATTCTGCTTGTGATCTTTTGATGACTCCTTTGTGTTCGAAATGAATGCCTGGTGTGTTATTAAATGATTTTATCGTGATACCTAACCCTGATATCAGTGGTATCCATAATAGTACCAGCAATGCAATGGCTAGCAAGTTGATGTTGAGTTTTGCTCGTTTTTTAGGCTTTTCTTCATCACATCTATCAAGTTGCATCATGGGGGTTGAACAATCTTCCGACAATAATGGTGCTAGCCGATGTATTGGACGCTTCCAAATCCCGTTTTTCGTTTTGACATCTACAACTCTGATTCTTCCATCATTACCGGAATAGCATTTGATGATTCTGCCCAGAGGCCATTGAAGCGGAGGAGCGTTGTCTTCTTGAATGATTACCAGCATTCCTTCTTTGACGTCAGGTGATTGGTCCTTCAATTTAGTGCGACACTGTAGCTCATTAAGATACTCCTTTGACCATCTTGACCAGAACTCGGTTTTTAGATGATCCACCAGCTTCGACCTGGTTAAAAGCGATTGTTTGGTTGTAGTTTCTGACCTACTTGGAAGGGCTGTTAGCGGTTCTCCTATTAAGAACTGTCCTGGTGTGAGGGCAGACGGGTCATTTGGATCTGATGACAACGGTGTTATTGGTCTGGAGTTTAGCATACTTTCAATTTGGGTTATCACTGTTTCCAATTCCTCGTAAGTGAGTGACACGTTGCCAATAGTTCGCACCAATAGATATTTAGCTGATTTGACAGCAGCTTCCCATAATCCTCCGAAATGTGGTGCTCTCGGAGGTATAAAATGAAAAACAATTCCTTGAGCTGAACAGGATCTTATTATGTTGTTCTGAGCATTTGTGCTGTGAATGCTTTCAGCTAACTCGTTCATTTGATTTTTAGCGCCCACAAAATTAGTCGCGTTGTCACAATATAAGTTCTGACATCGACTTCTTCTTGACGTAAAGCGGTTCAAAGCGCCTAAGAATGCATCTGTGGTGAGATCACTAACAACTTCCAAATGTACTGCCTTCGTGGAGAAGCAGCAAAACACTGCGATGTACGCTTTGCATGGTCTTTTGCCTCTAATTTTGTGGTGTATCCATATGGGACCACAGAAGTCCACACCTGCGTTGAAAAAAGGTCTTTGAGCTTGGACTCTGTCAGCTGGTAGATTGCCCATGATTTGTTTGAACATATGTGGGCGTACTCGAGTGCATTGTACACAATGTTGCACAATGGATCGAGCCATAATCTTGCATTTTATTGGCCAAAATCGCTGCCTGCACTGGGCTAATAATGTTTGCGGTCCGCAGTGAAGTCCCTTCTCATGTAAATGTTTCATTATGAGCTTAGCTATTGGATCGTTATATGGCAGCAGCATGGGGTGTTTGGCATGGAGAAAGTCCGTGGAGACTCCTGCTTCCCTTCAGATCCCTTTTCTTTAAGAGTTGATGTCGTTCTTCATTGAAATCACTTAGCTGTATGGCTTTTATAATTATGAGTAATGACTCATCCAGTTCTAATGGTGTCAAATTGATGTCGTTGTGCTTGCTCTTATTACGTAACCCTTTGATGAATCTCAACACATAGCCAAGAATTCGTTGCAACCTTATGAATGAGTTTCCATGCCTTATCGTATAAATCATTTTGATTAGTTCATCATCATGTGAAATTGTAAGCACATGTACCTTCCTTTTGACATCCGCTTGTATATGGTCGGATGTTATCAATTCCTGACGGAATGGTTGGGGCCAGCATTCTTGATTTCCATGAAGGAAAAGTGGCCCATAAAACCACATTGCATTCTTCTGAATGTAAATTGGATCTACACCTCTGGATAATAAATCAGCTGGGTTTTGTTTAGTATTGACTTGCCTCCACTGTTCCTTTAGTGTTAATTGCTGAATCTTACTGATACGATGAGCAACGAAAGTTTGGAATGTTGATGGTTCTGAATTGATCCAATGCAATGTTATCTCAGAATCAGTCCACATATATATCGGATGATGTTCATATTCCAAATCCTTTTTTACCTTTACTACCAATTGTGCTCCTAGTAAAGCCGCACATAACTCAAGTCTTGGTATTGTCTGCGTTTTTAGTGGAGCGACGTGTGATTTTGAATAAAGTAACTGAACTGAGATAGTTCGATCAGTCATTTCGGCTCTGATGTAAATGGCAGCTCCATAGGCTCTTTCGGAGGCATCAGTAAATACATGAATCTGAGTATTCCTTGGTTGTTTATGATGAAATATATGTCGTGGAATCTTTACATTATTTACTTCACATAAGCTCTGACGAAAATGGGTCCATTGAGTATGCATTTCAGCAGGCAGAGCTTCATCCCACGAAAGTTTTAACTGCCACAGTTTTTGAACAAATATTTTCGCCTTCACTACTACGGGAGCCATTAATCCAAGTGGATCAAAAATGTGCGCCAATTCAGAACTTACGGTCCTCTTTGTTATTTTGCTGTGTGTAGGTCCGTTAGTTTTTATTGAAAATTGATCAGATTTTGGTAGCCAGATAAGGCCTAAAGTTTTTACTGTCTTATGTGACTCACTGCTGACATCGAGATCCACTTCTTGATCTTCTGGAGCCAGTCCTTGAAGTAATTGGGAATTATTTGCGCACCACTTGCGAGGTTTGAAACCAGCTGTCGCCAATATTTTAATAAATTGATCCTTTGTTGCAATTGCCTCCATGAGACTGTCTGAGCCACTTAAACCGTCATCGACATAAAAATCCTTGCTGAGTGTAGCGGAACCAAGCGGAAATTTAACGGCATGCTCTCTGGCCAGGGTTTGTAGACACTTAGTTGCCAGATACGGCGCTGCTGTTGTGCCATACGTTACCGTTTTTAATTTGTAATAGCACAAGTTTTCTTCTGCTGACTCTCGCCAGATAATGATTTGAAGATATTCATCTCTTGGATCAATTAGTATCTGCCGATACATCTTTTCAATATCTGTTGTAAAAACGAAGCGTGGTTTCCTGAAACGCAGTAAAATGGATGAGAGTTCGTTCTGCACGACTGGACCATTATGCATGATATCATTGAGTGAGACTCCGGTTGATGTTCTTGCAGATGCATCAAACACCACTCGAAGCTTTGTTGTAGTACTATCTGCCTTGATTACACAATGATGTGGCAAATTGTAATGTGGATGCATTATATCATCCTGATTAATTTTTTCCATGTGGCCGAGATGTTCGTACTCTCGCATGAAGTCAACGTACATCTTCTTTAGTTCAGAATTCTTCAACAGCCGACGTTCAAGACTAAAAAACCGATTCATCGACATCTGCATGGACTCACCAATAACAGTTGTATCCTCCTTAAATGGTAATTTCACGACAAATCGCCCTTCATGATTGTGGTGAGTGTTTTGAGCAAAAGATTCTTCACATTTCTTTTCTGCATCAGTGAATTTGTCATCCGTTTGATTGATTTCCTCCAATTGCCAGAATTTAGTAAGTATATTATCCAATGCTTCGTCGTCAGCTTCGCTGCACATGCCACAGGTAAGTAATTTTTGCTTACCGTTGCTAACTTTGCCACTGCATATCCGAAAACCGTGTTCTGAAGTGCAGGTAGACCCTCACCTATTTTGATTTGACCAATCGATAAAAAGCTGTGATAGAATTCTGCTCCAATTAATAAGTCAATTTGATTTGGATTCGCGAAGTCTGGATCAGCCAATTTTATATTCTGAGGAATTGACCAACCAGAAGTATCCAGACACTGTGTTGGTTGGGCTGAGATAATTCGAGGCATCACGAATGCGTTGATATTTACATTGAAATCATTAATTCGAGATTGAATTTTTGTTGTCACACTGTATTTTGTGTCCCTTTTGCTTCTACCAATTCCTTCTATCCATAACGGTGATGAGTGTAACTGCAATTTTAATTTTCTTGCCAGTTTTTCTGTGATTAAGTTTATTTGTGATCCAGAATCGAGTATTGCTCTGCACTCAATGAAATCACCATCAAACGTAGCTATTTTCATATTAACTGTACTAAGGAGAACGTATCCCTTATTT
>NC_051846.1:96050565-96084221 GCF_002237135.1 Teleopsis dalmanni | reverse complement strand
TGTGGGCGTACTCGAGTGCATTGTACACAATGTTGCACAATGGATCGAGCCATAATCTTGCATTTTATTGGCCAAAATCGCTGCCTGCACTGGGCTAATAATGTTTGCGGTCCGCAGTGAAGTCCCTTCTCATGTAAATGTTTCATTATGAGCTTAGCTATTGGATCGTTATATGGCAGCAGCATGGGGTGTTTGGCATGGAGAAAGTCCGTGGAGACTCCTGCTTCCCTTCAGATCCCTTTTCTTTAAGAGTTGATGTCGTTCTTCATTGAAATCACTTAGCTGTATGGCTTTTATAATTATGAGTAATGACTCATCCAGTTCTAATGGTGTCAAATTGATGTCGTTGTGCTTGCTCTTATTACGTAACCCTTTGATGAATCTCAACACATAGCCAAGAATTCGTTGCAACCTTATGAATGAGTTTCCATGCCTTATCGTATAAATCATTTTGATTAGTTCATCATCATGTGAAATTGTAAGCACATGTACCTTCCTTTTGACATCCGCTTGTATATGGTCGGATGTTATCAATTCCTGACGGAATGGTTGGGGCCAGCATTCTTGATTTCCATGAAGGAAAAGTGGCCCATAAAACCACATTGCATTCTTCTGAATGTAAATTGGATCTACACCTCTGGATAATAAATCAGCTGGGTTTTGTTTAGTATTGACTTGCCTCCACTGTTCCTTTAGTGTTAATTGCTGAATCTTACTGATACGATGAGCAACGAAAGTTTGGAATGTTGATGGTTCTGAATTGATCCAATGCAATGTTATCTCAGAATCAGTCCACATATATATCGGATGATGTTCATATTCCAAATCCTTTTTTACCTTTACTACCAATTGTGCTCCTAGTAAAGCCGCACATAACTCAAGTCTTGGTATTGTCTGCGTTTTTAGTGGAGCGACGTGTGATTTTGAATAAAGTAACTGAACTGAGATAGTTCGATCAGTCATTTCGGCTCTGATGTAAATGGCAGCTCCATAGGCTCTTTCGGAGGCATCAGTAAATACATGAATCTGAGTATTCCTTGGTTGTTTATGATGAAATATATGTCGTGGAATCTTTACATTATTTACTTCACATAAGCTCTGACGAAAATGGGTCCATTGAGTATGCATTTCAGCAGGCAGAGCTTCATCCCACGAAAGTTTTAACTGCCACAGTTTTTGAACAAATATTTTCGCCTTCACTACTACGGGAGCCATTAATCCAAGTGGATCAAAAATGTGCGCCAATTCAGAACTTACGGTCCTCTTTGTTATTTTGCTGTGTGTAGGTCCGTTAGTTTTTATTGAAAATTGATCAGATTTTGGTAGCCAGATAAGGCCTAAAGTTTTTACTGTCTTATGTGACTCACTGCTGACATCGAGATCCACTTCTTGATCTTCTGGAGCCAGTCCTTGAAGTAATTGGGAATTATTTGCGCACCACTTGCGAGGTTTGAAACCAGCTGTCGCCAATATTTTAATAAATTGATCCTTTGTTGCAATTGCCTCCATGAGACTGTCTGAGCCACTTAAACCGTCATCGACATAAAAATCCTTGCTGAGTGTAGCGGAACCAAGCGGAAATTTAACGGCATGCTCTCTGGCCAGGGTTTGTAGACACTTAGTTGCCAGATACGGCGCTGCTGTTGTGCCATACGTTACCGTTTTTAATTTGTAATAGCACAAGTTTTCTTCTGCTGACTCTCGCCAGATAATGATTTGAAGATATTCATCTCTTGGATCAATTAGTATCTGCCGATACATCTTTTCAATATCTGTTGTAAAAACGAAGCGTGGTTTCCTGAAACGCAGTAAAATGGATGAGAGTTCGTTCTGCACGACTGGACCATTATGCATGATATCATTGAGTGAGACTCCGGTTGATGTTCTTGCAGATGCATCAAACACCACTCGAAGCTTTGTTGTAGTACTATCTGCCTTGATTACACAATGATGTGGCAAATTGTAATGTGGATGCATTATATCATCCTGATTAATTTTTTCCATGTGGCCGAGATGTTCGTACTCTCGCATGAAGTCAACGTACATCTTCTTTAGTTCAGAATTCTTCAACAGCCGACGTTCAAGACTAAAAAACCGATTCATCGACATCTGCATGGACTCACCAATAACAGTTGTATCCTCCTTAAATGGTAATTTCACGACAAATCGCCCTTCATGATTGTGGTGAGTGTTTTGAGCAAAAGATTCTTCACATTTCTTTTCTGCATCAGTGAATTTGTCATCCGTTTGATTGATTTCCTCCAATTGCCAGAATTTAGTAAGTATATTATCCAATGCTTCGTCGTCAGCTTCGCTGCACATGCCACAGGTAAGTAATTTTTGCTTACCGTTGCTAACTTTGCCACTGCATATCCGAAAACCGTGTTCTGAAGTGCAGGTAGACCCTCACCTATTTTGATTTGACCAATCGATAAAAAGCTGTGATAGAATTCTGCTCCAATTAATAAGTCAATTTGATTTGGATTCGCGAAGTCTGGATCAGCCAATTTTATATTCTGAGGAATTGACCAACCAGAAGTATCCAGACACTGTGTTGGTTGGGCTGAGATAATTCGAGGCATCACGAATGCGTTGATATTTACATTGAAATCATTAATTCGAGATTGAATTTTTGTTGTCACACTGTATTTTGTGTCCCTTTTGCTTCTACCAATTCCTTCTATCCATAACGGTGATGAGTGTAACTGCAATTTTAATTTTCTTGCCAGTTTTTCTGTGATTAAGTTTATTTGTGATCCAGAATCGAGTATTGCTCTGCACTCAATGAAATCACCATCAAACGTAGCTATTTTCATATTAACTGTACTAAGGAGAACGTATCCCTTATTTTGTATTAATGCTGTGATTACAGTAGAAGGTTGATGACCAGGTTTCTCAACCAATGAATCTGATTTGACATTGATCGATTTGTGTGTTGTCTTGGAAGATTCTGATAAGTGCAACAACGAATTGTGGTTCTTGCTGCACTTGTTGCACCGGGAACTTTTGCATTCTGCTGCCCTATGGCCTGTACGTAAGCAGTTCAAGCACAGTCTAAGTTTTTGTACTGTCTTGATACGACCTTGTGGTGTTGATTGCAAGAATGTTTTGCAATAATATATCGGATGTGATCCATTATTACAGATCTTACAGGTTGATATATTTGCCTTTCCCATAGTTGTGGTAAGGGTTTTTGCTGAGCATGGCTCCCTATGACCAATCGCCTCTAAGGACTGGAATCGTGATTCCAGGAAAATCATGAACTCCTTAATCGACTGAATCTCTCTTGGATGAGTCAGCGACTGTTCATACAAAATGCGAGTCTGCTTATCTAGTTTGAGGAGCAAACTATGAAGCAGTAGCGGCGACCATGAATCAGTTTCGAGTCCCACATTCTTCAGTGCCAGCAATCCTTCAAAAGTAACATCATGGAGTGTCCTTATTTCTGTCGCTGAAGGATTGGTTGATATTATTGGTTGATTTAGAATTCTTTGAATGATTGTTGCTACAATAATTCTTTTGTTGTGATATCGTTTTTGTAGCAAATTCCATGTCGTTTGATAATTCTCGTTGGTTATTGACAGGTGTCGGACTAAACCTTCTGTTTCTCCTGTTAAACTACCTTTGAGATACCACATTTTCTGAGCGTTAGAAAGCTGCTGCTTGTGAATCATTTCGGTGAACAAATCATAGAATTGACACCACTTCAAATAATCGCCATCGAATTTTGGTATTGTTACCTTAGGCAGTGATATCCCAGCGCTGTCTGGTTTTCTGATTTCTTGTTGTAATTGTTCATTATTTACTCCCAAATTTCAAAATTAATGGATTCAATCTCATTCCATAGCTTCTCAATTCTTCCCATATTCACTTCATAAAAGGATTTCATCTCAACGCCTGTTTGACGATTGATGCCTGCTATGAGTCGCTTCAGTGATACACAAATTGCACCTTGCTTGTGTATCATTCGTGTTATACTCGTGCTATATTGTCCTTCCCTCGGTGACGGCATCGGTTGACGTGCTGTCGTTGCTGACTCCTTTGAGGAAGGTGTTGGAGGTATTTTGGTTGATAATTCATTTTCGAAAATCTGTTCATATTTTTCAAATAATCCCTTGATTTCCTGAAAATAGTTGTTGGTAAAATATGAAACGCTCGTATCCAAATCTGGCAAATTCCTGATTTGTGTGTCGTTATGATCAAATTGTTCCCATAATTCGTTGAGTTCCCTAATACGCTCTTCATAGTAGCGAGGGGAAGTCTTCCTCTCTTTTGAGTCCTTTTTGAAGTTAGTGATCAGTTGTTGGATTTGTTTTCCCAATTCTGATTGTTTGGCAATCAATTCTGCCATGACTTCCATGGTTGTAAATACAGCAATAATACCCTTCTGAGCAGGTTCACTGGATTGATGATAACGTGGTCCTTCTGAGCAGGTTCACTGGATTGATGAAAACGTGATCCTTACGGTGAATCACGTCGGGGTCACCAAAAATGTTCAATAAGTCGTTTCTTATTGAAACTGAATCGACACTTGAATCGATTCAGTGTTGCTTATGATTAGGAATCTGGCACTTGAACCAGTTCCTATTGCAAGATCTGAATTTGGCACTTAAACCAACTTCAGGTGGATTCAAACAATAACAATATTTTTTGAGCAACTAGGCACATGAACCTATTTGCAATTGAGTTTTAATAAGCACTTGAACTAATTAAAACGCAAGGGCTGTTCTGTATTGAATGATAAATTTATTAGAAAAATGTTGAGTTTTTATACACATTTGGGAAGGTGTTAATGCATACAATTCCCACGATAATGCCCTATACCTTAAGCTGCATTAAAGTAGCGATTAGGTATCGCTCAGCATAGTTGTGGGAACGGTCACAGTTCTCATGGAAATTGTATGCATTGACAAAAAAGAATATTACTTGCGTAATTTCCTTAGCAACCTGGTATATGCTTATAAACTTATTTCCTTTTAACCTTGAACTAAGTCCATATACCAGCTTGCTTTACAAACATAATTATTATTTAATAAGTACAATACTGACCTTGCACAAGCAAATTTAATTTCTCATAATGTTCTATATTAAAGAATTGCACATGCTAAATGCATGGCTTATCTGCAGTTTCATATGACGAGCAAAGTGTGCTCGTGTGATATACAACTGTTGTTGTTGTTTTGATAAATTTTGATATCTTAACCCACCGTTCAAGGCTAAGACATCAAGTCATTAACATTATGAGAATGAAAATTTGCTTTGACAACAAAACAAAAATAATAGAATATTATTAATATGAAATATATAATTTATAATATATTACTTAAAATATTGTCATTATTATGTCCAAATTGGGCAATCCGTATGCTCTAATTGATGCGTCGCTGAAGCCATGTACTTGCATGTTAATTGAGTTCTTGATTCGAGTGAACCTAGGAATTTTAAGAAGTACCACTTGATGCAAATCAGCAAGAATTTTGTTCCATGTTGTGTAAATTTCTTGAGGTACGGATTCATCCCAATCACATCCAATTATCCATAGTTGCTGTAACAAAATCTTAGCTTTGATGATGAGTGGACTAATTACACCCAAAGGATCATATAAAGATGATGCTAATGACAAAATGTTTCGTTTAGTATGACTTTCTGGTATATTGGTTGATTGAAAAGTGAAGCAAAAATAGTCTTCTTTCGTATTCCATAACATTCCAAGTGGGCATGCCATATCTCTTGCAGTCTCAATATCTGTAAGTTTAACATTTGGTGCAGTGATGTTAACATTGTTACTATTCCACTTTGTTAACGATAAGTTGTAAAAATCCAATATTTCGGTAGTTTCATTTTTGATGGCTTGCAATGTCTCCAAGTCATCTGCTCCTGAGATCATGTCATCGACATAAAAATCCCTTTTTAATATCATTTTACCTGTTTCTTTACGGTAAGGATAGTTATCTGCAATGTAGTGTAAGCACCGAGTTGCAAGAAATGGAGCAGAACTCGTACCATATGTAACAGTATTCAGTTGATAAACTGAAATATTTTGCGATTTATGCTCACGCCACAAAATTAGTTGAAAATTGCGATTACTTGGATGTAGCCAAAATTGTCTATACATTTTTGTTATGTCAGGCGTTATTCCATATTGATATAATCGAAATCTTAATAATGTTATTACAAGTTCATTTTGGATTGTAGGGCCCACCATAAATAACTCATTTAATGACACTTTTGATGATGTACGAGCTGAAGCATCAAAAACTACACATAATTTAGTAGTTGTGCTATCTGGTTTAATTACATAATAATGTGGGATAAAAAAGTGCCCAATATTACCTTATCCAATGTATTATATTATATTATATTATATTATATTATATTATATTATATTATATTATATTATATTATATTATATTATATATATTATATTAAATTATAATTGGTTAAATTTGTCATTTAATTTGGTGTGATTGGTTATTTTTTTCGTCCGTTGCCATATGAATTTGTAAAAACTTTTCCAGTTACCTAGTTACACTGTAAAAATTACAAATGACTTTACGAATTTATGTACTCAGTACTAGTTTGTTGATATGAACTTTTAATACCCTTAAATTTTTTTGTATAAAAGGTAAATTTTTTTATTTCATTAGAAGTGATATAGCACGATTTGTGAAGGTAATATTGTAGCATGAAATCCCTACTTTAGAAAGTTAGTTTAAATGTATTTATTGAACTTTTTGTCTTATTGTTAGATATGTGATATGTGCTATATAGAGATATATTATCTACATTACAAATGTGTTGCTAACATTAGAAGCAGGCAAAATTTAATATGCCATTTTTTATTATACATTCATGTTATAGCAACAAAAGTTTCATAAGTAACTTGCTTCAACTTTCATGAGTTTCTGATCATTTTAAAGCTTTTTAGTTATTTATTTCTTAAATAAAGGTGTTTTTAATTGACAACAAAATTATGTGAGTAATAGTTTAAATATTTAAATAAGTTATATATTATTTTTTAATTAAGTTTATACCATAGAAACAAATTTTAACTATGAAGTTTTATTACCAATGATTTTTTGTTAGTTTTACTGAATCCAGAATATTAAAAAAATGTAAGTTTGATACGTCGTATTAATAAAATAACTTTAATCATGTATAATTTGTCTAACATGCTCACGGTTTTGCAAATTAAATATGGTTTGCATGTTTTAGGAACCTTAACAAAATATTGACTTTTTAAAGTCTAATTAAAAAATTAGATTTTTTATGTTTATTACATTAGAGAAAGTTAAAAATACAATAACTAAGGTCAAATATGTAATTTATAATTGCAGAAAATAATGCTTTATAACTTTGAATGTTATTATATTGTCCATCTGCGGTTCATGTTTCATACTTTGTTTTAACCACTAGCTAAATCAAAAGATCGATTTTTTCGAGTATTGAATTCTAAGAGTAGTCAAAATTTGCGTATTTGTGTGCTGATTAATAGTGGACTAATTTAAATGAAAAATTCTTTTTTATTTACGCAAAGGACGCTAAAAAAATGTAATATGTGATTTTGCTATCTTAAACCCTTTAAATACTATATATTAATTGTATTATTGAATAAAGTTCTTATTTGCGTCTATTGATCATATCATATTGAAATTTCGTTTTACTTGTTTGTAACCATTTTGTGTGAATTAAATTTATATAAATGTGTTTTAATAAATGTGTAAACTTTAATGTTTTCATTGTTCAATTTATTATTTTATTATATAAATAACAGACTTCGTTCTGTCAAAAAGATTTGGAATGTGGCAGTTTTTTGTTCCTACCTATTTTATAGTCGGGGCAAAAAAATCTGCTGAACAGAACAGTCTGGTGTGTGGGGTTCAGTTCGGGTGACCAAAGTATCTTCTCTTCCAAATACTTTGGTCACCCTTCTGGGATTCACTAAAAAACCCAGACTGGGATGTCTGCCAGAGGGTTTCAAACTAAGAAGCGAACTTAGGGTTCAAACCTGATTGGAAAATAATCTAAAGGGGCAGTGAAAACTTAAAGGTGACAAATATATAAAAAGTGGGTGGCTTGCTTGGATAGTGGAGATAATGATTAAACAACTTAATCTGAATTCTTTCAAGTGCATTTCGGTAATCACGTTCTTGAGCAGTATGATTAGATGGGTAATTAGTTTGGTTTGTAGTATTTCGGGTTCTTCTACCCAAATTACTTCGTCTTACAGGAGGCATATCGAATATAAATTTTGTCACAAGCACAAGCAAATTGTGCTTAGACAACAGTGATTGTTTGTAATGTAATATGAACTTTATTGAATAGCAATAATTCGATTTTTTTCTCGCTGTAAACTCTATCCTTGGACTTCAACGAACATTTAAAAAAAAGAATTGACCAAACTGGTTCAGGCGTTGTTGATTTATGCGCTTACAAACACATTTTGAGTTCATTTTTATATATAAGAAAGAAGATTAGAACTTTATTGAATAGCAATAATTCGATTTTTTTTCCCGCCGTAAAAACCATCCTTGGACTTCAACGAACATTTAGAAAAAAGAATTGACCAAATTGGTCCAGGCGTTGTTGAGTTATGCGCTTATCAACACATTTTTCTATTCATTTTTATATATAAGATTGACTAAGACTATTTCAATTGTTTCGTGCATTGGCATAGGTATAGTGTGATTTTGTCGCAATGAATGATCCGTATTCATCTGTTTTACTTCATATCTATGTAATTATGATGTAATGGAACTTATCTTTTTATATATCTTTTTTATTCACTCCGCGTTGTACATAGAATTTTACTCTTTTCTGCTGATACTCTTGTCTCTAACGAATTTGTAACTAACTTTAATATTAATTACAAAATATCGCTGAGCTTAAAAGAAATAAAATTTATTAATAATTTCATTTAAATTTAAGAAAATCTTTGAAAGCAAATTTCTACATTTAATTTATTAATTTGGATCTAAGAATTTGTGTAGCTGAAAGTCTCTTACGGTATTTTTTATACTTTTCTGCTTGCGGGCCTATGCAAGACCAATTATAGTTTAGATTTTCATTTGACTGTTCTGAACACGTTTCAACTATTTTGGAATTCCTAAAGACTGAATTAGGAACTTGGCAGTTGGTATAGTTGACCAATAAGTTGATATAAGAATTTATCACAGGATTGTTATTTTACTACTTTTTTAATATTTTTATTGAGCACAGAATGGTTTTAGTTTTAGTATTGTACACCTGAAAGATCTAAAACATGTTTTTCTAAGAGTTTTGCACTGCTTCTTGCTTGAGCCGGATGGCTACAGTAAAAGTATTGAACAGTATCTTTCACCTCTTTGAGGAAGCAGTATCTTTTATTTAATTTTCTAGCACGAACACCTTAGTGGTTGTGGGCTGTTAACAAACCCACCATAACTAATATCTTTCAAGGCATATCAATGAGATTGCGAGATCTTGTCTTAATAGAACGCTGCCCACTTTGCATACAGATATTGCGTATCGTTTGATTCTGCCTTTTTGTATTAACTTGCCCAATATATTAAGATATAAACAATTATTAGAATAATGGAAGTACCACGTTCAAGTCTTTCAGATGCTCCGAATGATATCCTAGATAAAAATTCTGAGGACAAAAATCTTGAAACCGTCTAATATGTAAATTGAACTGAATAAAAGGATTCAGAAGTTGTTAAATATATTAAGATGATCCATTTAATGTATAATTGCATTTATTGAAATTAAATTTATACTTCTCTGAATGCAAATTCAAAGAACAGATATATTAAACTGCGTCGACATCTCATTAAAAAATCGTCTAAAATGTGAATTCAGCTGAATATTTAATATTTTGATAATATAAAATATACAATAATATATAATATTTAATGTAAAATTCACTTCCAGATAAGCTATAGCTTTCTGTTCATTACTTGGTGCTAACTCAGATCCTTAATCTGAATTAGCTTAATAGCTTATTTTAGCGAAGTAATTTGAACACTTCTAATTAAAATCACCTGTTAGTTTGACTACTTGTACCCATAATTAATTCTACAGAAAATTAAAAATCTAGTACCATGAAGATTGCTTTTTATAATGCAAGTATTCGGATCCCATTAGGAGAACTGACTCAAATAGGCTTCACAACTAACTGCCATCAAAGTTTCAATTTTTGTTGAAGTTTTTTTATTTTATATGTTGTTGAACAATTACCATTAAGTAGATTTATATTGTCTTATTTGTTTATAGAAGTAAATATATATTTTATCCTTTGTTAAAAAAGAGTCGCTTAACTAATGATCATTGAATGGAATATACTGGCCTTAGAGAGTGTTTATGGTTAAATCCTTCAACTCAGTTTTGATAATTACTATGGTGTTGTGAACCACAACCGGTATCGGTACTGTTTTAAACAATTCAAATTGCTGCTTGTTGAGTAGTAGTAACTGAATTAAAAACAATTCATGATGATTTTTAATTACTGATTTAACTTTCATAAGCATGTTGAAATAGGTTAAATTTTTTTTAGGCGTTTTCGGTGTCTCGCAAGTATGGCAAAAAACTGTAAGTTGCTGACCTTTACTGGCCGAAATGTACGCAACAATACTATTTTCTCTACCTCGACTAGTATAGGTAAACTGACCACACACATTGGCCAGTAAATAAGAGAACTATTGTGAACCTTCGTTGGAAATTCCAACGAATATTGCAATCATATGTCAAAAATTATATGTAAATAAAAATTCAAACAGAATTAAAAAATTTCATAAATTTGAAAATTGGGGAAAAAGAAAAAATTTGATTGTTTGTTTTGAAATTTCGAACATTTTTACCATTTCTTTTAATTCTGTATTCGTTTTAATTTTCAATTATTTCAATTATTAATTTTTATACAAAATATAATTAGCTCGCATTATGTGCACATAAGCAAGATTTACTATTTCCCAAAACATAACACTTGACAGATTGCAACTGTAACTATAACACTTGACAGCCTATATATTAGCAAATATAGGCTAGCATGCATTTTTGCTACACTTGCGAGCCACCGAAAACGCCTTTTGACATAATGGCTTTAGTTCCATTATAGAAGGAGTTTATTTCGGTCCAATATTGATAATGATTATAGTAAACAATCATTTTTTATTTGTCTGCCCGATTCATACACGATTAATTTCGTCATAGTTTGAACAGTTATGGCAGGTTAGAAGTGCACATAGCTTGTTTTAACAATGTTTATTGTTCTAGTGATTATGCACTTATAGAGGCTCCACACTTCAGTGCTTCTTAAAATTTGCTTATTGGGTCGGGCTCTCAATTTTATCTAGACAAAACTGACAGTACGGATTATCTGTCAGCTTGAATCGGTGTAAGTAATCACGGTATAAGTAACTGAAGTCCCATGTCTTCAGTTCCTCGATTAATCTAAATTTTTATATTTAGAGTTAGCAAGTGTGTCCATCTTGATTTTAGGGAATGATCCCACCGACGCTATCATTCATTAAGCTTCTTGTCTGTTATTTCTGGATAAGAATTACATAGAGATTAATTTTTTAAAAAATTTGTAGTCGAGAGCGCAAGAAAAAACGGTCACTGGCCGCGAGTGCTTCAATATCTATTGGCATTCATCCAGTCAATACTCTTGCAGAATCTACCGATACTGTAGGGAAAGTACGACAGATGCGTGGGTTTGACAGTCTACCTATGTGTAGTTTTCATTACGCGTGAAAACGACTTCATGTTTTTAGTATGCGCTTACACAGCAGCAACTTAAAGCATTACCGACTTGAAAACTGAGACTAAAAAATCTATAGATCTCCTTGGGGTCACCTACGTATAGTATTAAACGGGATAATGTATTGCAAACACGTAAGGCTCTCTCTCACAATTGCTTAAGGAGCGTTTTGAAACTTAGCCTAATATCTAGGGTGACGGCAAGATATGTCAGTTGAGGGCTAGATTATATGTCTATGCCACCTACTTTAATTGAGACCCTCTCTATTTTTGTCCTACTGCTGATTTATGGCACCTCTATTTTATGCTCAGCAATCTCCAATCGGTTATTTTGCCACTTCGTATAAAGTTTTAGCAATCACCACTATCGTAATATCGTCTGTTTACCTAACTACGTTTACTCCGTTTGGGTTTTCGATTCGAAGAATGCATGATATTCTATAGATTTGGCCAGTGATCTGTCTTGAAAATATGATGTAATTATTTTCACAAGATATTTCGGAACTCTTATTTACATCAGTACAGGTAAAATGCTACTCCAGTCGGCTGAGCTAAAAGCATTTTTAACATCTGAGGTCATAACCCCGCAGTACTTTTTGATACTGCCTAGCCATCTTAAGCTGTTAGTAGCTTCCTTTGCAATGTTGCACACATGTAATATAGCATCAACAGTACAGCGTTTAGGTCTAAAAGCAAATTGGTTATTTGACAGATCCTGACTTGACTCCGTGTGTTTTTTTAGGATGATAAAGGTCTGTTTTCCTTCCAACGCAGAAAAAAAATTCCTTCCTGTAGGCAGCTGTTGAACACATCCCGGAATATAGAAGCTTGTTATTGAATTGCCTGCCTCAGGAAATTTTTGGGAATTCCATTCAATCTAGGAGATTTATTGGGCTTAAAACTGGAAAAAGCGGCTATAACTTCAAAATTTGTAACTGGGGAGATCACATTTAATTCAGTGCTAACACGCAAAGTAATAGTGCGTTTTAGCGATCTCATGAACGCATCTATGGTTAAATCATTTACAACTTCCTTATGAATTGCCTTGATTGTAAAGCAGTAGTTTACAGCAATAAATGCTGTGGTTTTTTACTTCGGAATTTCCAAAATGCATACAAAACAATCTGCAAAACTCCACTTCAGTGTTAAGAAATGATCGCCCTGGCATCACTCATTGGCTTTCAAACTATTAGCAAGTCGTTCAAAAAATCGTGAGCTTTTTTTAATATGACATCCACAATGATGCACTAATGAAGCTGCAACCAAATGTTCATCGAAGCTAATGGACTGAATTTGTTTATTCTTGCATTTGATTTCATCTATTAGTTCTGTGTATTAAATGGCTTTGATGACAATCTGATGTAAAAACATTATTTTCTTATGACCACAAAGAAAATATCTTTAAAAATTTAGAAGGATTCGAAGAGTGAAGACAAGACAAGTAAAAAATGTAGTTAATTTATTGTGAATTGGCTGACCATACAACGCTGTTTCGAGTATTGCCAAGTACTCATCACCAGCAGTCTTAGAAAATATTCGAAATTTTTTAATAATTTCATAGTTTGTATATAATTTGTTTAGACTGCAAGCACTCGTGCTTGTCAAATGAGAAGCGGCGACTAATCTTATTTTTTCACAAGTAGTCAAAGCTGTACAAACTTTCAGTGCTTCAGTTTCAGGTTTTTTGTTTTTTGTCTTTTATCTTTGTTTTTTTTACTTTTTTAAGTGACACTAACAAAAGCATTTGCCATGCTATGTAAAAAAGGCAATTGGCAAGGTGCTAAATTAAATAAAATTAACAAAGATAGTGCACCTACAAACATACATTCAGGCAATAGATATGTTGAACTGGCTCATCTACAAAGGAAGCTAATCAGCCTATTACCAAAAACTTAAACTTGCACCTTTTATAGGTGAAAATACTTTTAATATTGTTCCTTTAATCAGCGGCAATACACACGAAATCAAAATACAAATCGAAACTGAAATTGATTTCAGAGGCAAAGCTAAACATTTCGATCACAGCAAGAAATTATGAAAAAGGCTTTAGTGCCATAACAGTTAAAAATATTGTGAATAAAGATATAATACCACAACCCATATTTAAAGTTGAACTTCACCCTGAAGCACTTAAGCTTTTAAAAATTAGAGCCATACCATCTACAATATGCAGTGTTTACTTCACCGAAGAATTAGTGTGGGGGACCCCACAAGCGAAATAGTCCAGCGCAATGCATAAACTGTGAAGAGAATGGCAATACCAAGTCTTATAGCACTCTTCGTACAGTGTGCGTAGCATTAGCGAGCTTCACCGTAGCTCTGAAAAAAGTGTAGAAATTTCAGTCGAAATCATATCTCCGTAGTTCAGAATGCGATAAAAATTCCTTAACGGATATTAACTCCAAAAAGTGTAGTAACTTCAGTCGAAATCGTATCGCAAACTTCAGAGGCTGTCCTATTTATAAAGAACTAAAGCACAGCTTAATTCTGCAGAAAGAATGTTGCGTAATTCTACAAGAAGTACTCTCATCAAATTAGTTGAAGTACCCCAACCTTTATCTTTACCTTTACCTTGTGTTACACAGCTGTTTCATATGCTAATGTCGTTAAATCTGACAAGCAACATTGACATTAAAATTACGCAAAAAGGCACCAGAATATGATTACATCTCACCCATCATGATAAGAAACTTATCCCTTTTGGCCATAAATTTCATCACAAGCCTTTTTAATGACCTTTTTAATTTAATTGAGCTTTTACACATCTATGATTATAATGATTCATAAATCAGATAAAGATCCCACACTTGCGTCTTTATACAGGTTAGTAAGCTGACTGTCATGCCTTTCTCAACTCTTTTAAAGAGCACTGATTTTAAAGCTGAAACCAAACCAAGTCCTCAATCCCTCCAGTGTGGTTTTAGGGAAAAACATAGAACTATTGAGCAAGTTAATCGTATAACGAACGAAATAAGATATGCATATGAGTTCAGAGAATATTGTTCCACGGTATTTCTCGGTATTAAACAAGCATTTGAAAAACTTTGCCATAATGGGCTCATATATAAGATACGCTGTTTAATAGTTCACTCAGTTTTAGAATCGTATCTACAGAACAGAAGTTTTCAAGTCAAATGACAATCATTTACTTCTACTAATTTCCCAATAGAAGGTAGCGTTTAACAAATAAGTATTATTGGCCCTATTTTGTATGTACTTTATATATCTGATATACTTATATGTAATTTATGGTAATTGTCACCACAACATTTGGTGATGATATGGCAATTTTATCCTGAGACAAAAACGTTGTGAAAGCTTTAAACCAACTTTATTTCACTTATTTTTGGTGGAGAAATGGTTGTCAAAATGGCGTATTAAAATTAATGAACTAAAATTTGAGCACGTCATTTTTTCATTAAATCGGGTATATCTCTAACAATTTTACTAAATAACACACCCATATCACAAGCAGATAATATAACGAACTTAGGAATGCACCTAGACAGGCGACTAACTAACACAAGCATATTGAAGCCAAAAAAAAATCAAATAAAGGTCCAAGCCTTTAAGTTGCATTGGTTCATTAAAAACAAATCCTCCCTGCGCCTTTAGTATAAAATGGCTGTTCTTGTAGAACAGCAGCATAAAACCAATATGGACTAATGATATCCACCTGTTTGATAATGTTAGTGTTTCAAATATTGATATTATCCAAAGAGATCAGTCAAAAATCCTGAGAACAATCATTGGTGGCCCATGGTATATTAGCACTAAAAGTAACCATCGAGATCTAGGAATTCCCTTAGTTAAAGATGAATTAGACAATATAAGAAAAAATACAATAAAAGGCTGACAGAACATGTTAGCCTCTTAGCAAGGAATCTTGCACTTTTTTCCATAACTTCTCGCCTAAATAGAGCTGACCGTCCCGTCATTAATTAAAATGCAATAGTTACAACTAAAAACTGTTCTCTTGTTTTTAGTAATCTGATGAAGTTGAATACTTTCTTAATAAGCCACCTAACATTCTCTCCAATGAAATTTAACCAATTGATTTGAGTGACATCCGTGATAATAAAGTACACTAATTTTATATTATATTATACAATATATATGTAGTTAAAATAAAAATTGTAATATTATGAAATTTGTGATATAAATTTATAAGTTATTGTTAGTGTTATAGTAAGAGAAGGTACAATAAATTAATATTAATTACAAAAAACAAAAAATTTATGTTTTATGTGTACCACAAGACCAAAGTATTTTAAGAAATCTGAACCTTGGATTGGTTTGGAAACGTCGACCATTATGAAACTCTAATAAAATTTTTAACGGAGGTTCAAGTTCATTGAAAGCAGCTTACTGCCCTAGTTTGGAATAGCCGATGCGTTTGCTGCATACAGTAATGAAGATTTTTTGTAGTTTGGGATTTTTGAAAGAAGACACTGGTAGTGTAGAAAGATCAACTCAAGTATCTATCAGGAATTTCAATTGTTTTTTTTGGCCGGTAATAAACAGTTTCACAGTGTTTCGTCTAGTATAAAGTAAGTGGACAAAATTAATACTCACAATTTCCAAAAGCAACAATGCAGTTTTGTAAACAAATGTGCTGGGATTGCAAAACAAATAACGGTTGCTATAAAACTACCGTTAGTTTTCCTAAATGATGCATAGAAGTATAAACATTCTGCCTTAATTTTAAATGTGATCTTCAGTTGAGTTTTGACCACGTGAAGAAAGGTCAGTTTTTTATACAAGAGGAAATAAAAAAAAAAAATATGACTTATTTAGTGATAGGTTAGAACTTACTATATTTTTGAAGCAAAATATAATTATACGTATTACGTATTTATATAATTATACGTATTATTTTTAAAATTAGATAAATCTGTCTAAAAATTTGCATTAAACTTTTGGTGAAGTGCAACTTTTTGTATCCTCTTGTATCCCGTCTGAATTTTGGATATGTGTTTAATAAGTCTGTAGACTTTGTACCCCGAAAATATTATATAGCGCACAACAGTGTTCAACTATTTTAATTTGTTTTTAGATTGTACTTATCAAAAATGGAATTTTTCGAATGGTTGTCTCATGCAAAACATGAAAGATGCAAAAAACTTTTACTTTTTATTAGTCAAAAGTTTGAGTTGTCTGATATTACAAAAGAGTCCACAGGAGATTTACAAGTGAAATTGGCAAGTTTGTCAAAGAAATTTGAGGTAATCTGAACAATGTGCAGAACAAAGCCAAATGTGAAGTTTAACAAGTGATGCTGCATTAGTGTACTTTGTCGATACCAGACTGACGAGTAATTTATACAAACGAACTCGAAAATGGGCGCTCAAAGTTGGCCGTGAAATATTTCCATCATACTATTCTTTAGCGAAATTCAGAAAAGCTCGAATGGAAATAAAACTGCAATCAGTTATTGATCACACTACAATTCGAATATTAAAACTGCAAAGAAATGTGGTAAGGGAATTGTCACCTGCTTATTCATTAACTTTAATTAGTAAATGGGGATGTGACGGAAGTTCTGGACACAGTACATATAAACAAAAATTCTCAAACTGCGTAGATAGCGAGGAATATTTATTTGTTTTTTCATTTGTATCCATTCAACTAAAATATGGTAATAAAGTAATATTGCAGAATCCTCGACCGTCATCTACAATGTATTGTCGTCCAATTAAGTTAATTTTTTCTAAAGAAACCACGGAATTTGTCGCAGAAGAATCCAATAAAGTGCTTAACGACATAAGCCAATTATACCCAACGAAATATTACGCATATGATAATGAAATAAGTGTAGAACACAAAATGCTATTTACAATGGTTGGTGGAAAGGTGTGCAATGCATTGACAGAAACTCGATCACCACAAAAGTGCTATATTTGCGTAGCAACACCTAAAGAAATGAATGATATAAAAGTTTTCTTATTTAATAAAGAGAACTATGGTTTCGGTTTGCCTACATTACATGGATGGATTCCTTGTTTTAAATGTTTGCTGCACATTAGCTATCGACTTGATATTAAGAAATGGCAAATAAGACACGAATGCGATAAAATAATCGTAAGACAGCGTTCAAATGACATCAAAGTAAGATTTAAGCGGGATATGGAATTAATTATAGACGAACCGAAATTAGGTTGTGGATCCCCTAATGATGAAAATACTGCGTGCAGGTTTTTTCATAATACTAAATTAAGTGCAGAAATTACTGGGTTAAATGAAAATTTAATATACAATTTTAAAATTATATTGATAACCTTGTCATCTGGTTTTGATATTAATGTGACCCATTTTGCATTTTTACTAGTCTTTTATATATAAAAGACAATTTTTGGTATTACATGCCAACCACTCTGCATAAGATTCTCATTCATGGTGCGGATGTTATTAATAGTTCACTTCTATCAATAGGACAGCTTTCAGAAGAAGTGCAGGAAGCGCGAAATAAGGATTGTCGTAGATTTCGACAGCATCATACAAGAAAGAACTCACAAGAAGCCACGAATCGAGACAATCGAAAAGCATTGTAATTTTAGTAACTTCTGATCCAATTATAAGTAGCTTAAGAAATGTGCCTTTAAAAAACTCAAACACATATCCTAATAAAGTTTTAAATTTATTAACATCACCACCAATTAATATTCATGTTCCTGATTATCAAGAAGAGCTTTATGAAAATTATTCCAAAACTTTTATAAGTTAGTTAATAAATTTTTATAATTATTAAATAATTTTTGTACATATATATATAGTTATGTGTATTTTATAATATTAAACAAAATTAAGTATCCCTTGAAAACAAGAATATTGATTACATTTATATTTCTTTTATATTTCTTTTTCAATATATTTTTTTTATATTTTATATTGAGTTATTATATTGAAAATATAGGTATATGAAACTTAAGACCACTTTTACTCGCTTACTGTTTACTTACGACACACTTCATAGAACAATTTTATTTTGTTTCAACATATTAAATGCTCGCCTATTGAGCACATTTGTCCAAGCCAGCCTCTGAAATTGAAACGCCTGCTCGTACTGCTTCAGGTAAACGGTCCAGCTATAATTTTTTAATTGCTCCATCATTCATAGCGCCGTTGGCTAGATCGCGCATGGTTCGCAACAAGGGTGTTGGCTTGCTGTCATCTAGTTCGCACTCCTGTACCAATCAGTTTTCGATTTTCCGAATCAGCAAAATCTTGAATTATTCGCTTTTTAATCATTTCGTATTTCGCGCTATTGGTAGAGCACGAATGCTGTTTGCTATATATCTTAAAGTGACGCTGCCATTCTGTCAATTACATAATCATATTTAGTTTGATCTAAAGTAATCCCTGCGTTCCGAAATTATGATTCCATCTGGTTCGCTATTCCCATGGAATTTTGAGAAATTACATGTTAGACCAATTTGTTATCTCAGGTTGTGTAAATGATAGGGATTTAAAGTGTTTTCATCTGAAATGATAATTTTATCAACTGTTTGTAAATATAAACAATTAAAATATTTCAAACTATTCCGCACTGTTGCGAGCTATGGTGTACAAATTTCGTCGCTCAATCAGAGTTGCAGTTTAAATGCTTTTACCATATTATAACATCTGTTTATGCTTTGTTGTTTTCAATTGCATACATCATATATTTTATAAGATCTTTTTTCTTTTTTTTTAAATTTTTTTGATGATATCAGATATACATACGTGTTTTTAACTATCGCTCGTATAGAAGCATAAGGCGGTAACGATTTCCCTCCATGTTCGATTTTCTGCCATTTGCTTAATACCCCGACAGGTACCCAAGCTTCTATTTTCTGCATGTGTCGAGCTCATTCAATTTATTGTGGCTCTTTCTCTTCTGCAAATGCGCTACGGTTCCACTCGAAAGCAATCCAGTTTCGTTTACGAGACTTGATTTCTATAACTATCGGTTTGAAGTTCGTTCAGAATATTTTACAAATTCTACGCAGACATTTGTTAATGAATATTTGTATTTTTCTAAATATGAATTGCATGACACGGCACTGGTGTTAAAGATTCTAAACATTTTGTCTCTTAGTAAATATTTAATGAATTCTATACCATACTGCCCGCAGTTTATGTTATGCATTGTGTGCTTTGTTTATGTTTAAACATAAATGTTTATGTTTATGTTTGTGTGCTTTGTTTAGATTTCGTTTGTTGCGTTAGCTCCCATTAACTTGGTTTTGTTTAAATTCACCTTGAGATCGACTGCAGTCGTATTCCTGACCGGGATTTCGAGCACTCATTTTGTGGGTTGTAGCATATGTGTAGTGAAACAGATGTCATCTGCGTAGTTCAAGTCACAAAGTTTTCTTGTGACCAGTAATGGCCAATAGTGGTCACTATTGGATTTCTTCTGGGCATTCATTGTTTTTTTTGCTTAGCACTTTATCTAGCATTGTGGTGAAAAAGAACGGCATAGTCTTGACGAACGCCTCTTTGATGTTCTAAATTTATTTCTAAATTTGCCTTAAAAACGCACGAAGGTCTTGGCATTATTGTATAACTTCTCTATTAGGCTAATTATCTTGTCAGGTATACCGTTCTTTTTGAGTGCCTTCTAGATTTTTTTCTTCGAGTTGTATTAAACGCCTGTTAAAAATCAACCAAAAGCAAATATAACGAAGATTGCCATTCTACAGATTGCTATATCATTATTCGTAAATTATATATGTAGTCTACCCACGGATCGGTCTAAAACCATTTTGTTCTCGTCTTAGTCTTGCATTTAAGTGCGGGACGATGCTTTGCAGGATTATTAAGGCAAGAATCTACTCAATAGAATTTAAAACTGTGATTCCTCCTTTTTTTTCTTTTTTCGTTATTGTTGCGATAATGCCCTTTTTCAATCTGTCGGTATGCTTCTTGTATTTCACAGTTCGTGCGTAATGGGATAAAGCAACGGATTCAATACGTCTATGTCTTGCTTTAAAAGCTCAGATGGTACATTATCAGTACCTGACGTCTTGTTGTTTTTAAGTCCCAAAATAGCGATTCTGATTTCATTTTCACTTGGATGGTCGATGGATATAGTTCTAACAGGTTTGTATCTGTAACCTGTTTCCACTTCTGTACTGATTTTGTCTTTTTCTACTTCATGTTCGTTAGCATTTTGTTATTTTAGTCTACCAAAGGGGGTATGTTTCGCTTCGTTTTTGCAAGCTTATTTACAGCTGAGTACACGTCTCTCAGATCGTATCCACAAAACAAAACAAAATAAATAGACATTTCTTATAATAATTCGAATTTTATAATTTAAATCTATGAGGAACAGACGAAGTAAAAAAATAAAAAATGATTTTTAGCATTTGTTCGTTTTTTTAATTGGTTCTTTATACAGTTCATATAAATTTTAAGAAACCGTTGAATAATTTTGATTGCAATTTTAATGTAGGATTTAGATTTAATAATTATTTTATTTTAGATTTTTGCAGTAAACAAAACTTGATATCACTATACAAAAAAATCTATATATATGTATAAATTTGCAATGAGCGGTTTAAAATTGATACTATCAGCATCGTTATGTGTTATATGTGCTCAAAGTTACAACCAAATATACAATGAACTTCAAGATATGCAATTGTCAGAGCAACTCACTACCAATGAGATAAACTCAACGGAAGATTCTATGCAGTCAATTCACACAAAACGTTCTACTTTACGAAATTGGATAAATGGCCGTCATCTGCGTATAGCTACGTTAGAGGACTTTCCCTTAAGCTATACTCAAATTTTAGAGAATGGAAAGCGAATCGGTTCTGGCGTTTCCTTTGAAGTAATCGATTTTCTACAAGAAAAGTTTAATTTCACATATGAAGTTGTTGTTCCAGACGCAAATATAATAGGGTCATCTAATGATTTTAATTTAAGTCTAATTAAAATGCTTAATAGAAGTGTAAGTCAAATATAAAAATTGAAATCCTAAATTCTTTTTGGTATCAATAACATATTATTTACATGTAATTTATAACGAGTCTTATTGTAGGAGGTTGACTTAGCAGCTGCGTTTTTACCATTACTATCTGACCAAAGGAGTTATATATATTTCTCAACTACTACTTTAGATGAAGGAGAATGGATAATGGTTATGAGGCGACCGAGAGAGTCAGCAACTGGCTCCGGACTAATGGCACCTTTTGAATTCTGGGTTTGGATACTTATTGTGTTATCACTACTTTTCGTGGGACCCATCATATATTTTTTCATTATTTTACGTAATAAAATAACAAAAGATTCAGATCAAAAACCATATTCATTAGGACACTGTGCTTGGTTTGTATATGGCGCTTTGATGAAGCAAGGAAGCACTCTTTCACCAATTGCTGGTAAGAGTTTTAATCGAATTTTTTAATAGTATTGAAACTAATTTTTATACAATTAAAAAAATGTCATTGTTTTAGTAGAAATAATACACGTCTGTTTTATTCGACGGTCGTAACGCAGCTGTCGTTTTTATTTCTCTTTTGCTCCTAATTCTAAGGTCTATCCTCTACCTTAACTACAATACCTGTACTACTACACAAGTAGACTTATGCTATAATTATACTACTACATTATGAGGAATTTATTGCACAAATTAAATTGAAGCACTTCCTAACAAAACCGGAGATATTTTTAATATTTCTTAATATAAACCTGTAAAAAAACACCATCACGGAAATAATGATATTGCTATTCAATGTTTATCTATTTATATAGCAATTGCCTAAAAATAAGACGTTTATTGTTGTACTTCACTACTGTTGAAAAGATTTCTTTTAAAAGTTACTCTCAAGAATATAGATTTCTTCGTTATAATTGACTTTAAAAATCAATCTTATGAAAGTACTTTGTTTTTTTCCTCATTTACAACATCTATTTGATTCACTTTAATTTACTTAGTTTTTGAAATTTGCATTGCCGGTGCACTGGCAGCACATTTATTCTTATGTTAAATATTGGACCTGTAGGTTAAAATTTACTGCACAGGTTTCAAACAATATAGAAAGAGATTGAAAAAATGACAAGGAGTAACTCTATCCAAACCCCGGAGAGATTTTACTCAAATCGATCAGATCTAGTAGTACTGTTCAGCGTATTTTATTATATATGATACTGTATGATACCAATTACCCTGTAATTGAAACGGAATTGGTAATGAAACAGCTCAACTTCCAATGAATTTTGAATATGAATATGAATGAATATGAATATGACTCGATGAGAGGTTGTAACCCCTAGAGGGCGCGTCGCAAGTGGCGGATAGCGAAAGCCTCCCAGTAATGAGTGGTAGGAGAGAAATGAAATACCTCTCGTTGACCAAACAGCCAGGAGATGGTAAACTTTGTACCAAACTCCCACTGTAATCTTTACGAAGTATAGATAAAAGGTTACAGATGGTGCTGCGGAAAGGCAGCTGATTTCTCAGTATCATGTAAAGGCAGAAGTTGATACTACTGGTATAATTATACAAGTTAATGATCATTTATTGTAATGATCATTTATTGTAATGATCATTATAACTATTGATCAATTGCATCAAAACAAATATTTCATACGGGATATTGTTTTGATACAATTGTATCAAAACAAGTTACCGTTGGTTATTTCTGCAAAACAATATCCCGTAATGGATATGTGTTAAGAGTTAAAATTATTGTAAAATTAGTTTTTAGTTTAGTTTTTAATACGCTGCGTAAGCGACAACAATTAGTAAAATAATATTAATAATAAGATTGTAAAAAATACTGTTTGAATGAACAAATAAATTAATATAAAAATTATTACAAAAATATTATTCAAAGAAATAAATTAATTTACATGAATGAGCAGATAGCGAAGTGGCATCCATATAAACGGTGTGTGCACAGCTGTGGAAGGCAAAGGGAAACCACCACTATTATTTTTCCAAGTTATCAACATTAATCAATTTATCTAATCAGGCTGAAAATTAAAACAACGGCCCCGAGTACGGACGCTCCTTAAATGGGGCAGGGGTACTAAGAATCTCCCGTTCAGCTCCGATGACATTCAGTAATAATAAATCATATGAAATTGGTAGTAGGAATGTCAGGAGTATGTTCGAAAGCGGTAAAATTAGTATCACAGTACGGGAAATGCAGAAACATGAAATTGGTGTTTTGGGAGTAATGGAAATTTGATGACCAGATCACAAAAGCTGTACTATAGACAATTATGATGTGTACTAAAGTGGCAACGATGGAAGAAGAAACAAACATGGTGTTGCAGTAATTATATCAAAAGAACTCAAAAATATGGTAACAAATGTTGTGTGTCATTTCGCTCGTATAATAATGGTGTAAATGAAGGAGTGGCCAGTAAATTAAGATATAATTCAATTTTGTGCACCCATATATAATACTCCTGATGGAGAAGTTGAAATATTTTACGAAGGAATTCATTCAGTGATAAGAAGTACAAAGTCAAGATATGTTCTGATGGCCATGGGTGACTTTAATGCCAAGATAGGCCAAGGTACGATGCTATTGTTGGCAAATTTGGTCTATGTGAAAGAAACGATAAAGGTGTTCGTTTGGCTGACTTCGCAAAAGTAATAAGTTGATTATTTCCAATACGAAGACTTTATACCTGGAAGTCACCAGCAGATACAACAAACAGGGTCAAATTGACTTAATAATAAAAACAACTCAATAAAATTCGCAAAAACCTTCCCTTTGCGAGTTGCAAATGAAACTGAAACAAGGTTATCAAGTTTGCAACCCGAGGATATGTCCAATGAGGAAATATATATGACAAAGACACAGTAATGGAAGTAGCAAACAATGAAGTGCGCGTGGTCAGATATTAAAGGAAAGAAATTTGGATTACGGTTGAAATTCTGGTATTAATGGATGAATTAAGTTGGTATAAAAATAAAAATACTCGCAAATATAAGGATATACACAGATCTATAGATCTTCTTAGTAGGCAAGCAAAAGAAGAGTTTCACAAAAAGAAATATGAAGAGATAGAGGGGTATCGAAGAAGATATGATTTATTTCATTTATGCCAGAAAAGTAGAGGTATGATAATATTTAATAGAAGAAAGAGAAGCGCACTTATGGATAAAGAAAGTAAATACATAACAGAAAAAGACGAAACACTTCGCATGTGAGAAAGCCATATCCAAACTCTTTTTACGAGCAACTGATCATCTGTGCTACCCGATCTAAAATCTTATTCAGGTCCACATATAACTTTGGATGAAGTGAACAAAGCAAAAATAATAAAAACAGTGGGTTCTGACCAAATACCAAAAGAATTGGTAAAATTATTCATTAATAATGGCGTATGAAATTTAACAAGATTTTTAAATACATACAATTTATAATACTGTTCAGGTACTCAACGATTGGCTCCAATCAATGTTTGTTGCGCTTCCAAAGAAGCTACACCAGAAACGTGCAGACTTTTCAACAGTCACCTTGATTAGTCATGTGTTAAAGATATTCCTCTGAATTATACATTAAAGAATTTATCCAAAACTCGAGGAACAAATGAGTGATACCCAGTTTGGGTTTCGCAAAGAGCATGGTACTAGAGAAGCCTTGTATGGATGGAATACGAGTCCTAATAGAACGTTGTCGTGACTATAACAGATATGTCTTTTTATGTTTTGTTGATTTCGAAAAAGCTTTCGACACTGTGGAACATGGCAAATTCATAGAAATTTTGAAGTATTGCCGATTAGATGAAAAGGATATCCGAATAATAATAGTTACTTCACGTGGGAAGTAGATATCGGCTCCGCCAACACTTCACAATATTCCAATTAATTGGTCTATGTGACCAAATTTGTTTTATTAGTAATAAATTGCAAAATTTGACAGTATATGTCCCATAAGTGTCCCAAATAATAATCTATCCTACAATATATTTCCTATATTACAAAATTTGCTTAATAATGACTTCAATCGACACTTTCCAAATATTAGTTACAAAACTTAACTCTATGTAACTATTCTAGTTGCAAAGTCATTAAAGTTTCAAAATAATCCTACGATACTTTAACTTGCTCTAAATAAGCAACACAAAATTTCCTGATTTCACTATTCGGCAATCAAATTTCAAAATCATTAAAATATTAAAACAATACTTTAATTCATAGCAATTTATATTACAAAATCTATTGCATTTTAGTATTTCTCAAACTGCATCAGCATTTAACAAATTTGCCAACAGGTTACCAAATTTTGTATTATTACCTTTCATCCACTTTCGCCAATTATGAATTGTAAGTAGTATATAAGATATTGATTTTGTATCTAGAATTAAGTCTTAAGATTCCACCTTAAGATTAAGTGAATAAATGTATAATTGTTAAATAGTAAACTAAAACAATTTTTATTTATAATAAAATTGGCTTTTTTTAAAATAAAATAAAATAAAATTTTAATAAACATTAAAATTTGTGTGTTTTATTTTTTTTATTAATCATGAATAAATTCTCAGTGAATATATATATAACTTACGGGGTTCGCCAAGGGTGCATTCTGTCACCATTACTGTTCAATATATATTTAGAGACTATTTTCAAAAAAAAAAAACACTACACGATGCAACCAATGGAATTATGGTTAACGGGGTACATATAAACAATTTGAGCTACGCCGATGATACAGTGCTTATTGCCAATTCAATAGAGGCCTTACAGAACCTTTTAGACGCTGTTGTTTTGAAGTGCAGAGATTACAGCTTAAAATTTATTTGCAGTAAAACCCAATATATGGTGGTAAGCAAACGACTTATGGAGGAAGATTGATAGTATTTTGCTCAGCCATAAAAAGAAACGATAAGTACAACTACTTGGGATACAGGCTTGATGAGCAATGGGATTATAGTAAAGAAATACATGTTCTAATTTAAAAAGCAAGGTCTTCTTTTATTAAAATAAAAAATTTGCTGTGTTCCCGGGAGTTGTCACTACTGCTCTGAATAAGAATACTGTGATGTTATATATTCTCTATACTCCTCTATGGGACAGAGTCCTGGACGCTGTCTGTTGCATCGATGAATAAACTCGATGCTTTTGAAATATGATGCTATCAACGAATGTTGAAAATAAGCTGGACATAAAGAAATACAAATGCAGAGGTACTTCGGCGTGTCAACAAAGAGATAGAAATATTAGAGACAGTAAAACGACGAAAGTTGAAATTTTTTGGTCATATCCTGAGGCATCCGGAAAAGTATGGACTACTGAAATTAATTATTGAAGGCAAAATTGAAGGCGAATATGGCCCTGGGAGACTAAAGATATAATGGCTGAAAAATTCACGTCAATGGTTCAATAAAAGTACAAGATCACTTTTTTGAGAGGCTAGCCAATGTTAGCCAACGTTCGAAGCAGATAAGGCACCTAGAAGAAGAAGAAGCGACTCGATCAAATACTGTTCCATGTGTGGATTCATTAAAATCAACCAGCAAAAAAATGTTCATTTCATTCGTGTGAGCGTGTTGCTTCTTTTTACTCCAGATTCTTTACTTAAATTATATTTTACTACTCATATTATTATAAATATTGAATTGATTTTAACAATTAAAATACTTGCTCAAACAAAAATGTATGCATTATCAGGTAATAGATAAAGCTATAGTTTCTGCACACAAATTGTACACACAGGTATATTAACGAATTTGCATAGCTTTATTCAATGCATAAAAGAAAATATACAATAAAATGGTCATCCCAAATTTCAAACAAAGAAAAAAATGCATATACATTTCTTAAAACAAAAAAAACAAAACTATACAAAGCAACTTTCCTTAAAGTCATAAAAAACTTAGCAATCAAACGCTAACTAAATAAAAGATACAAATATTTGCAGACATATTTAGAGGAAAACATAAGAAACAAATATATTCCCACTCATAAATACGTAGTTTGGTTCATGGAACGAAACAAATAAAAATATACAAAATTATGCAGTCACACATAAGAAAACTGCAATAAACACTAGTCACTCGAGTCGTTGATTATGTTTCACTTACCATATATTCACTCTAACTATTTTCGTCATTCACTTAATTCCGCCTAACTCATACATAAAAACTAAAATACATATAATGATTTATATTCTTTTCATATGATACTCATTTACAGTTAAACTCGACATCAAAATGATGCAAGTGGTTTATAAATCACATAAATTTCCGGGGATTGCTACCTTGACGTGGTGGAGAGTATGTACAATGATCCTAAGAGTAATGCCGGCGATAATGTAACTACATGCACAGCCTCCTTTGCCAGTTAGGTCGAAAATATGGATTAGATATGCTAAAAGCAATCCATATCTCTAATGTCTGTTCACCAGTTTAGGTACGGCAGGGTGCGGGCGTCGAACTAGCAACAAGCTGCTCTCTACATAAACGTGTCAAATAGAAACACTACGATAGAAAAAGAAACACTATCGTAATGAAGCTACTGATGTGAATTGCATCCTAAATTTTATTGAATGATTTCTAATAATAAATGTGGAGAAGTTCGCTTTCAGATATTCGATGAAAAATGGGAGCCAAAATTGGATGTTAAGCAGCAAGCACCAATGGCAAGCTGAACAAATTCAGGCTAAAGGTGTAAGTTAGACAACACTTTATAAAGATGTAGGCAAGCAATGATTGGGTTACCGAAATAAAAAACAGAAAGAATAGATAAAGCAGGAAACTTGGAAAATGATTGAGTAATGACGAAATATGAAACACAAACTACTACAAACAATCCTAGACAGCCATCAAACTAAACCACTTCAAACTCAATACAAATAACTCTGCAAGTTCAACATAAAGTCTTTTATACAAGATAAACGATCGTGGCTTAACAAATTAGAATATAAAGCAGTAAACACAACAGTGCTAGGAAATTACGTCATCACAATGCCGAATACTGATGGATAGCGATGCCTGAACAAACCTCGGTGATATCTGTCGATTAGGTTTTAAAACACTGCCATTCATCAGACATGATCTGGATTTGTATTTCGTACAAATGTAAGCGCAGTTCAGAAATGCCAACATCACAACGGATCAAACAAAATACTATCATGTGATTTGCAACCTTGACAGCGCTACGTTAATAAACATAGCTATATTAGATATTGTCCGAAATCCTCCATTGTCTGGAAAATATGAAGCAATAAAAACGTCTGATTCAGAATTATGCCGATTCAGAAAACCGGAAGCTGCGACACTTGGAGTGAGAGTGTCAGCTAGGCGACTTAAAATTTTCTCAGCTACTCAGAACAATATGCAATTTGGCTAGCAGTTAAATGGAGGATGGCAATATTATACAACTATGGCTCGATCGACTACCTGAAGTTGCTCGGGCTGTAGTCTCAATTGTAGATGTCGATCTAGAGAAGTGCGCACAGCAGATGGATTTGATACTTGAAATGGGTAACTATCATGCAGATTCGGCAGTGCTATCAAAAATAAAGAATTCAGTGTGTAGCATGCTATTCGACCTTAGTTCATAGATTGCAGCAGTCGAAAAGTTAAACAACAGACTAAATGAAATAGAAGCGGATAAAATGTATCGCCGATCACGATTAAGAGTAGCTACACCTACGCGTGGTAATGAAGCCCCTTCCTGATCTGCAAACCGAGTTGCTGGGTGTCCAACCTGTTATTATCATTTCAAATTCGGCGGTAAATACATTGGTAAATACAAAATGCCAGTTTTATCAAAGTCTTTTTGTGCAGTAAATGATTCAACTATTCGTACTTTCGGCAGTAAATCAAACACTAACCTTGGGTGTACACAGGGCATTCAATTGGGAGTTTGTGGTTGGGAAATTGAAAAACCAATACTGGGTGCAGACTTTCTCGAACATTATGGTCTCATAATAGACATGAAATGCAAATACCTCATCGAAAATAGGACTGCATTGAAAGTACTTTGCACAACTGCACACCATCAACAAGACCCAATTTCTGCAGTAAACACTGATTACAGATCATGCCCCACCAGCATTAGCCAGATTCTTGCATTTGTTAATGCCTCTGACTGGTTCTAGTTTGACCTTTTATCTTACTTACTTACTTAGTTGGCCATTACAGACGTGTGTCGTTCTTGGCCGCGTCGAGTAGTCTCCGCCAGTCAGCCCGATTAGTTGCTTTCTGACGCCAGTTGGTAGTACCGAGCGCCCCCAAATCGTTGGTCACCTGGTCCTTCCACCGAAGATGCGGACGTCCTCTACCGTGTTTTCCACCTGCGGGTACCGAATCAAATACCTTTCTAGCCGGAGCACTTTCTTCCATTCGCACGACATGACCAAGCCAGCGTAGCCGCTGAATTTTTATGCGCTTAACTATGTCAATGTCGTGGTATAGCTCATACAGCTCATCGTTCCATCTAATTCGGTACTCGTCGCCAACGCGTAAGGGACCATAGATCTTCCGAAGAATTTTTCTCTCGAATGCTCCTAACGCCTTCTCATCACTGTTGGTAATTGTCCAAGCTTCTGCACCATACAGCAGGACAGGCATGATAAGGGATTTGTAGAGTGTGATTTTTGTTTGTCGAGAGAGGGCTTTATTTCTCAATTGCTTACTTAGCCCGAAGTAACATTTGTTGGCAAGAGTAATTCTTCGTTGAATCTCTAGGCTGACGTCATTTTTGGTGTTTAAGCTGATTCCTAAATAAACAAAGTCTTTCACAACTTCGAACTTATAATTGTCAACAGTGACGTAGGTCTCAAGACGCTCAGGAGCTTTGTTTGTTGACAGAAAGTATTTTGTTTTGTCCTCATTTACCACAAGACCCATTTGCTTTGCTTGTTTTTCTAAGTTGGAAAATGCCTCACTGACGACGCGGGTGTTCAGACCAATGATATCAATATCGTCGGCATACGCAAGCAGCATTACACTTTTGTAGAATATTGTGCCAGTACGGTTTAAATTTGCTGCTCGAATTATCGTTTCCAACATTAGGTTAAAGTAGTCACACGACAAGGAGTCACCCCGCCTGAAACCTCGTTTGGTATCAAACGGCTCGGAGAGGTTCTATCCAATTTTAACGGAGCTGGTGGTGTTGCTCAACGTCATTTTACATAGCCGTATAAGTTTTGCTGGGATACCAAATTCAGATATAGCGGCATAGAGTGTGCTTCTAGTCGTAGTGTCAAAAGCAGCTTTGAAGTCGACAAATAGGTGGTGTGTGTCGATTTGTTTTTCTTGAGTCTTCTCCAGGATTTGACGCACTGTGAATATCTGGTCTACAGTGGATTTGCCAGGTCTGAAGCCACACTGATAAGGGCCAATCAGTTGGTTAACGATTGGCTTCAATCTTCCACATAGTACGTTTGATAGATCCTTATATGCGATATTTAAAAGATTGATCGCGCGGTAGTTGGCGCAGTTTTCAGGATCACCTTTTTTGTGGATTGGGCAAAGCACACTTAAATTCCAATCGTTGGGCATGCATTCATCCGACCAAATGTTGCGAATTAGCTGTAGCATGCATTTTGATAGCTCTTCGCCACCAGCTTTAAACAGCTCAGCCGGTAAACCATCAGCGCCTGCAGCTTTGTTTTTGAACCGCGTTATAGCTGTTTTAACTTCATTATGATCGGGAGGCGGGACGATTATTTCATCGTCAACGATTGAAAATTCGGGATCATCTTCGCTTTCAGTTACATTGCTACTACCGCCATTTAGTAGTTTCGATAAGTGATCCCTCCAAATATTAAGCATGCTTTGGACATCTATCACCAGATTACCGTTTTCATCTTTGCAGGAATTATCTCCGGGTTTATAACCATTTGTCAGGCTTTTAATTTTTTGATAGAATTTTCGAGCCATATTGCTGTCGCCCAGCTTCTCAAGCTCTTCGTACTCACGTCTTTCTGTTTCCTTCTTTTTTCGCCTGAAAAGACGTTTCTCTTCCCTTTTCTTTTGCCGATATCGCTCTTTAACAGCGCGCATCGGAAATGACCGCAGGGTGGCTTGATATGCTGCGTCTTTCTCTGCGGCAGCATTGCGACACTCTTGGTGACCTTTTATCTACTACCCCCTAATACGAGGTTTTTGTGGATTCAAAACGGCTTTTTAGCTAATTGAGAAGGGCTTGTCCTCCTTCCACCTTAACTGACTAACTAACTAGACGACTTGATCCACAGAAGCTCTAGACAGCAGAATGCGAATGAACCATTACCATTCCGTTTGATTTATTTGAATTAAATGTCGACCTTTGAACTCTAAAATGCTGCTCAAACCTTCCAACGTCAAATGGACCAAGTACTAAGAGGACTCGAATTTGTGAAATTTGTGATTTGTTTCATTGATGATATCTGTATCACTTCAGCAAATGTATCAGAATATTACTAGCACGTGCGCATAGTGTTCGAGCGACTTCAGCAGTACGGACTTTTTTTTTTGTTTTTTTTTTATTCCATTGATATTACAACTATTATTATATTAGATATCTACGACATTACAATATTAGATATCTTGTAATACTTTTAACAAATGAAAATTTGGAAGTATTAGTTAGCTTAAATCATCATTTAAGATAACATGTTAATGATAATGATATATTTCATACAAAAGTATTTATAAATACATAAGTATTTATTTATTAAATAAATAAATAAGTAAATAAATAAATAAATAAATAAATAAATAAATAAATAAATAAATAAATAAATAAATAAATAAATAAATAAGTGAATAAATAAAATAAATTAATAAAATAAAAAATTAGCAAATAAAACAAAAACAAATAAATAAATAAATAAATAATACAAATAAATAAATTAAATTAAATATACAAATCAATAAATGAAAAATAAAACAAATAATTTAAATAAAATAAATAAATAATATAAATAAATAAATAAAACAAATAAATAACTAACTTAATGAATAATAAAATAATAAATATGAATAATAAAATAATAAAATGAACAAATAAGTAAAACAAATGAATAAAATAAATAAAAAAAATTGGTTAATTAAATAAATAAATAAAATAAGTTAATGAAATAAATTTATAAATAAAATAAATAAATACATAACATAAATAAATATATAAAACAATTAAATAAAATCAAAAAATTAAATAAATAAATAAAATAATTAAATAAGATAAATAAATAAGACAAATAATATAAATAAATAAATAAAAAAATAGATAAGTTAAATAAATAAACAAATAAAACAAATAAATAAATAAAACAAATAAATAAAATAAAAAAATAAAATAAATAAATTAAATAAATGAATAAGATAAATAATATAAATAAATAAATAAATAAAAAAATAAAATAAATAAATAAAACAAATAAATAAATAAAACAAATAAATAAACACAACAAATAAATAAATAAGACAAATAATTAAATACATAACAAAAATAACTAAATAAAACAAATAAATAAAATAAAAAATAAAATAAATAAAATTAATATAATAAATAAATAAAATAAATAAATAAAATAAATTAATAAGATAAATAAACAAAATAAATAAATAAAATAAGAACTAGCAAATAGAAAAAAACAAATAAATAAATAAATAGTACAAATAGATAAATTAAATTAAATATATAAATCAATAAATGAAAAATAAAACAAATAATTTAAATAAATAAATAAATAATATAAATAAATAAGTAAAACAAATAAATAACTTAATGAATAATAAAGTAAAAAAAATAAATGAGTTAAATAATTAAATAAAACAAATAAATAAATACAAATGAATAAAATAAATAAAAAAAATTGGTTTATTAAATCAATAAATAAATAAAATAAGTTAACGAAATAAATTTATAAATAAATAAATAAATAAAATAAATAAAAATTAAAAAGAATAACATTAAGTAAAGATAAAATAAATAAATATAAATTAAGAATATATAGAATAAAATAATTAAA
>NC_051846.1:96043336-96049270 GCF_002237135.1 Teleopsis dalmanni | reverse complement strand
TGTAACGACACAAATTTACAAAGTAAATTTCTGTGCTACATAAAACAAGAAGCAGAGAAAAACACAGTCTGTGTGTTAAATAACCGCCACCACTACACATAATATATTTATTAACTCACGTGAAAATAACTGAAGTAGGCTTAGCTGGAAAAACATAAAATTGAATTAAAATGTTATTCAACATATCATGGACATTACCTGTGATCCTCGAAGCCAACGTGCCGCGGGCATCGATACATGTGCAGAATCTAAAATATACGAAAAAATTTAATTTGTTTGTTACAAATTTTATGAATGAAAACAAAACTTGTAAAGAAATTCTAAACACAACAACACTGAACACTTATTACAGAAAACACGTTTAATTATTGAACAAATATCTATTTGAAATATATATAAATAAAATAATACACAAAACAATTTAACACTCATGTTTGTACAATTTTATTTTTTTATACACGTAAACAAAACAAACTTCGGCAGCAACTAAGCACATCAACGCTAGTTTTTTCTATTTACTAATTTACTTCTTTTCTTTCCACATTTAGATAATATTAAATTCACAAAATATATATGTATATTTAATACCTAGTTTTGTATTATTAATACACTTTATTTTTTAATAATAAAATATAAACTAAAGAGGAATAACACACGAAATAAATAAACACGGCGCGTAGTAAAAGTACTAAAAATCACGGCGAAGCAGAAGAAGTGAGAAAACAGTAGAACACAAAGTTCAACTTTACGGCGAAGTCAAGTACAGCAAAGAATACCGGTACGCTACACCAAAAAGCTTCGGTATGCTCAATATAAAAGGAGGCACATTTTATATAATCAGGGACTTGGTTTGCGACAAGTGAAAGAGCAAGTACTCTGGCTCATTGGGCCTTCTGGTAAATTTTACCAAACTTGAAATTTTACTTTTCCTGAAACAAGTACACTGGCCTATTGGTCATCTGGCACATTGTGCCACAAATCTGGTTCTTTGAATCAAACGTAGTGTAAAATTCCTTTCCTGTCTTATATGTATATTTTTTAACCTGGCTTATTCGGTCAAATAGTTTTTACAGCACGGAGGAAACGTTTTGTTTATTTTTTTTACAACAGAAGAGGGGCTTAAGAAGTCACACGGGTTTTGCTAAGATTCTTTTAACAAGGAGTATATGGAGAAGTGGGAAATTTTGGCATCAACATAATTTTTTTTATTTATTATTAGAAATGTTTCCAATGAATTTTAATTAAACTTTGTTAATCATAAGTTTATGAAATAATAAAGTTATATATATAATTTATACATATAAATCACGTTCTGTTTTCTTCTAAAACCAACGTCTCGGCAAAATTATAAATATATTGTCACGACTCTGGACGACGGCTGAGGATACCCCAGCAAAAACTAAAAATTTTTGAACGTCACCAAAAGTGTCGTTACAATTGGCGCCCGAGCAGGGACCTGGTTTTAGAAAAGAACGAACGTTGAACAGGGACGTTGTTTTAGAAAAGAACGAACGGGATTTTGTTTTAGAAAAGAACGAACTAGGAACAGGACGAATAAGTGTACAAACGTTTAACGCAAAGAGTCATTAGACGGTACACGAGGTAACATGGTCAAAACAGCATGGATTTCGATAGCGCGTAAAGAGGATTTGGTTCTAATTCTAGAAGAAAGCAAGGTCAGTACATCAGGAACCGTTGAGGAACTACGGAAGCGTGTACGTGATCATCTAGCAACTGAGGAGTACACGGAAAAATTACTAGACATAATTATGGACATGGAAACTAAATACGATCGCAGTCTCTCACCCAAACCTCCAGGCTTCGAAATCGAAACTCCGAAAATACACATCCCAGAGCCAACCATGATGAATAGCAAATTTGAGGACATAGCGCGAATCGCCAATCAAGTGCGTAAATGGGAGGTACATTTTAATGGTGAAACAAGTCCATTACCATTTTTGGAAAATTTGGAAACACTCTCCGAAACTTATAACATTCCCCGAGACATTCTGCCAAGACTTATGCCAGAAATACTGGAAGGAAAAGCTCTAATGTGGTTCCGGAATAACAATCGGAAGTGGACACACTGGTCAAGTTTTGTTCAGGATGTTCGAGAGTTTTTCTTGCCTTCTAATTATTTAGAGCAATTAGAAGATACAATTCGGAACAAATACCAGAAGAAGACGGAGTCATTTCAAGACTATGCCTTGGCACTACAAGAGTTGATGCGATATGCTGAGTTAACAGAAAGACAACAGTTAAGTCGGATTTACCGGAATAGTAGACCAGAGTATCAGCTCCAGATCAAACCGCGTGAATTTAGCTCCTTGGGAGAATTAATCAAACTAGCAGAAGAATTCGAACGTCTTACACAACTAAGTAGTAGAGAACGCCAATGCACTCTTGATTGGTCACCACCGATTGCCATTAACAGAACACAGATCGAAAAGGTGGACGTGCGTAATGCTTGTCGTAGATGTGGGGAAAGAAATCATTTTGCACGAGAATGCACAAAGCCTAGGAGACTTTTTTGTTGGATTTGTGGTACTATAGGTCGTCGAACGTTCGAGTGCTGCAGGGAAAACCCAACATACAGAAATCATCAGAGGCCATCGGGAAACGCTTTGGGGGTTGTCACGCCAGGCGGAACGACAACCACCCAATCATCTTTACCCGTCAAATTAGAATCCAGTCACCCAAAACTGATGCAAGAAAGTATAGTCCAAAATCAAAGCATTAAATCGAATCATCATATCCAACCGAGAAGTAACCAGCAACCGGTTCCACCAGTCGCAAAGCGAGCAACAGCAATTAGTAGGCCAATAACAAATATACTACCAACGCTAAACATGCCACACCAAAGTAATTCACAACCACACTTAGTACCATTACAGGAAAAACCACACAAGGAGGCAATTCATAAATACATCGTAACTCCTCCACAGATTTCAACGTCTCATAGGGAAAGTCCAGAAGTATGTTATCAACAAGCATATGCACAACAGTCGCTAGTTAACTACAATCAGAATACGCAACCACGAGAGCAAAAGCATCAAATCGAAGAGCATGACTTATCATCACGTCCAGCACTGCCACAACGTTTAATGATAGTACCGGAGTCATCACATGTCAATCATCCAGTACTACCAACTTCTACAAGTTCAGAATCATCAGCGCAAAAGCCACAGGGGCATTCACAAGGTAATTTTAAATCATCATCGCAAACACCACAGGGGCATTCACAAGGTAATTTTAAATCATCATCGCAAAAGCCGCAGGGGCATTCACAAGGTAATTTTAAATCATCATCGCAAACGCCACAGGGGCATTCACAAGGTAATTTTAAATCATCATCGCAAACGCCACAGGGGCATTCACAAGGTAATTTTAAATCATCATCGCAAACGTCACAGAGTCATTCGCAAGGTAATTTCAAATCATCGTTACAACCAAAAGAACTTGAGCCGCAGCCGCCATCTTCGGTTAATCAGCCACAGTCACCACGAGGAGCACCACCAAGAGATAATCACCAATCTGGTCAACCATCATCTTCGTCATCAACTACATCGCTACAGAGGAATTCTACTATAATACAGCCAGTATCGGATAATCGTCATGTACAACTTACGAATTCATTAGGTCCATTAGTTATCAATGTTTCAGATAGTAAACTTAACACGGAACTACCAAGCCAAGGAACTCAAGCAAAGGGTACAGTCAAGCATGACAGTCAACAAGAACCATGGTCACCACAAGAGAAATTGAACGTCATTAAACCAAGCACAAAAGGAAACAAGCCAGAGATTTTCACACAACGTCTAGGTACATTTAAACGAAAGGATAACCGTCATCAGGTCAAAAACCAAGATGAGTATTTAAAGATTTTCAAGTGTCCAAAGATTAGAAAAGAAATCGAGCCTCGTTCTAAAAGGAATATTAGTAACACAAGTATTAGCATGTATCATATGGAAAATAAGGGATAAATGGAAAATCAGAAATATCAAGTGCAAATTAGCCGAAGAGGGGTCATCAACGTGTCATTAAAATAAAGTTTTAGTTTAATTTCTGTTCTGAAGAAGGAGGGAAATGTAACGACACAAATTTACAAAGTAAATTTCTGTGCTACATAAAACAAGAAGCAGAGAAAAACACAGTCTGTGTGTTAAATAACCGCCACCACTACACATAATATATCTAACAACTCACTTGAAAATAACTGAAGGCGACTTAACTGGAAAATATAAAATTGAATTAAAATATTTATTTTGAAATATCATGGACATTACCTGTGATCCTCGATGCCAATGCACCGCGGGCATCGCTACATGCAATGTGCAAATTCTAAAAATATACGAAAAACAAAATTAACGTTTGGTTAAAACTTTTATGAATGGAACACTTATAAACGCAACAACAATGAACAATTATTGGCGAAACATGTTTAAATTTTAACAAATGTCTATTTTTTTACAATTATATATAAATAAAACAAAACACAAAACAATTTAACACTCGTGGTTGTTCAATTTTAGTTTATCTGCGTAAACAAAAAAAACACAAAACAGTTTAACATTTTTGGTTGTCCAATTTTATTTTTATATGCGTAAACAAAACACAACAAAACAAAACTAAGCACGCCAACATCAATTTTACTTCTTTTAATATTTCTTTTCTGTTCACATTTAGATAATATTAAATTCACAAAATATATATGCATATTTAATACCTTGTTTTGCAGTATTAATACACTTTATTTTTTAATAATATAATATAAGTTAAAGGAAAACAAAACACACACGAAAGAAACACGGCGCGTAGTAAAAGTACTAAAAATCACGGCGAAACAGAAGAAGTGGGAAAACAGTAGAACACAAAGTTCAACTTCACGGCGAAGTCAAGTACAGCAAAGAATACCGGTACGCTACACCAAAAAGCTTCGGTATACTCGATATAAAAGGAGGCGCATTTCGTATAGTAGGGGACTTGGGTTGCGACAAGTGAAAGAGCAAGTACTCTGGCTCATTGGGCCTTCTGGTAAATTTTACCAAACTTGAAATTTTACTTTTTCCTGAAACAAGTACACTGGCCTATTGGTCATCTGGCACATTGTGCCACAAATCTGGTTCTTTGAGTCAAACGTAGTGTAAAATTCCTTTCCTGTCTTATATGTATATTTTTTTAACCTGGCTTATTCGGTCAAATAGTTTTTTACAGCACGGAGGAAACGTTTTGTTTATTTTTTTTAACAACAGAAGAGGGGCTTAAGAAGTCACACGGGTTTTGCTAAGATTCTTTTAACAAGGAGTATATGGAGAAGTGGGAAATTTTGGCATCAACATAATTTTTTTTATTTATTATTAGAAATGTTTCCAATGAATTTTAATTAAACTTTGTTAATCATAAGTTTATGAAATAATAAAGTTATATATATAATTTATACATATAAATCACGTTCTGTTTCCTTCTAAAACCAACGTCTCGGCAAAATTATAAATATATTGTCACGACTCTGGACGACGGCTGAGGATACCCCAGCAAAAAACTAAAAATTTTTGAACGTCACCAAAAGTGTCGTTACAGCTGCCAAACTACATAAACTTAAAATATCGAAAAATATACAGCGCGCGAATTTTAAATGAGAATTTCCGAAAACTTTTCGGTCTTAATGTAAGTAGTACCAAATAAATCTAAGACCATTGAAAAATCAAAACTCAAAATTAAATTTCACAAATTGTTATTATTAATTTTTTAATTTAAATATCGAGTTGTTTCATTTGTTTTGAAATAAAATATACCCTGTGTTTGTTCAGTTTCTAAAGGACCTCCCAGAGTTATATTTGTACGTGTTTTGCATCCTTTTCTCTTCTTAATTTCATTGAAACTCTCGCACCTGTATATTGGTACTAATAAATTTCCTTTAACGGCTCTTTCATA
>NC_051846.1:95911508-96043236 GCF_002237135.1 Teleopsis dalmanni | reverse complement strand
TCACGTTCTGTTTTCTTCTAAAACCAACGTCTCGGCAAAATTATAAATATATTGTCACGACTCTGGACGACGGCTGAGGATACCCCAGCAAAAACTAAAAATTTTTGAACGTCACCAAAAGTGTCGTTACAATTGGCGCCCGAGCAGGGACCCGGTTTTAGAAAAGAACGAACGTTGAACAGGGACGTTGTTTAGAAAAGAACGAACGTTGAGCAGGGACCTGGTTTTAGAAAAGAACGAACGTTGAACAGGGACCTGATTTTAGTAAAGAACGAACTAGGAACAGGACGAGTAAGTGTACAAACGTTTAACGCAAAGAGTCATTAGACGGTACACGAGGTAACATGGTCAAAACAGCATGGATTTCGATAGCGCGTAAAGAGGATTTGGTTCAAATTCTAGAAGAAATTAAGATCAGTACATCAGGAACCGTTGAGGAACTACGGAAGCGTGTACGTGATCATCTAGCAACTGAGGAGTACACGGAAAAATTACTAGACATAATTATGGACATGGAAACTAAATACGATCGCAGTCTCTCACCCAAACCTCCAGGCTTCGAAATCGACCCACCAAGAATACACATCTCAGAGCCAACCATGATGAATAGCAAATTTGAGGACATAGCGCGAATCGCCAATCAAGTGCGTAATTGGGAGGTACATTTTAATGGTGAAACAAGTCCATTACCATTTTTGGAAAATTTGGAAACACTCTCCGAAACTTATAACATTCCCCGAGACATTCTGCCAAGACTTATGCCAGAAATACTGAAAGGAAAAGCCCTAATGTGGTTCCGGAATAACAATCGGAAGTGGACACACTGGTCAAGTTTTGTTCAGGATGTTCGAGAGTTTTTCTTGCCTTCTAATTATTTAGAGCAATTAGAAGACACAATTCGGAACAAATACCAGAAGAAGACGGAGTCATTCCAAGACTATGCCCTGGCACTACAAGAGTTGATGCGATATGCTGAGTTAACAGAAAGACAACAGTTAAGTCGGATTTACCGGAATAGTAGACCAGAGTATCAGCTCCAGATCAAACCGCGTGAATTTAGCTCCTTGGGAGATTTAAGCAAACTAGCAGAAGAATTCGAACGTCTTACACAACTAAGTAGTAGAGAACGCCAATGCACTCTTGATTGGTCACCACCGATTGCCATTAATAGAACACAGATCGAAAAGGTGGACGTGCGTAATGCTTGTCGTAGATGTGGGGAAAGAAATCATTTTGCACGAGAATGCACAAAGCCTAGGAGACTTTTTTGTTGGATTTGTGGTACTATAGGTCGTCGAACGTTCGAGTGCTGCAGGGAAAATCCAACATACAGAAATCATCAGAGGCCATCGGGAAACGCTTTGGGGGTTGTCACGCCAGGCGGAATGACCACCACCCAATCATTTTATCCGTCAAATTAGAATCTAGTCAACCAAAACTGATGCAAGAAAGTATAGTCCAAAATCAAAGCATTAAATCGAATCATCATATCCAACTGAGGAGTAACCAGCAACCGATTCCACCAGTCGCAAAACAAGCAACAGCAATTAGTAGGCCAATAACAAATATACTACCAACGCTAAATATGCCACACCAAAGTAATTCACAATCACACTTAGTACCATTACAGGAAAAACCACACAAGGAGGCAGTTCATAAATGCATCGTAACTCCTCCACAGATTTCAACGTCTCATAGGGAAAGTCCAGAAGTATGTTATCAACAAGCATATGCACAACAGTCGCTAGTTAACTACAATCAGAATACGCAACCACGAGAGCAAAAGTATCAAATCGAAGAGCATGACTTATCATCACGTCCAGCACTGCCACAACGTTTAATGATAGTACCGGAGTCATCACATGTCAATCATCCAGTACTACCAACTTCTACAAGTTCAGAATCATCATCGCAAAAGCCACAGGGGCATTCACAAGGTAATTTTAAATCATCATCGCAAACGCCACAGGGGCATTCACAAGGTAATTTTAAATCATCATCGCAAACGTCACAGGGTCATTCACAAGGTAATTTTAAATCATCATCGCAAAGGCCACAGGGGCATTCCCAAGGTAATTTTAAATCATCATCGCAAACGTCACAGAGTCATTCGCAAGGTAATTTCAAATCATCGTTACAACCAAAAGAACTTGAGCCGCAGCCGCCATCTTCGGTTAATCAGCCACAGTCACCACGAGGAGCACCACCAAGAGATAATCACCAATCTGGTCAACCATCATCTTCGTCATCAACTACATCGCTACAGAGGAATTCTACTATAATACAGCCAGTATCGGATAATCGTCATGTACAACTTACGAATTCATTAGGTCCATTAGTTATCAATGTTTCAGATAGTAAACTTAACACGGAACTACCAAGCCAAGGAACTCAAGCAAAGGATAAAGTCAAGCATGACAGTCAACAAGAAACATGGTCACCACAAGAGGAATTGAACGTCAGTCAACCAAGCACAAAAGGGAACAAACCAGAGATTTTCGTACAACGTCTAGGTACATTTAAACGAAAGGATGACCATCATCATGTCAGCAACCAAGATGAGTATTACAAAATTTTCAAGTGTCCAAAGATTAGAAAGAGAAATCGAGCCTCGTTCTAAAAGGAATATTAGTAACACAAGTATTAGCATGTATCATATGGAAAATAAGGGATAAATGGAAAATCAGAAGTATCAAGTGCAAATTTGCCGACGAGGGGTCATCAACGTGTCATTAAAATAAAGTTTTAGTTTTCTTTCTGTCTGAAGAAGGAGGGAAATGTAACGACACAAATTTACAAAGTAAATTTCTGTGCTACATAAAGCAAGAAGCAGAGGAAAACACAGTCTGTGTGTTAAATAACCGCCACCACTACACATAATATTTTTATTAACTCACGTGAAAATAACTGAAGTCGGCTTAGCTGGAAAATACAAAATTGAATTAAAATGTTATTCGACATATCATGGACATTACCTGTGATCCTCGAAGCCAACGTGCCGCGGGCATCGATACATGTGCAGAATCTAAAATATACGAAAAAATTTAATTTGTTTGTTACAAATTTTATGAATGAAAACAAAATTTGTAAAGAAATTCTAAACACAACAACACTGAACACTTATTACAGAAAACACGTTTAATTATTGAACAAATATCTATTTGAAATATATATAAATAAAATAATACACAAAACAATTTAACACTCATGTTTGTACAATTTTATTTTTATACACGTAAACAAAACAAACTTCGGCAGCAACTAAGCACATCAACGCTAGTTTTTTCTATTTACTAATTTATTTCTTTTCTTTTCACATTTAGATAATATTAAATTCACAAAATATATATGTATATTTAATACCTAGTTTTGTATTATTAATACACTTTATTTTTTAATAATAAAATATAAACTAAAGAGGAATAACACACGAAATAAATAAACACGGCGCGTAGTAAAAGTACTAAAAATCACGGCGAAGCAGAAGAAGTGAGAAAACAGTAGGACACAAAGTTCAACTTCACGGCGAAGTCAAGTACAGCAAAGAATACCGGTACGCTACACCAAAAAGCTTCGGTATGCTCAATATAAAAGGAGGCACATTTTATATAATCGGGGACTTGGTTTGCGACAAGTGAAAGAGCAAGTACTCTGGCTCATTGGGCCTTCTGGTAAATTTTACCAAACTTGAAATTTTACTTTTCCTGAAACAAGTACACTGGCCTGTTGGTCATCTGGCACATTGTGTCACAAATCTGGTTCTTTGAGTCAAACGTAGTGTAGAATTCCTTTCCTGTCTTATATGTATATTTTTTAACCTGGCTTATTCGGTCAAATAGTTTTTACAGCACGGAGGAAACGTTTTGTTTATTTTTTTACAACAGCAGAGGGGTTTAAGAAGTCACACGGGTTTTGCTAAGATTCTTTTAACAAGGAGTATATGGAGAAGTGGGAAATTTTGGCATCAACATAATTTTTTTTATTTATTATTAGAAATGTTTCCAATGAATTTTAATTAAACTTTGTTAATCATAAGTTTTATGAAATAAATAAAGTTATATATATATAATTTATACATATAAATCACGTTCTGTTTCCTTCTAAAACCAACGTCTCGGCAAAATTATAAATATATTGTCACGACTCTGGACGACGGCTGAGGATACCCCAGCAAAAACTAAAAATTTTTGAACGTCACCAAAAGTGTCGTTACAATTGGCGCCCGAGCAGGGACCTGGTTTTAGAAAAGAACGAATGTTGAACAGGGACGTTGTTTTAGAAAAGAACGAACGTTGAACAGGGACGTTGTTTTAGAAAAGAACGAACGTTGAACAGGGACCGTGTTTTAGAAAAGAACGAACGTTGAACAGGGAGTTTGTTTTAGAAAAGAACGAACTAGGAACAGGACGAATAAGTGTACAAACGTTTAACGCAAAGAGTCATTAGACGGTACACGAGGTAACATGGTCAAAACAGCATGGATTTCGATAGCGCGTAAAGAGGATTTGGTTCTAATTCTAGAAGAAAGCAAGGTCAGTACATCAGGAACCGGTGAGGAACTACGGAAGCGTGTACGTGATCATCTAGCAACTGAGGAGTACACGGAAAAATTACTAGACATAATTATGGACATGGAAACTAAATACGATCGCAGTCTCTCACCCAAACCTCCAGGCTTCGAAATCGAAACTCCGAAAATACACATCCCAGAGCCAACCATGATGAATAGCAAATTTGAGGACATAGCGCGAATCGCCAATCAAGTGCGTAAATGGGAGGTACATTTTAATGGTGAAACAAGTCCATTACCATTTTTGGAAAATTTGGAAACACTCTCCGAAACTTATAACATTCCCCGAGACATTCTGCCAAGACTTATGCCAGAAATACTGGAAGGAAAAGCTCTAATGTGGTTCCGGAATAACAATCGGAAGTGGACACACTGGTCAAGTTTTGTTCAGGATGTTCGAGAGTTTTTCTTGCCTTCTAATTATTTAGAGCAATTAGAAGATACAATTCGGAACAAATACCAGAAGAAGACGGAGTCATTTCAAGACTATGCCTTGGCACTACAAGAGTTGATGCGATATGCTGAGTTAACAGAAAGACAACAGTTAAGTCGGATTTACCGGAATAGTAGACCAGAGTATCAGCTCCAGATCAAACCGCGTGAATTTAGCTCCTTGGGAGAATTAATCAAACTAGCAGAAGAATTCGAACGTCTTACACAACTAAGTAGTAGAGAACGCCAATGCACTCTTGATTGGTCACCACCGATTGCCATTAACAGAACACAGATCGAAAAGGTGGACGTGCGTAATGCTTGTCGTAGATGTGGGGAAAGAAATCATTTTGCACGAGAATGCACAAAGCCTAGGAGACTTTTTTGTTGGATTTGTGGTACTATAGGTCGTCGAACGTTCGAGTGCTGCAGGGAAAACCCAACATACAGAAATCATCAGAGGCCATCGGGAAACGCTTTGGGGGTTGTCACGCCAGGCGGAACGACAACCACCCAATCATTTTACCCGCCAAATTAGAATCCAGTCACCCAAAACTGATGCAAGAAAGTATAGTCCAAAATCAAAGCATTAAATCGAATCATCATATCCAACCGAGAAGTAACCAGCAACCGGTTCCACCAGTCGCAAAGCGAGCAACAGCAATTAGTAGGCCAATAACAAATATACTACCAACGCTAAACATGCCACACCAAAGTAATTCACAACCACACTTAGTACCATTACAGGAAAAACCACACAAGGAGGCAATTCATAAATACATCGTAACTCCTCCACAGATTTCAACGTCTCATAGGGAAAGTCCAGAAGTATGTTATCAACAAGCATATGCACAACAGTCGCTAGTTAACTACAATCAGAATACACAACCACGAGAGCAAAAGCATCAAATCGAAGAGCATGACTTATCATCACGTCCAGCACTGCCACAACGTTTAATGATAGTACCGGAGTCATCACATGTCAATCATCCAGTACTACCAACTTCTACAAGTTCAGAATCATCAGCGCAAAAGCCACAGGGGCATTCACAAGGTAATTTTAAATCATCATCGCAAACACCACAGGGGCATTCACAAGGTAATTTTAAATCATCATCGCAAAAGCCGCAGGGGCATTCACAAGGTAATTTTAAATCATCATCGCAAACGCCACAGGGGCATTCACAAGGTAATTTTAAATCATCATCGCAAACGCCACAGGGGCATTCACAAGGTAATTTTAAATCATCATCGCAAACGTCACAGAGTCATTCGCAAGGTAATTTCAAATCATCGTTACAACCAAAAGAACTTGAGCCACAGCCGCCATCTTCGGTTAATCAGCCACAGTCACCACGAGAAGCACCACCAAGAGATAATCACCAATCTGGTCAACCATCATCTTCGTCATCAACTACATCGCTACAGAGGAATTCTACTATAATACAGCCAGTATCGGATAATCGTCATGTACAACTTACGAATTCATTAGGTCCATTAGTTATCAATGTTTCAGATAGTAAACTTAACACGGAACTACCAAGCCAAGGAACTCAAGCAAAGGGTACAGTCAAGCATGACAGTCAACAAGAACCATGGTCACCACAAGAGAAATTGAACGTCATTAAACCAAGCACAAAAGGAAACAAGCCAGAGATTTTCGTACAACGTCTAGGTACATTTAAACGAAAGGATGACCATCATCAGGTCAGCAACCAAGATGAGTATTACAAAATTTTCAAGTGTCCAAAGATTAGAAAGAGAAATCGAGCCTCGTTCTAAAAGGAATATTAGTAACACAAGTATTAGCATGTATCATATGGAAAATAAGGGATAAATGGAAAATCAGAAGTATCAAGTGCAAATTAGCCGAAGAGGGGTCATCAACGTGTCATTAAAATAAAGTTTTAGTTTAATTTCTGTTCTGAAGAAGGAGGGAAATGTAACGACACAAATTTACAAAGTAAATTTCTGTGCTACATAAAACAAGAAGCAGAGAAAAACACAGTCTGTGTGTTAAATAACCGCCACCACTACACATAATATATCTAACAACTCACTTGAAAATAACTGAAGGCGACTTAACTGGAAAATATAAAATTGAATTAAAATATTTATTTTGAAATATCATGGACATTACCTGTGATCCTCGAAGCCAACGTGCCGCGGGCATCGATACATGTGCAGAATCTAAAATATACGAAAAAAATTTAATTTGTTTGTTACAAATTTTATGAATGAAAACAAAACTTGTAAAGAAATTCTAAACACAACAACACTGAACACTTATTACAGAAAACACGTTTAATTATTGAACAAATATCTATTTGAAATATATATAAATAAAATAATACACAAAACAATTTAACACTCATGTTTGTACAATTTTATTTTTATACACGTAAACAAAACAAACTTCGGCAGCAACTAAGCACATCAACGCTAGTTTTTTCTATTTACTAATTTACTTCTTTTCTTTCCACATTTAGATAATATTAAATTCACAAAATATATATGTATATTTAATACCTTGTTTTGTAGTATAAAAACACTTTACTTTTAATGTAATAATATTTAATATAATATAAACTAAAAAGGAATAACACACGAAATAAAGAAACACGGCGCGTAGTAAAAGTACTAAAAAATCACGGCGAAGCAGAAGAAGTGAGAAAACAGTAGAACACAAAGTTCAACTTCACGGCGAAGTCAAGTACAGCAAAGAATACCGGTACGCTACACCAAAAAGCTCCGGTATGCTCGATATAAAAGGAGGTACATTTTATATAATCAGGGACTTGGTTTGCGACAAGTGAAAGAGCAAGTACTCTGGCTCATTGGGCCTTCTGGTAAATTTTACCAAACTTGAAATTTTACTTTTCTTGAAACAAGTACACTGGCCTATTGGTCATCTGGCACATTGTGCCACAAATCTGGTTCTTTGAGTCAAACGTAGTGTAAAATTCCTTTCCTGTCTTATATGTATATTTTTTTAACCTGGCTTATTCGGTCAAATAGTTTTTTACAGCACGGAGGAAACATTTTGTTTATTTTATAACAGAAGAGGGGCTTAAGAAGTCACACGGGTTTCGCTAAGATTCTTTTAACAAGTAGTATATGGAGAAGTGGGAAATTTTGGCATCAACATAATTTTTTTATTTATTATTAGAAATGTTTCCAAAGAATTTTAATTAAACTTTGTTAATCATAAGTTTTATGAAATAAATAAAGTTATATATATAATTTATACATATAAATCACGTTCTGTTTTCTTCTAAAACCAACGTCTCGGCAAAATTATAAATATATTGTCACGACTGTGGACGACGGCTGAGGATACCCCAGCAAAAACTAAAAATTTTTGAACGTCACCAAAAGTGTCGTTACAGCAGGAAGTCTTCTCATTTCTATGTTTGAATGCTGAAGCAATTTAGATAAGTGGTTAGCACTGCTTTTTTGTAAAGTTTCGTGTACAGTAGGGATATTCAGGTCTTTGTGAATATCCTCGTTTCTGATGTACCATCTAGCAACTACTATTTTCCGACAGAGAACATTTGTTGTAAAGGAGCCATTTTTTTGTTTGTTTGCTATGACATGTGTGAAATATATTTACTATACATCAAGTCATTGAACATACAACATCATATTTTTTCATCGTGTTAAAAATGTCGCATTTAGTACCAGAAAGTGATGATTTGCGGAAAGCATTAATTTTTTGTTTTCATTTGAAGAAAAGTGGTGTAGAGTCGCATCGAATGCTTGTCGAGGCATATCGTGACCATGCTCTATCAGAAGCAACATGCAAAAGATGGTTTCAACGGTTCAGAAATAATGATTTTGATGTGAGAAATGAAGAACGTGAAAAAAGTTTGAAGACGCCGAACTGTTAACGATATTGGATGGAGATGACACTTTGGGTCAAAAGCAAATGGCAGAAATGTTAAATGTTGCACAACAAACAATTTCTGACCGTTTAAAAGCTATGGGAAAGATCCAAAAGTGTGGAAAATGGGTGCCACATGAATTGAATGAAAGACAGATGGAAAACCGTAAAAACACTTGTGAAATTTTGCTTCAAAGACACGAAAGAAAATCGGTTTCGCATCGGATTGTTACTGGCGATGAAAAATGGATTTATTTTAAGAATCCTAAACGGAAAAAATCATGGGTTAATCCGGGACAACCAGCAACATCGACTGCAAAACCAGATCGATTCGGCAAGAAGACAATGCTGTGTGTTTGGTGGGACCAGAAAGGTGTGGTGTACCACGAGCTCCTAAAACCTGGTGAAACAGTCAATGCTAGTCGCTATGAACAACAAATGATAAATTTGAACCATGCATTGATCGAGAAACGACCAGAATGGGCCAGAAGACACGGCAAGGTAATTCTGCTCCATGACAATGCACCTGCACACAAAGCAAAACGGGTTCAGGATGCAATCAAAACACTTGGCTGGGAGCTGCTACCCCACCCGCCGTATTCACCAGACTTGGCTCCTTCTGACTACCATTTGTTTTCATCGATGGAACACGCATTGGCTGAGTAGCACTTTGATTCCTACGAGGAGGTCGAAAATTGGGTGTCTGGTTGGTTTGCTTTAAAAGACGAACAATTTTTTTAGCGTAGTATCCGCAAATTGCCAGAAAGGTGGTCAAAATGTGTAGAAAGCAATGGCCAATACTTTGAATAAAGTGTTTTTTACTTTCCTATTAATAATTTATGTTTTATTTTCACCAAAAAACGCTCATTTCATACCGGTACACCTGGTAGATCTGCAAATCTTCGATGAGCTTCCTTTTTCTTCTAAATTATGTGCTCCTTCCAAGTCAGCTTTTGGTCTAATAGCATGCCCAAGTATTTGGCTTTCTTGCAGATTGGTATATCAATATTAACAATTTTCAGTTTCTGTTTTTAAATATCCTGTTGGTGAAAATAACTTGGACTGTTTTTCAGCGTTTATCTTTATCCCCCACGTGTCAGACCAATGCATCACTTTGTTTAGATGATTTTGAAGGTTTACAGTTGCTTTATTGATATCATGGTTCGCTGATAAAAGTCCAGTGTCGTCAGCAAACGTTACAGTTTGTATTTCTCCACTTTTTGGCTTAGAAATGTCTGCAGTGTATAATAGATATAGGATCGGGCCTAATACACTCCCTTGAGGGACACCGGCTTCTGTTTTTATCATGTGGGATGTGTTTTTTTTTGATATTGCACAAAGAAGTATCTATCTTTTAGGTAGCTCTTCAGTAGTAAATAAAAATCGGCCGGCAATATTCTTGATACCTTCGTGCCAGATTCTATCGCATGCTTTAGCTACATCTAAAAACAGACCCACAGTGATCTTCTTACAGTCTATATTCATTTCAATTTTACTAGCCACCCGATGAATTTGCTGAATAGTATAATGCTTTTTACGAAATCCAAATTGGTGATTTGTTTTCTTGTATTATTGGTTCCAGTCGGGAGAAAAGAAGATTTTCAAATAGTTTGGATAAGATAGGTAATAAGCTGATCGGTCTGTAAGAGTTAGCAATTGAATCATTTTTGTTTGATTTAGATATTGCTACAACCTTCGCTACTTTTCAAACAGAAGGGAAAATCTTACTGCTAATCATGCAGTTAAAGATGTTTCTAATGTAAATGATAGCTATTACAGGTAGTTCTAGAAGAAATTTACCAGATATCTCATCATAGCCTGGTTAACGGCGATGATGTTTTTTATTTCAGCAATTGTTGTCTTCTTAATTTTAACATTCTTCTGGGTCAGGTTCTTGGGTAGTGCATGGTTTGTATCATTTTTAGGATTTGTAAATGTGCTCCTAAAATACTCAGCGAGAACAGTTGCTTTTTCTTGGTGTTTGCGCGCTCAAGTGTTATCTTCTTTTTTAACGATGCGCAATGTAGTATGGCACCATTACTACCCTTTGTCGCTTTCCATAAGGCGTAATTTGTAACCTTTGTAGCACTCAATCTTAAGATAAAATTTAATACATTTTTCAGCCTCTAATAAATCTTTCAGCTCTTTTGTTAATTTATTCAACTTTGTCTTTATTTGTGGAGCTCTAGATACTTACCAGATTTTTCTCAACTTTTTTTTTTGTTCTATTTTATGTTTGATGTGATTCGAGACAGGTATTACATTTTTGGTTTTTGTTATTGGTGTAGATGCAGATGCAGCAGATAATAGTCGAGAATTGAAATTGATTATTGCATTATTTATTTCCTCTTCTGTTCATAGAGCTACATTTATAACTAATTGTTCTTCTATTTCCTCGCGATATGTATCTCAACAAGTTTTATAATTGTAAGTATTAATGTTCGTATTGTTCATAGTAGGAGTTGCGCTGTGAACTAGTGATCAGAGGACAACTCAAGGCTGGAATGAATGGAAATGCTACTTACATTTATGTTTTTGTTATAAAGAAGTCAATCAATCAAGTTGCTTTCTTGGGTCACTACGCCAGTATGTTGGTTCACCAGTACTTATAAATTTTGCGTTATATTTATTCAGCGCAGTGTAGAGATTTTTGCCCTTTACGTTTGTTGAACGTGATCCCCATAGCGTATTTTTGCGACTATAAATCTTTGACCAAGAGATTTGAGGAAATTTAAGTACGTGTCTTTGGTATTTGAGAACTTAGGAGGACAATAAACAGCAGCCAATTTTAATAGACTATGGGAATTTTCAATCATTATTGTGGTCGCTTGTATATGTTCTGTACTATGATTTTCTGATTTAGAGCTAACTATACAGTTTTTTATGAAGATGGCAGTTCCACCGTGTCCTTTTCCGTCGGGATGATTGGTTTGAAATATTGCGTAATTTTCTATTTTGACATAGCTTTTTTCATTGAAATGCGTTTCTGAGTACAGAAAAGTTTTCAATTCGTTGATATGTCTACTTATACCGTTTGCATTCCATGTTACTATTTTCAAGTCATTGAACTTACCCATTTATTTTTGTGACCAAAGCCGTTAAAATGTTCATTATTCCTGACATTTGTGTTATCAATGTTTTCATCATTTCTTTTAACTCTGCGAGTTCTGAGTTGTAAGAGATAGATTCAACAGGTACTTGACGCGTAACTTGGGCATATAATAAAGTTTGTGCGATGTTGGCATTTGTGTTTTGAGTAGTTGCATTGTTTGTTGTGTTGAAAGATTGTTGATGACTTGTTTGGACAGGTGTTACTTTTTCTCTCATGATTGGATATGGTTTAATTTTAAGTGATTTGTACACCTCACATCCCTTGTAGTTGGCTGTATGCTTTTCTCCGCATAATGCACAGCTTATGTTTTCAGAATTTCCTTTTGTTAGATAACTGACGATTTTATGATTTCCTGTACATTTAACACAAACCGGTGACTTGGTGCAGACATTTTTTGTGTATCCATATTTTTGACAGTTAGAACATTAAGGTATGACTTTTTGAGGGCGATGTGGCTCAAATTGGATTTTGCAGTGAAGTAAATATTTAATTGAGTAAATTTCTTTATTATTCACATTTTGTTTTAATTCTAAAGAGAATAAATTTAATGGCCTCTTAGTTCGTGGTTGTAATATATTTTGGATATATATGACTTCATGACCGTTTTCATGAAGGCTTTTTTTAATTTGATCTGTATCCATTGAGTAGTGCATGTCACGGAGGAAGACTTTAAAACCTCGTTCTTCCTTCGGTTTATGTGTATATTATTCGGTATTTTTTTTCGTACAATCACTACGACACGTAATGGAGCAATTTAGACTAGTACCTATGTCAAATCACTGCATATCAAAAAGATTTGTACAACCGGATCTTAAAAAATGTACTCATATTTATCTACACGATGACACCGTTCGACTACCTCTTTAAGCACCTTACGATGGACGATTTAAGGTAACCGATCACGACTATAAGCAGATCAACAGCAGACTGCACAACAGTTTTTTGCACATCGAAAAGCAGATGAATATAACGAGAAGTATCCTGGAAATAAAACTCAAACATTGTCTAGCGGCAGGCAAATTCGGTTTCCATTTCGATTTTCTGAGAATGTTTAAGACGGTCAATAGCATAGGACCACTAATTATATCGCGACATTGCTTCACTCAGTTACTGGAGAGGGAATGATGTGGCGCCCGAGTCTTTCTACTGCAAACACAATTTCAGCTTATTATTTTGGCTTTCAATAACTTTTTTGACAACTATGCTGGTAAAGTGGATCTGTAGTTTGGAGGACACTAAGTTCTTCATCAATTTTATCATAGCGTTTCAGTAGCATTTGCTACATTAGTTTAGTTTATTTGATGTGGCTCCCTCTTTCTCTACAATGTTTTATATTTTCTCTAGTTGTAACATTTTTGCATTCGAAAGGGGCTCTCGTTCAAGCCAAGGGTTTTGGCGACGCATTCCGGTCATGTTTTTGTTTAATGGCCAGTTTAGGTGTTGCAAGAGGATTTCAATTTCTAATAGGTGAATACCAGAGAAAAGCCCCAGTCTTGGCAAGCTCATCCGCCCTACAGTTACCCGCAATATCCGCATGACCACAAACCCAGATAGGCTGAACGTTAGCGCACAAAGCTAGGTCGTTGAGGGAAGCAGGGTAATTTTGAGTAATGATTGATGAGGCTGAGGTGCTTACTAGTGATTTAATGGCAGCTTGGCTGTCCGAGAAAATTGAATAATTATTTTCAGAGGTACGATTGCCAAGGATCCATTTTACAGCATAATGGAGAGCCATTACTTCTGCTTGGAAAACACTATAGTAGTTAGGTATTCGAAGCGAGAGCCTAAGACCTAATTTTTCCGAGAAGATGCCACAGCCGACTCGTTCGTCTATTTTGGAGTCGTCTGTGTAGATATCTATTATATTAGGGGTAATTACTCTTCCAAGGATCCAGTCTTCTCTACCAGGTATAAGAACTTTGAAACCCTGGTTTAAGTCTGGGTAGGAACACTTATAGTTGATTGAAAAGGGGGCTGGTAGATTCTGATTCAGTATGATCGCGTGCCCAATATCAATTCTGGACCAACGAGAAAGAGCATTAAGTCTGGTTGCTACTATCTTAGCTTGCTCTTTTACAAGAAGCCGCGATGTGCTACAAGTAAGTAGCACATGTAGCTTTACGGACTCTCTCAGCCAAGTTTGTCTTTCAGCTGAGTTTAGAGTCCAGTATGAGGCCCAGATATTTGACACTCGAGCTTAAGCTCAGTGTATGTATGTCTTTTATCTTGGGAAGGGAGAAGGAAGGAATTTTGTATTTTCTAGTGAAGAGAATGACCTCCGTCTTTGCGGGGTTAATATCAAGAACGAATTCCCTACATCATTCAGTTACCGTGACAAGCGTGGAGTTAATAATGTTCGATAAAACCTGGGGAAGTTTACGCGATGAAGCAATAGCAATGTCATCGGCATAAGCTATTACACTACATCCGGATCGTTCCAAAAGTTTCAACAAGGTATTAACCGCTATGTTCCACAAAAGTGGGGAAAGTACCCCGCCTTGTCGTGTTTCCCGACAGACTATTTTACATGATTTAACACTTCCGATGTCGGAGGTGATAATTCTTGTTTTGAGAAGGACCTCTACAAACTACACCAGACTATCGTCAAGGTTTAGATTTGAAACAGATTTAACAGATTTAAAGTTGCAAGTGTATATTCCCTAAAAGAGATGGAATGATCAACTTGTGAAATAAGTGCATGATGCGCCGTATCGACAGACTTGCGTTTATTATATGCATGCTATGATAAAGAAAGAAGTCCGGAGTTTATAGTGTTTCTTATATGAAGATCAAGAACCCTTTCCAGTACTTTTAGAAGGAAAGAGGACAGACTAATGGGCCTATAATCTTTGGCGCTGAAGTGTGTCATTCTCCCTGCTGTGGGAATGAATACTACTCGATCGGTTCTCCAGCAACTGGGGATATACATGAGTTTGAGACAACTGTAATATATACTAAGAAGCAAGGGAAGAATGACAAATTCACCTTGTTGGATGTCGGCAGGAATGATGCCGTCCACACCTGGAGATTTATATGGTTGAAAAGTTTTAATGGCCCACTTTATTTGCATGTTGATCACTTGAAAAGGATTGGAGGTGGCCTGCGGAAGTGGCTCGTACTGTGCTGATGCGTAAACATCGGAAACTACACTCCCTGTGAAGTGAGTGTCTAGCAGAATATCTAAAGTTTCCTTGCTAGAGTTAGTCCATTGACCATTTGTAGCCCAGATACAATCTAGGGTCTTGTGGAAGGAGTTGAGATTCTTGCGCAGTCGACTAGACTCAGAAGAACCTTCTATGTTACCACAACAATTTTTTCAAGCTGCTCTTTTGGCCCATCGAATGGCATATTTAAATTCCCTAAGCTTTTCCTTATATAGTGCCCAATTACCGGTTGCTTTGGCTTCATTGAAGAGTTTTCTGCAACATTTGCGAAGATCTATAGTAGTTGGATTCCACCATGGTGGTTTGGGTTTGCCACGAAATACTAAGGGCTTACAAGCCGCATCTGTGGCGCATTTAATTGCTGCCATGAGGATGTCCGTTCGATATCGGAACAGTTAAGTATAATAGGGGGAGGGGGGGTCCGGCTGTAAGCTAGACTCAAGAGTTGATCGAAAAGTGGACTATTCGGTACGTTTTCTATTGACTGGCTTGGGTGGTGTGACTATTTCAAAGTTCACCAACAGATTTAAGTTAAAAATTATGTATCTATGGTCCGAAAAGGAGCAGTCCTGTGATACAGTTTTTGAGAAAATTTGAGGAGTGTTCGCTAATGAGGGTACTTCGAGTACTTCCCTTCTATTAGAAGTCATAAAGGTCGGTTCACTGCCTTTATTAGCGATCATATAGTTACCTGCAAGAATGAAATCAAAAAGACACTCACCTCGCTCGTTGGTTTTGGTGCTGCCCCACATTTCGTGATGTGCATTAGCATCGGCTCCAATAATAACCGGGATCCTTTTGTTGTGTGCCTCTGATGCCAGAAGCGTTAGAGAATCATGTGGTGAAGTGGCACCATGATCATGTGCTATGTTAGCTGAGATTATCTAAAGAGTCTTTGCCTCGTGTTCGATGGCCATGGCTATGTTGTCGTTATTGCTAAATCTAGGGAGTAAAAAGGCATTAATGTTATTTTTTACTAAAATACAAGATCATGGTTTACCTTGACCTTCTACGAATACAATACGGTATCCGTTTGCATTCAGAACGCAAACCCGATTATTAACAACCCAAGGCTCTTGCATCAGAAGGATGTCCTCTCCTTTTTCAGCTAGGCAGAGAAATAAGGCTGCCAAGGCAGATTTCGAGTGTTGGAGGTTAATTTGCACAACCTTCAACATACCTAAGTGTTTTCGACCACGGTGCTGTTCAGCTTGTCCTCGTCCAGTTCGGATGACGTGAAAAGGATGCTAATTTCATCACTAACCCCGTCTTCGGTGATATTGGTATCAGCTACCATGGTCCTGCTATCAGATACCGGATCTAAAGATACAACCCCAGAGGGTTGTTGTCGAACGACTTGGGAATCGCATTTGTAGATTCTAAGGGTGACCGACCCGAAACCATAGTTGATCACCCGATTTCGAGCTTGAAGGGGGCGAACGATTGTTCGTTACGAACGACGAGAGCCTCTATGAAGTCACCCCTCGGTTTGCTGACCTTAGCAACCTTCCAGTCGTGGGTTTGAAGATCGGGGTTTCTTGCTTTAAGAAGTGAAAGTATCTCCTCAGGCGAAGAGAGACTTTGGAGCGAGGACGCTGTGGAATATTGTCCACAGAAACAGCTTAAAGCTGTGCACCGGGTCAGAGTTCCCCAAGTTTACTAATTGTTTCTTTGTAGATATCCACGGAGCGTTGATCGGAACAACCAATTATTTTTATATGACACTAGTACCAGCCTGCGTCACGACAGCCAAGGGCCAGGGTGAAGAGCCACGACTTCCATATAAACTTTCAGGAGAGCCTGTTCGAACTTCTTCCAGTTTACAGAGGAGATGGTACCGTCACTGTTGCCAGTGCCAATTATGGCCCAAGTCAGACTCTCCTTAATAATCTCACTGAGAGGTTTGGAGCGTTTAGAAGTTCCCAGCTTGTGGCGCTTCAAAGATGTGAACGGTAGGTCCCAGCTTGAGGCGCTTCGAAGATGTGGACGGTGCTGGCTGTCCAGCCTGCTCAATCGACATATGTCGTTTTTGCACAGGAGCATAGATAGTTTTTGTAAAATCGGCGGGACGGACTTTGACGTTCTCTCTTGTCTAAATTATTTTTGCCTTGTCGCTTTCTGTTAGCGAAGAAAGGTTCGGCGGCCTTTACCCTGGCAAGAATACGGTGAGCTGTCCTCCGTGTTTTGTACGCCCTCGTCGAAGAGTTAACGTGGGATTTTACACCGAAAGTGAAGTAGGTGCTGATTGCTGGTGGAGTGGTCAGCAAATTCGCTTTGAGCGGGGCACCAGCAGAGAAACGGGAGGCAGCGTTGCTACCTGGCATAGATTCCGAGGTGTACGATGACGAAGCAGTACTTGACTTTGCCGTCTGAGAAGAAGATCTAGACGAATTAACAGACACTTGCCTTATAAGGCTTGAGCGTCCCGCCGAAGGGTCGGAAGTTTGTTTATTTATTTTGTTACTATTCATTCTATTCATCCACTCAAAGCTGCTTTCTGAAACCCGTGTGTGTAGTTACCGACGAAGATCCCATGGTTATCTATGCAAGTGCAGATAGGCACCAAAAACAGAAAAATTGATCAATAGAATAGTCCGAGGACGAGAAACGGTCGTTGCCAGACGAATACTGGATCCCATGAAAGGGACAGCGTTCGGAGAGAGAGATAGATCATTTAGCATTACCCAGGGTGCACCACGTGGAGACGATCTAAATTACACCTTATCTAATGCCTATGTGTTGCATATGTATATCGTTAAGTGTCCTTTGAAAAAGTATAGGAACATTCTTAATTCTCAATGGAGGTTTTAAAAATTCATACTTCACATTGTTTATCGAAAAAGCCATCTATTCTATATCGGTTTTTCTTGAAGATATTTAGTGGAATCCACTTTTTAAATCAATTATTGTGAAATATTCATTTTTACCAACATTGAAAAGGACTTCATCCATTGCGGAAATAGGATATATTTCTGGGATAGTTTCTGAGTTAAGTTCGTGATAATCAATTACCATATGATATTTTTTTATCCTGAAGAAGCAGGTTTTTATTTACAATCTAGACCGGTCAGTTGCAGGGTGATTTAAATGGTTGTATAATACCATTTTAGAACATTTCTTTTACTTGTTTTTCTACTTCTTCTTTGAATGCAATAGGACAATAGTAATAGGTCAGGATAAGATTTGGAATAAATTGCTTCGTCTGTCGATCTTTTAATATCGCCTACTATATTCATATTGTACGTAAGTTTTTCATTTAGATCTAAAAATATTTGCGCAGATTCTCTTAAAATTTGAAAAATTTCTACATTTTCTATATTTCAAATTTTTATATTTGTATCTCAATAAGATAAGAATTTCTTAAATCAACATTGTTAACTGACTGATTATTTTTGATGCAACTGTATATTAATATTAGTATTTTATTAATTTCTAAACTGATCTTTTGGAAATATTGCATTTGGATCTGCATTAAAATTGTCAGTTGGTGTCTGCTCTTGCATATCTGCACTAGTAAAAAAATGTTCTTTAGAATTTGATTAAGTTGACGTTGGTAATTCTGATAGTTCACTTGTCGTATATGAATTAATGGGTTAGTGTCCCCTGGGACAGGTGGAAAATTTTTCTGTTCTTAAAGCTTTTATTTCTATTGAATGTGTTATTGGGATTAAAATTTCTACTAAAATTATTATTAAATGCATGTTCTTTATTTATTCTTTATTATTTAGTCCTGGTAGAACCATTGATTTTCTAAATTAAGGCTACAAATGGATATTGCCTGCCTCTGTGATTTGTTGATTGGCATTATGAATACAAAACAAATCGGAAATTAAAACGTTTAAATTGGATTGTAGCTCTCGACAGTATCATTGGAATGGTTGCAACAGAACAATTTTTCGTTAAAACTATTTGTTCAAAATAGCTACTTCAATTACATATTCGATTATCACTTTAATGATAGATACATGCCTTTGCATAAACTGAATGAATTTAAATTACGAATTTACTTAATTTAATTAACACCATCTAACCCGTCCACCTGGCATCCCCATTCTTGGCTATGCACTGTGTGTAATTAAACAATCTCCAGATACACCGTCTCTGTCCGTTGCAACACTTTCAACGGATGGTGTCACCATAAGCACCATCCAAAATCGGGCTCAACTGGTCAGCACAATCGAAGCTGCCACTGGCCCTCGCAAGTTCTGTGTGACTTACTACCAAGCACAATTCTTACACAAGTGTCGGTGTAGCACCAGGATTTCAGTCGCTTCTTACGACAGGCATGCTTTATCTCGGGAATATTGTAGCTCCTTCACCGAAGGGATCATATGAAAGACTGGCAGAATAATCACCCTGTTGAAACCGGTTAAACCAGTTAACTTCAGTGAATCATATAGACTGTCTTGTCCTTAAACAGATATACTCTCACATTCACCTGGCCTAAACCAAAGTCGCCCGTGCGAACGCACGGTGTTAGTTTACTTTGACCTCGCAAAAGCATTTGAGATGATGTAGGTATCATAACACTTTGTTTAATAACTTGACTGTAACATCTATCTCTGACTCAACATTTTATTTTTTTTTTTGATTTTTGTGCAGTAGTTGGAATGCATCGAAAGCCACAGTGTGAGACTTGAACCCACTTAAACCACCTCTTAGGAATGAAAGGAGAATATTTCCATTAATCATTCCAGTAATCGTGGAAAAAGTCCCCTACATTCTCAACTCAAAATCCTGAAAATCCCTGCAGTACGACCAGTTAAGGTATTCCTTCACAGGGCAGGTTAGAAGAGCACTTAGCGTGCATTCACTCCGATTGTGTATTAAGTATTTCGTCCGCTCTAACGGTATTTATTGTTCTAGAGATTATACTCTTGTAAAAGCTCCATTCTTCGATGCTTGCCAACATCTGCATTACCATAGCAGAAGGGCTGGATTCCCCAATTAGTGTCTCTAGATTTTGTCTAGTATCTACGAATCTTATACAGTCTCTAATTATGTGGTCAGGACTCTCAATTTTATCTGGACAGGACTGGCAGTGCGGGTTACTTGCTAGCCTAAACCGGTATAAGTATTCACGGAAGCAGCCATGCCCCGTAAGAAACTGTGTTAATTGAAATCCCAAGTCTCCAGATCCTCGGTTAATCCAAACTCTTATAATTGGAATTAACGAATGCGTCCATCTTGATTTTTGGGAATGGTCCCACCTATGTTGCCATTCATTAAGGTATTTGTCTCTTATATCTAGATAAGACTCTGCCAGAGATTGCCCAGTTTCAGTCGTTCGTCGACGAGAGCGCTGTAAGAAACTGTCTCTGGCCAAGAACGCTTTAAGGTCTATTGGCATGCGTCCAGCCAATACTCCCGCAGTATCGTCCGATACTGTACGGTAAGCACGGCAGAAGCGTAGGTTTGACAATCTATGTGCACTTTTCATTACATGTGAATACGACTTAATGGTTGTAGCATGTGCCCACACCGGAGCAGCATAAAGCATCACCGACTTGGAAACTGATGCTAAAAGAACTCTAGCGGTGTCCTTGGGACCTCCTATGTTTGGCATTAATCGAGATAATGCGTTGCAGACACGTGATGTTTTATCTCCCGATTGTTTTAGGTGAGTTTTGAAACTCAACCTACTATCTAAGGTTACACCAAGATATGTAAGTTGGGGGCTAGATTGTATATCTACTCCACCCACTTTAATTGAGAGTTGTTCAATCTTTTTCCTACTGCTGATTAATAGCACCTCAGTTTTATGTTCAGCAAGCTCTAATCCGCTGTATTGCAGCCACGATTTAGCTGCTGCAATAGTAGCGCTGCAATTCCTAGCCACTTCGTCTAGAGTTTTTGCAACCACTACTATTGCAATATCATCTGCATACCCAACTACGTGCACTCCGTCCGGCTTTTCAATTCAAAGGATACCATCGTACATGATATTCCAAAGAATTGGCCCTAGAACTGATCCCTGGGGGACCCCTCCCGTAATCCTATATGTTTTGGGTCCGGATTCTGTATCATATAAGAGTAATCTGTCTTTAAAATATGATGTAATAATTTTCAAAAGATATTCTGGGACTCTCATTTTCGTCAGTGCATTTAAGATGCTACTCCACTCAGCAGTGTTGAAAGCATTTTTAACGTCTAAGGTCACTACCGCGCAGTACTTTTTAGTACCACCTAGCCACCTTACGCCCTTAGTAGCTTCCTTTGTAATGTTGCATACATGTAGTACAGCATCAACAGTACAGCGTTTAGGTCTAAAGCCAAATTGGTTATTTGATAGACCCTGACTTGCCTCTGTGAATTTTTCTAATCTAGAACTTATAATTCTTTCAAGGACCTTACCTGCAGTGTCTAGTAAGCATAAAGGTCTATAAGATGATGGCAGTTCTGGGGACTTATTACCTTTAGGAATAAGCACCAATCTTTGCTTTTTCTAACACGAAGGGAAGATTCCTTCCTGTAGGCAGCTGTTGTAAACATCCGTAAATATAGAAACTTGTTTTTGTATTGCCTTCTTCAGTACAGTATTGGGGATTCCATCCAAACCAGGAGATTTATTGGGCTTAACTCTGGAAGAAGCGGCTATGACTTCAGAATTTGTAACCGGGGGTATCACATTTAAATCGGTGTTTATCGGTATTAAAATTCTAAGTTCTCCCTTTTTTGGGAACAAATGTTTCATGATATTCGCCATTATTTTAGGACATGAAGGTACCGAGCCTCTTAACCTCTTAAATTTACGCATTACTATTTTGTAGCCATCGCCCCAGACATTTTGGTCTACATCATTGATCAGAGTTTGAAAAGCTTGATTCTTACTCCTAATAATTGCCTTTTTAAGTTTAGATCTGCTCTCTCGGTATTTTTGTAGAAGCTTTTCCGCATCTACTCCAGATCTGTGACGTTGGAATTGCCTACGGGAGGCAAAGCACTGAGATCTTAGTAAAGCTATTTCTTCCGTCCACCAATAGTTTGATGGGCGCCCATTACTTCTGCCTTTTCTTGGCATTGATGCATCACAGACGTTGCATAATTCCTTTATAAGGTGATTTGATTTTTCAAAAGCATCCCCGTCTCCGAAACTCATGTTTTCGGTCATGAATTCCATTATCTCTGTGTCAAGGTACTTAGTTTTCCAGCCTATTTGCTGTGCTTTTCTCTGCGATTTTTTCAAAACAAACTTCTCTTTCAGCGATAAGGAAAAAAGAATTGCATGATGGTCGCCCTTACTAATGACGGGCTGACAAAGGTGAGATCTATGTAGGAAACGCCTCTACCATTATCAAACGTTGGGCTATGCCAATTGTTCAGTTGTATTAGGTTTAGTGAGGTAAACGTTTCTAATAGGGCTCTACCTCGGCGCGTCGTAGTACTACTGCCCCATTCGACTGCCCAAGCATTGAAATCCCCTGCAACAATGATGGGAGTTTTGTTTCTGATTGTTCCTGATAGCCTATCAAGAAACTCTTCAAATCTCTCTTGGGAGATATTTGGGGATATGTAACAGCTGCACACATAGATACCCCGGATTCTGACAAGTACTAGACCTTCTTTTTGTATCAATACTCTTGGTTCAAACACTATGTCCTGTCCTAGCCAAATGGCAGCCTTTGCAGAAGTATCTTGTACCCATTTGGAGGTTTCTTTTGATTTGTAAAACTCACTAATTACGAGTACATTCGTCTTTAATTCCAAAGCTGTTTGGGATAAAAGATCTTAGGCAGCTTCGCATCGATTTAGGTTCAATTGCAGAAATTCAATCATTTTTTGGACTTAAGCTCCTGCATAGCCTTCCTGTAGAATTCACATTTGAAACTTCTTGAGTAGTGTAGATTGCCACCGTTGCAGTTTTCCGGACATAGGATGCATTTTGGTTGCGCCGAGCACGTTTTTGCCCTGTGACCATCTTGTCCTGATCTGTCATTACCGCTTTTGCACTGTCTAGCAGCGTGTCCAAATTGAAGACATTTGAAACACCTCATGGGTGTGATATGCTTTCTGATCCTACTGCGTACCCAGCCAACTCTGACTGAGGCAGCTGCGATCAATACACTGGCATCCTTAGTAGGAAGGTCAATAATTGCTGATCTTGTGCTGTCCCTTGCAGCACGCCAAAACTTGACGTTGATGTCACTTACAATCAATCATGTCTAGAAAAAATACATTGTGTTTGACAAAATGTTGCAAATGTATGGCAAGGTGTTTGTCTCAATTCAAAATTCGAGTAGGCTATTAAAGCCTACTATTATAATATTAAAAATATGTTTATAAATATTATTATAAAGAGGTTTTCGAACAGAAGCGAAATAACAACAAAAATTTATTTTTTAAATTATTTTAATTAATTGAATTTTTGGTTGACCATACAGCTGTTTCGAGTATTTCCAAATACCCTTCATCAGTGGTCTTGGAAATAATTCTTATATTTAATTATTCGTAAATAATTATTTTTGAGACTGCAAGTACCAGTAATCGAAGTCGGGTCCTGCCAAATATGAAGCTCAGAATCAGCGCACCTTAACCAACTGATCCAAAGCCGTACTTGACTTTTTATGTTCGCATATTTTTGCTGGAGTTTTGTTACTTTTGCAGTGAAAGTTTTTATTAACAATTTTACTTGCTGTATTTATATATTAGAACGAAATCATAAACCAGCTGTAGAATAATTGAATTAATTAATTAATTATATTTTTATTTTTAATTGTTAAATTTCAAAACTATTCTATTCGTAGAGGCATTATTTGTTGCATGATTTGTTCTTTCTTATGTATAGAACCTAATCTAGGAACGCAATGCTGAGAAAGTCATGCTAATGTTGCTCTACTAGTCGCACGGGCGAGAACCAATATTTATTGGCGAGAACCATATTATTATTATAATAAAAAGTATTCCAGTTTCTTAATGTGACTCCTCGGCCAAACATATTCGTATACCTAACAATAGTAAACTGGACGGAACTGGATAGGACGGCAATAGCGTGGTGAAGAAGGAATTGGGTTGTGCCATATCACTTTCTGAGTGTTTGATAATATTAGTTGCAATGGTACCAACGAACTTACCACCGAACGAAAAATATTCGTATCCAACTCATTGCCAAATTTTTGCTTATATTGGGATTGCTGTGATCCATCACAACCCCACTTACAAACGAGTTCTAAGTTTTTCAAATCATTCTGTTCTAATGATTTAATCACTTCTTCAAGGTATTAGAATAGTCTTGTTGCTGTATAACCAAAAGATCTTGTAAATTGATTTCGGCACAAGTAGCAGTGATTTTGTATGCTGAACTTAATAGATGACAGTCTTTTTTGGCCTTTTGGATTAGAGTATAACATGATTAAGACTTCTTATTACTTTGTCTTAATATTTCATATTGCCTAAGAAACAAGTTTGCTTCAATGAACATTGAAAGAGCCTCTAACGTCGACATGGTTTTTTTTGACTTTCGTTGTAAGCTTGTTTATATTTATGTGAACGATTTGGTGAATTAGTAATTTCTTTGAAAACTTGGAAAGGTTCTCGCGTTCCAACTTGGTACAATTTCATTTGGGTGGCTGAAGTTAGTTCTTTTGTATCATTATTTCGTAATTGTTCAGCTTTTCGTCGTTTGCTTCTATCGCAGGACTCTTCAAAAGGTTTCAGTGGTCGTTCCTTGAATAGTTCCTGGAATCCGGTTTTGATTTTCTTTTCATAAAAGCTTCTATTTTCCTATGAAGACTCATCGGTCTTTGCGTATATTCAATTTTAAACTTTTATTTTACACCTTTCAAGTCTTTTTCAGAATACTTTTCAAAGTCTAGAAGATATTTTTCAACAAATTTAACCTTCTCATCAATATATGAGCTTTTACAGCTTTGCGTTATGCTGCTTTTGCAGCTTTGAATTATGCTTAATATATATGCTCTACTTATTTCTGTGATCCCTGAAGTACCTAAATACCAAGTGATAAAACTTAATTATGAAAAGATTACACGGAAATATATAGTATATAGAGATGACAAACGCTACTCATGAGTACAATGAATACTTCTAGTGCGCTTGACTATTTCAAATACTCACAAAAATTAGTAAATATTAACTTTATCTTCAATGTTTCAATGGGACAGACCTTCATATTTCAGGCATAACAATATTTTTTCTCCTACATTATCTAAATATTATGATTACTCGTTTTCTATAAGAAGCAATGCAAAATATTGCTTCAAATATTTATGATTTTACTGCACTTTTTTGGTGCTTAAAAAGCCATCCGCAAAAATCCGCAATCAAACTTTTTTTTTCTTAAATAAAGAATCTTCCAGTTAATATCATAGTGGAATATTGCGAAATACTATAACTTTATAACTATAATGCATCTGCTTAGCTCAAAAAAATTTATTCAAATAGCGACTTTTAGATTAAAGCCTCAACAGCACTAAAATAGAGTATATCTACATAAAATTTTATGAGTATATCTCTAATTACCTGCTTTAAACAATGTCATAATTAATATCTTCCAAAAATGTTGTCAGTATTGATAATATTACTTTTTATTAGCTACTATCGTAAGTTGCACCTCAAAAAAAAAATGCTTCACTTTAAATCAGCTGTGCATGCGAATGACAGCACAAAAAAATAAAAAAACCATAGCGTTTTCTACATTGTGAAGTCCCAATTAAAAAATTGTAAAAAATTAATTTCAAAAAATAGATTTTTGGCCGCCTAAATTGAGCAAATACCCCTACGTGCGTCGGGGGGAGACGATAGAGCCGGGTGAGATACCTACGGGCGAGTGACAGAAGATACTCGTCAACACGAGTGATCTTGGCATTGTTATAGAGAGTTCATATGGAGAAGTGTTTACCATTAGGCTTGCGCTTATAGTTAGTGCAATTGCGAAAAAGTTTCCGCTGAAACAGGCGGTTTCCTTCTATCTGTGCGGAAGTGATTTCCCAAATAGGGAAAGCGTAATAACAGAGCAGCTTAACTTTGCAGTTACACTGGTTATGTCTTCGAAGTGCAGTTTTAAGTTAAGTATGCCTGAACCGGGCGTTACGGATAGCATAGTCAACATGTGGTATAAAGTAATGCTGGGAAGAGAAAATAATGCCAAGATATTTCAGCTTGGAAACAAGCGCAATTGGAAAGTTATTAAGCCTGAACTTAATATTAGAGGTGCTAAAACCTCTGGGACGATCACGCTGCTGGCAGTAAAGGCAGAGATCTTGGAGGGGTTGAGTTTAATCTTCAACCTGATATAGTAGTCGAAAAGAGATTTAAGGTGGCCATTAAGCTCATTGGAGACGCGGTAAGGATTATACGATCGCATGAAGACAAGGCAGTCGTCTGCAAAGCAGATTTGCAGAGAGGAACCGACTCGAACCTGAAAGGTTCTGTTGGAAAGAAATTTGAGGACAACACTGCAGAGCATAAGAGAGAAGCCGAACTGATGAAGCTTAAGGATTAAGCCTTGAAACCAGAGGGTATCAAAGGCTTTTTCAATGTCAAGACTTAGTGCCACAGTGGGCTGGTTATCACGGGACAGAGAGGAACCGACTCTAATCTGAAAGGTTCTGTTAGAAAGAAATTTGAGGACTACACTGCAGAGCGTAGGAGAGAAGCCGAACTGATGAAGCTTAAGAATTAAGCCTTCAAACCAGACGGTATCAAAGGCTTTTTCAATGTCAAGACTTAGTGCCTTCTCCCAGCCAGGCCCACGGTGAATAGTCACAAAGACTTTACCAAAGACGTTGACTTTATCAAGGTCGTCATACGCTATAGTGTTGCCATATCGGAGGTCTGAGATGGACCTATTGGATCCACAGATTTGCCTGACCGTACTGAAGACGTCAGACCGCCACTGTTTGGCACGAAGTTTAGCGCTAATGGAATTAAACCTGCATTGGTTGACTCTCTGGGCAATTATGGTGTCTCAACAAAAAAATGGCTTTGTAATTATCTTATGGTCAGAATATCTTTCGTTGACTCTAGGGAGAAAATGATAAAGGCCAGAAAATTGAAGAAGATGTCCCCCAGGGTAGTGTTCTTTCATCGATCATTTTCAATTTATATATGTGTAAACTTCCATAATGCAGATGATTGTACGATTCTAACTACGGGGAAGGACCCTTTTATACTGTAAATATCTAAGTGCACATCTTCCCTCGTTTTTGGATGATAGAAATCTTCACTTATCACTAAAAAAATCCCCACCCACCTTACATTTTGGACTAAAGGGGTATACATTACTCTGTCCATAAATATTGATGATTTTAAGATCACCACCAAATCTTAAATCCTGGGTGTCGTTCTTGACAGTATGCTGAGCTCGTTCTTGACAGTAAGAACATGCCTCTGGTATGTGTCGTTGGTTGAAATCTCGTAATGTGTTAAAAGCACTCGCAGGTTGTTTATGGAGCAAAGATTAAGAAATCCTACTGAGCATATACAAAGCAACTCTGCAAGATGCAATGGACTAGCATCCAATCATGCCAAAACACGGGCTTGCGAATTATGTGCGGCTGACATCGCATGATGCTGATCATCTATATACACAATCGAAAATGTTTTTTGCAAGAGAATATAACTAACTACTGTCCAAGCAATACCTCCTTGAGAGTCGCACAGATGGACACCCCAATTGCGCTAATTTTAGTAGAGCCCTCCCTCCTAGATGTACTCGTCGACCCCTCCCTTCCTATTATAGAAATATCGACATCTTTTGCAATGAAGCCAACATCAATACGATCGAATATAAACCTGGTCTCATTGCCCTTCTCACAGATGCAATATCCTCTTCGAAACGTCTCCCCGTGCATGGTAAGATGCTTGATGGTTGAGTTCCGTTCATGTAGAGAAAATTAAAAATACGCCAGACAGCTTTTTTGCCGCTAATGCAACAGAACCCTTATAAAAGCGTGATATTTCGTCCTTTTCATTTACATTATGTGTTTCAATTACAGCCACTCCAGAGCCTTTATAAACATATTTGTAAAATAATAAAAAAAAATTTTATATATAAGATTATGGTTTAAATTCAAGTCTAACTGGATCCCACTGTTTGATATAGATGTGATGTCTATCGTCGTCTTCATAAGATATCAGCGGATATTATAATATATTGTACAAACGGTGCATGTCTAAAAGAGTAGTAACAGTGCTGTATCGAAATGGAATTTTAATGCTTCGGCACTCAACTGGATCTCCGATCTTAATAACAGAAGCTTCTTATACGGTTAGGATGTTGAACCTGCCATTAGGAACTGCACTTTTTCGGACTTGATGACGATTTGGTATCTGTCATTTCCTTAGTGTGACGATATTATTTTCGTTTCATGAACACCAGATTTTACACATTTTTCATGACTGCCCATAAAAAAACTTTGAAAAACTTTGAGTCCATATCATGTATTAGTGTCAATACAATAATTTTATTTTATTATCTTATTTTGAACGTATGTTCAAAGCCCCGTCCGACAGATGCATGATTGTAATATTTAGTTGCTTCAAACATCTAATTTACGCAAAAACAATTTTGAATTTTACAATAACTGATTATAAAGGTTCCAGCAGAGTGGTAAAATGTGGCAGTATAAATTTTCCTGAAGCTCAACAATTACTGTATGTTTTATTATACTGATGGCAATATTGGAATGTGCTGAATAATTGATGTTCTTCGAATCAAAATGATCGTAAATACTGAACATTTGAATCCAGTAGTTACGTTGATTCTATAAAAAGTTATCCTAATCACTGAACACTTGAATCCAGTAATTAGGTGCTTATGTCATATATATTTGGTACTTGAACTAAATCTATAAACGTAATACAAGAAAAAAGAAAACCAATGTTAAATGTGGTTTCACATCAATTAAATTGTCAAAAATTCAATAACTGAATGAAATATTTTGAATGAAATATTTTATGATTGCAATATTTTATATTTGTGGGTGGACATATCATTCATTCTACAAGTTTCAGGGTAATAGGGAAATAGCCTTGGAATCCTTTAATAATTTAATATATGAGGGTTAAAAAATGGTTAGCCCATCTTAGTTAAATTCTGTTAGGTTAAGTTTATATGCGCAACATATATTGCACCAATAAATTTTGCCTATGTCATATTTTTCAATATGGTAGAGACAAAATTAGGGAAACATATGTGTTTCCTAGCCAATTTTGGCAGGTTTGGGATATGTACACCTGCAAATATAAAATATTTCATTCATTTCCAATTAGGGTTGACAGGTTTATTTTGAAATTTCTTCTTCATCATGATAATGATTAATATCAGACTTATAACGAGTGCTGCGTAAGCTATGGTGAAGCTGCGATACTTGTGCGACTCAAATTGACTTGGAAAGTCATTTATCTGGTATGACTGCAAAACCTTCTATAATACTGTAAACTCTTTTAGCTTTTGATCGTATTGGTTGACGCGTAGTGTTGACAGTATACTGTAGTAGCTGTAAGCAGCTTATGTATCCATATCCACTGTAGCCTTAATTCGGAAATTTTACCAAGACTCTAAATGAATATTTTAACGTGCTTGCAATTATTTGTTGTCGTTGAACATAAACGAAGTTATGTTTAAACGCGCATTCTGGATCAATCGTCAATAACCCTGAACCTTTCAGATTTAGTAGTATAATTTCCTTATTAAATACTGCAGTGACTCGTGAAGATGTTGATGTCGTATAAATCTATTGATTTTTGTGGTCAATAGGATCCAGGTCACAGTATTGACAGTGTGTTTCAACTGACAGTTTGGTATTATTTTGTTGTTGAATAAGTTGATCTTGCACGCACATAGTTCGGAACCAAAATTGTATCGTATGCAAACATTGGCACAAAGAAGTTGCCCTTTCTTTATGGTCTTACAAAAACTTAAATCGGACTAGCCAAAATAGAACTGCATGAATATATTACCGGCATGGAGTTGTTTAACCAGTTCGGGATTGGAATCAGCTAAATCAATTCAAATCGTTTATGCTCAATCAAGGGTTATGTTATACTAAGAACTGCATGTTTCTGTGTAATTCCACCTTTAACTTTTATTAATCTATAAGGAGATATCAACTCATCTTCTGGCATCAGTATTTCTAAAGTTCTAAAGATTCTAAAGACGATAAATTAAGTTTGATTTGATTGAGTTCCTTTTATAGTTGCATTGGCTGTTATTGACTAATCTATATCTGATCTGTATCTATAATAGCAATTTGTATCGTCAGTAGATTATGTGCTATCATTGTTAGTTTTTTTGTTTTGTATTTTGATTCTTATCAGCTTACAGACCCGAACAATTAAACGCATTTATTTAAAAATGTTGGCAAATATTTCGTTCTTTATTAAGAACTTCATCAGTGCTTATTTTTTATAAAATGCAATAATTTTCCTGTTCCACAATAGTCATTAGTAATTAAAATTGTATTAACAAATAAAAATAAAAAATTAAAACAATTAAAATTCACACATTAAAAATTAATAAACAATTTTTGGACATAAATAACGTGCATAACCTTAGTAATTAAAATTGTATTAACAAATAAAAATAAAAAATTAAAACAATTAAAATTCACACATTAAAAATTAATAAACAATTTTTGGACATAAATAACGAGCATAATTGTTCGGGTCTGTAAGCTGATAAGAATCAAAATACAAAACAAAAAAATTTAAACAGACGATAAACTCCATCATATCAATCATTGTTAGTTGCATGGTTCCTGCATTGAAAACTTGATTTACCTTACCTGATTTACCTTTCTATTTTTGTCTTTTATGTGTTCAAAACTTTCTGAATTACGATTTTATCTTTCTTCATTATGTTAATCGTTGAATCGACAGCCGATGTTTGATCCTTAAACAACGTTAAACAACATCATTTTGTTTCACATCTAAAATTATATTTGATATTTCTTTGACATATTGCCTACAAGATCAAATGCTGTTCTTTTTGAGCGACGGTCATGAAGTAATTTATCATCGAATCGTAGTTCAGATTCAATATGTTTAAATTGATTAACCATACTCACACATGATGCGTTTGGTTTAATTTGTTGACAAGCTTGATGTAGCGACGTTATTCCTGTGTTTAGCTGATGTTTCCGTCTACTAAAGGCTTAAATCGTAATAAACTAATAGATTCCATTTAGTAGTTGATACAGCAGCTGTGTCCATATTTTAATAATACAGAACAGCATAAATTGGTCGGCAGTTTTCTTCGTTTTGCCGTAGACTCTTCTTACGAATTCGTTTTATCTTTAATAATTATGTTGTCAGGAGGTATTTCGTGATCAGCTTCAGTCATTGCTGGTTAACTATCTGTCTTTACAGGCAGTACAGCTATTCGATGAATTAGCTGCTTAAAAATATCAGTCGTGGTTTTAACGTCAGCTTATCTGATATATCCATATATAACAACTATTATATAAAAATATATTTAAGGAAATTAAAACTTAACAGTTATTATATTAAATACAATATATACATAATAAAACTTAACATACATAATAAAACTTAACATTCGTTTTTGCGGCTACTGTGTGTGTCATTCGTTTGTACGATTTCTATGTGTGTAACATTCGTTTTTACGAATTCTGTGTGTCGTATGTTTTATGAAATCGCGAAGTGGAAAAAACGCGAGAAATAATTCTGAGAATCGAGAGACAATGAAAAAAGCGGGAAAAATGACTGACCCTAAAGATAGTGTAGCAGATGAAACATTAGAAGATAATTCGACGACAAATGCACTTAATGGAATTATGAAGAAGCTTGAACGTATAGAAACTATGTGTCTGGAAAACAGAGCCGAAATTGCTAAAGTAAAAAATTGCCATGTGGATGATGAAATAGAGAACAGTGTTGTGTGTAACAGTGCTAAAACTGAATTTATAGAGCAAGAGTCTAGCGTAGAAATTGCAGAGAGAAGCCAAAAGAAATAACGTTTTGATGGCCAACCGCAGGAATGGCCCCTTTTTTACGCCAATTACAACGACACAACAAAGATGTTTAATTATAGCAACAGGGAAAATCTGATGTGGCTTCAAAAATGTTTTGTTGGTACAGCACGTGAAGCTATTGTGTCAATTCTGATATATCCAGCCGATGTGCCTAATGCTATTGAAGAGCTTGAGTTTCGATTTGGAACACCAGATTTAATGGTCAAAGATCAATTGGCAAAACTGCAAGAGCTACCGTCGTTTGGAGAGTCCAAATTAGAGCAAACTGTACCATTTTCGACAAAAATTCGAAACACAGTGTCAGTATTGAAAGCTGCCAATTGTAGCCATTATTTGCGTGATATAACTATTATGGAAGCATTGGTTCGTAAGATACCGCCGAGCAAGCAATATGAGTGGGTTCTACATTCAAAATCTCTGAATCACATCCAACTATTGAGAACTTTCCGATTGGCTTGGTTCTATCACGAGGGTCGTATGCCTGCTTCCCACTGTTTCACCGAAATCATCACAGAGTAAAGCAAGTATGGTAATGCACGTCAATGAAAATAATACGCTGCCTTTGAAAAGAGGGTGCCCAAATTGTAAAGGTCAGCATAATTTATTTCAATGTCAGAGCTACAAAACAAGTAGCATTGCCGAACGTTGGAATAAAGTAAAAATTTTTAAGGTATGCTTTTCGTGTCTTAATAACGGTCACATAACAATGAATTGTCGGTTAAAGAAGTATTGTGGTATAAATGGATGTAAACGTCAGCATCACTTCAGCCTACATGAAGAGAAGAAGCCTATAGCATCGCCTGCTGAGATAATACTAAATAGTACAGTGCTTAGTTGCCAAACTTCATCACTTATTTAAAATTTTGCCGGTAACGTTGTGTGGACCAAGAAGTCATTATACTACATACGCCATACTTGATGAGGGTTCGTCTATATCCATAATGGAAGAACGAGTAGCCGTCGCTTTGGGTCTTAAAGGGCAGCTACAGCCACTTACATTACAATGGTTTGGTAAAAAGGTCGCCAGAGAAAAGTGCCGTAAAGTCGACCTGGATATATTTGGTTCCGATCGTTCAAAAGTTTTTACTTTAAAAAATGTCAACACTATTCGTAATTTGGGTTTACCGGTACAAACTTTCGTAAAGGCTAAATATCTACATTTAAGAGAGATTCCGATTGCTGAGTACCAATGTGTTGTAAGGATGGAAATTTTAACTAATTTCCAACCTACATACAATCACTGTGGAGTTAATATCTACAATGAAAACTGGTTAATTTTTATTGTAAATTTAAAACGTAAACAACTTACCATAAACCCACCCCCGCATGCACGTAATTGCACCAAATGAACAAACCCAAGATTACATTGAAAATGCAAGTAATATAAAATATATTTAAACAAATAAATAAATATTTATAAATAAATAAATTTATTAATAAATAATAAACCACACACACCGGCACTATATAAAAAAAAACAAACACGTTTGTAAACAAGACGAAGCATGAAAGCTTTGGTTGAACTAAAAACGAAGCTCGGCGAATTCAAGAACACACGAAAACACAAAGCACAGAAATTACACCCAGGCGAACAACAGCAGTAAAAGACAACAAGTATCAAAAATACCAACGGCAAATGTACCGATGCGCTACAGGAAAAGCTTCGGTCGTTTGAGTATAAATAAGCGCACATTGTACAAGCAAGGGCACTTGTTGGGAAACTCTCAAAGGTAGTAATACGTCTTTGTGAAACAAGTCAGTAGAACTATAGCGTCAATGTAGTATATACGTCTTGACAAGTAGATTGTATATGTAGTCTTATATGTAAATCAAGCCAAGGTAGTCATGATACATCTTGACTAGTAGGATTTTCTGTAGGTTTGAGTTAGGGTAATAATACGTCCTAACATTAATGAATGCCAACCAAGGCTGTAACCCAGCATAACACTTTTAATCTCCAGTTAACGACGTCTTCTGACAAAACACCAAGATTAGCACAAGTAGTGTAGTCTGACAGCAACATTTCAGGCACGTGGAAACAACAATCGGAACAATCATCGAAGCACAATTATTCCAAATAATCGTAATGATCAAATTAGCAAACCAGCATTATATTATAATTATATTAGATTGTAAAATCTTATTTTATTTTAAATTCTCCTAAATAAATAATTGAATTACTACATCACATTGTCTTTGACTTCCAAAATAAAAATTCTATTGCAACGACCCCTGGACGACGGCTGAGTATACCTCAGCATCATCAGCGACAGAAAGTGTGTCGTTACAGTGTGAAGCCAACAGTTTTAATTGGTATTGACAATGCATATCTTTTGTCCTCTTCGAATCAGAGGACAACAGAAGATCCAGATCTACCCTAGAAGCCAGCACGCGTAAAATTGATAGTTATGCTAGAATATTAACGGACGATGAGGTGCGAAATTGTAGACTTCCTGTATAGTACTTGTCACATTTTGCTGTTAAAAACGTGCACAAGCCAGACAAGTGTCGCATAGTTTTTGATGCTGCTGCCATAGCGAATGCAATTTCACTCAACTCACAATTACTGAAAGGTCCGGAAAAAGCAAAGCCACTATCTGATATTTTGTTTAAGTTTCGACAAGGTCAAATAGGTGTAGCCGCAGATATAAAGGAGATGTTCTCCCAAGTGAAAATACGCGTAGAAGACCAACATGCCCAACGATTCCTATGGCGAATTAAAGCCGAAGTTCATCATTGTGTCATGACGTCTATGATTTTGGCGCTATATGTTCCCCCTGTTATGCGGAGTATATCAAAAACAAGAACGCAGAAAATTTCCATGAAAAATATCCTGAAGCAGTCGATGTAATTATTAACCAACATTATGTAGATGATTTAGTTTGTGGGTATTCATCTGCAGATAATGCTATCAAAATATATTAACAATTTCTCAACATACATCGCAAAGCTGGTTTTGAGCTCAGAAATTTCGTGTCCAATTCAAAGTACGTTGAGCAGACTATGATTTCGAATTTTGCTGAAATAATTGCCTATAGTCAACCAGAGCAGTGGCGCTGGGTGCCAACTAACGAAAACACTGCCGACGCAGCGATTAGATTGTGGACCAAATTTAAACCAAATGGCCGATGGTTGTGTGGTCCCGAATTTTTGAAAAAACATGAATCCGAATGGCCTTGCTATAGCATAAAGCTGCCAAATCCTATAGAAGAAGAAAACTATTCATTATTTTTAACACGTACATGTGATTGTGTCATAAATTTTAATAAATTTTTGTCTTATTCAAAGTTGAAACGATATATGGCGTGGTATTAAGAGCCATCAAGAAACTAGCGTGACATTGGTTACTGACACTGAAATTGAAGAAGCCTTCACTGATAAGTAAAAATTATGCCCCGAAGGTTGAGAGCCGCTTTCGCCAAGTCATGCTGAAAGAGAAGCCGCCATTCTTATCATTGACTGTAGATGAATTGCGTAAAGCCGAATTAAAGATATTCTAAATTGTTCAAAAAGAGAATTTCGCGAACGACCAGTTACATGAAGGTAAGCACATTCAAAAGCGTAGCTCGATTTTCAAATTACAGCCATATCTGGACGAGTATGAACCATTACGTTTACATGGACAGCTTGATGAAGTCACGTACCTGCCACTAGATGCCCGACGCCCGATCTTGATGCCACACGATCATATCGCCACAGAATTAATTGTACGCTATTTTCATGAACAATTTCATCACCAAAATACAGCCGTGGCTATTAATGAATTTCGTCAAAGTTTTTGGGTACCACATGTCAAAAAGGCCATAAAGAACGTTCAACGTACATGCTCAACCTGTCACATGAGAGAGACAAACCATTACCGCCATTGATGGGCCAATTACCTAAAGATCGCGTCACACCATTTATACGCCCATTCACATATACTGGTGTAGACCTGTTTGGTCCTGTTGGTGTCGCCATTGGTCGCCGACAAGAAAAAAGATGGGTTGCAATTTTTACCTGCCTTACCACAAGAGCCACCCACTTGGAGATTGTTGAAAACTTGTCAACGGACGCATTCATTCTTAGCTTGCGAAATTTTGTGAACAGGTGTGGTACTCCAATTCGCATTCGATATGACAATGGTACCAACTTTATAGCGGCGCAGAAAGAATTACGATCAAACGAGAAAATGTTAGACACCGATCGCATCCAACAGGAGGGTTCTAACAACTACATCGAGTGGATTTTCAATTGCCCTGTCAACCTCAGCACTGATGGTTGCTGGAAACGTTCAATTCGTATCGTCAAGCGTCTGTTATGCCACACTTTGAAGAATGCCATACCAAGAGTCGAGACACTTCGCAGTGTACTCATTGAAGCTGAAAATTGTAATGATCAATTTTTGAAGTAAAAATAAAATTGATCTTACAGTGATGAAGACCTGGAATAAGTAAATAATTAAAACCACTGAATGATAAATATTTCATGGGCATTACCTCGAATGCTCACGACTAGTTCACAGTAATAACTTCAGTGGAGTTCTGGGTGGAATAAAATGCTCGATGTAAGCTGAATTTATTAAGAAAGAATAATTATATAAAATAAGGAATATTATATCAATAAAATAGTAATATTAACATACCTTCTCTGTGTATCCGTCCAACTTTATTTAAAATAATTCTTTTTAAAAATAATTAAAAAAAATAAAAAAAAGAAAAAAATTACTGACATCCAAACATGTTTATAAAAATCCTAACAAAAACCTGCAATGTGAGAAATGTCATTTTAATTTGTTTTGTTATAATTTTCGTTTGATCGCCAAAAGTTGCAGCGAGTAATAGGAAAAGCTGAGAATGCAGCGTAAACAGTTCAAGGTAAGAGACTCAATAACAAAGTAATTGAAAGCTTTCGTAAGTCTCGAAGTAGAAAACCTTAATTAAGTTCATTGACCGCAAAACGGCTAACTGAAATATTTTGATTTGGACAGTTAAAAAAAATTGGAATAAAAGGAGCAGTCAGGGAAGCTACTGTCTTCTTTTGGTTCGTTTATTTGAAACGGAATGTACAAAACGAGTGACAGCGTTTTCTTGGGCTGGATTTGATTAACAAAAAAAACTTCTGTGAACTACAAGAAATATAAAAGCATAAATTTTCCTTTTGTGTGTTCCGTTTAATATACCCGAAATAAGTGCTGTTTACTAAAAACTAAATAAAAAAAACTTCTGTAAACTACAAGTAATATAAAAGCATAAATTTTCCTTTTTGTCTGTTCGGTTAAATATCCCCGAAATAAGTGCTGTTTATTTTGTGCGGTAATTTGAATATTGAACACTGAATATAGAAAACCGGTGAAATCAAAACCAAATAATTTCCAAAACCACGATATTCAGAAGTAATACGAGTAAATTAAAATAGGTAACAATCCTCATAGAAAGTGGCGCAAAGTTAAGATTACATGTCAACTACAACTTAGCGTGGACTCCAGTCGAACTAAACTTGCGTGTAAAATTAAAAGAAAAAAAGGAAAAATTTGAAAAAAATATAAATTCATAAAATTAAATAATTAAATCCTAAAAGGACGAAATAAACTAACTGGAAATAAAAACAAAAATATAAAAAAAAGGATAAAACCCTTCATTTTTTTTAACAAAAAAAACGAAAATTCAAATCATTGGTTTAGTTGGTGACTTTAAACCAGGGTTATTTTCGTAATTCTTTTGGTTAAAACATCTAAGCAGAATTTAAAAAAAAAAAAAAAACACAACGCGACCGCGCCAGCAACATCATCAACAGCACTAACAATTCAGACGCTAGCAGCCGCTACCACAACTACAACAACGTCGCTCCTGGCACATAGCACCAGCGAACAAATATTTTCTTTTTTTTTCCTATCTCTCTTTATATATGAAATATATAGTAGTATAGTAGTATTTTTTTTTTATTTATTTTAGTTCAAAAACAATACAATATTTTAATCTTAAAACTAATCTTACACTTTAATTAATGTTATTACAAAATAAATTACAAAATATTTACACATTATAATATTGTTACTTATTGAACTATGCCTTGGCCAAATGCCGTCTGCCAACAAATTAATTAACTAATAATGAAGTGTTCTAAAGCTAATTAAAGTATATTTTACATAATATTAAATTGTAAATATTTTTCTTGTTCTTATTCTATTTTATTTAAAACTAAAAATTTTCATTTATTATTCTATGTCTGTAATTAATTGCATCTTTAACATAGCCAGAGAGTGCGGTCCAATTTTCCCCGTTTAATGCCTCTATTATTTCCTCCTCTGTAAGAGTGTGCTTCCTATAGAATTTGTAGCGCATTTCTTTCGGAATTGGACATAATCCAATAAAGTGTATTATGTCCTCTGGCTGGTCTAAATTACATAATGAGCAATGTGTTGAATTTACTTGCACATATGGTCTATAGTTCAACTTAAGGAGTTCGCCCCGAGTTTTAAAAATCTGGCTGATAGTTCCAATAGTATAATCATCCTTAAAATAATTCCGATCGCGTAATTCATATTCCAACCTTTTGTAAGCATGTCTATAATCACTTGCCCTTGCTGCCAACGTAAATTTAGCTCTTTCATTCGGCATAATTTTTATCAATAGTTTTTTTGCCACGAACGCCATACTTCTCTATTTTCGAGCAACAATACCTCATCATGCGTATTAGCCAGTGATTGCCATTTTTCAACAAAACCTGTCTTCGTATTTGCGAGGAACCTTGCCAGAATTTTAGGAAGTCTATTGTCACTCATATTCATGACGTGATTTATATATTTAAAATGCAGTTTTAGCGTCTCTATATATAAAGTTGACAATCCTGTTTCAAAATGCATCATATAATTGGGCGCGTTGTGGTAACTTGAATATTCTTTTTATGAAGTACCTTTGAAACATTTCTACTTCATTCAATTCGTCTATTCCCCATACCTGTACTGCATAAAAGAGGATTGATCTTACCGCCGCTTTAAATACTTGAAACTTTACCGAGAGCGCAACCTCATTTTTTCCTAAAATTACTTTCCATGACGAGTTTATTGCTTTTCTGGCTTCACTTAACTTTTTACTGAGATGTTCATTAAATTTACCATTATAACTGATCCAAACTCCTAAATATTTGTATTCCTTCACTACTTCTAACGCTTCACCATTTAAGTTCCAAATTTCATTTTTCATAAGCCTTCTGCAATTCCTTTTGAATATCATAATTTTAGATTTAGAAATATTTACTTTAAGTTTCCATATCATACAGTAGGAATATAATTCATTGATCATAGTTTGCATCTTTAAAGGTGAGTCCGCCATAAGTACTAAATCATCTGCATATAATAGTAATTTAATACATGTACCAATTATTAAGATACCTTCGGAAAGATAATTGTTTAAATCGTCTATGAACAACGCAAAAAGAAGAGGTCTTATCAAGCAACCCTGTTTTACTCCTGTGTTCGAAGAAAACCACTTAGAAAGACTGTTTCCATCCCATACTGCTGCAGTCGTGTTACAATATAACGCCCTCAGTATGTTTAGCATTTTTGTAAATACACCATAATTACTTAATTTATAAAACATAGCATCTCTGCCAATAGAATCAAATGTGGCTTTAAAGTCTACAAAAAACACGTACAATTTTTTCTCTTTTTCAACGTATAATTTTGCAATATTTGTCAGTATAAAAACATTGTCCACAGTTGAGTAACCTCGCCTGAAGCCTACTTGAAATTCACTAAGTAGTTTTTTATCGTCAACCCAACTTTGCAGACGTTGATGTAATATGCCTGTAAATACTTTTGCTATCGAATTTAAAAATGATATTCCTCTATAATTTTTTACTTCATGCGGATAAAATAGTGGAAAAACTATTGAATTTTTAAAGCATCCCGGTACTTCTGCATTATCGTATATGTAGTTGAAAATCTCTGTAATCCTTGTGATACCTTTAGCTGAAGCAAATTTTAAAAATTCTGCTGGAATTCTATCTTCACCAGGCGCTTTATTTTCTTTGCAACGCTCTAAAACCTCTGTTAATTCACCTACCTCGATTTTTTTGTCTAATTCATTCTGCGTAGCTAAAACGACTTATATTCTCCGTTGTGTTTAAAAGTTTTTCAAAATAAGTACCTAGAACACCAGAATTGAGAATTACCTAGAATATTATTCCAAAAGCTTTTGGAGTCTTTTACTGATGATAATGATAAGGCAAGATCATTAGTGTGTTGGATTCTTTTATTATAGCAAATAATTCTGTAACCGTTTTTGGCTGTCTTATACTCATTCCAATCTGAGACTAGGCCCCTTTTTCTCGCCATCTTTAAGTTATTAAAACTGTTTGTTCTTGCAATTTCACACTCTTCATCGAACCAATCTTTATTCCGTTTTCTCTTCGTTGGCCCTTGTTGAAATGGACTAGCAGCTTCATTTATTACTGTTGTAAGTGCTGCTATCATTTCATCAGCTGTAGCTTCACACATTACATTACTGTTCAATAATTGGTCAAGATTAATCTGATATAAGTTCAAATATTGTTTTTTTCATTTAAGCTTAGGTAGTAGATTCATATTTTTGCAGTAGTTTATATGATTTAATTTAAGCGTTACTTCCACGGGTAGATGGTTAGAATAGATTTTCTCTTGTATACTAAGTTGCTGTATAATATTTAGAAAAAAACCTTTTAAAACACAATAATCAATTGTTGACGTTGCTCCACCACGCACAAATGTTATTTCGCCCTCTAAATCGTCACTAATTCTACCATTCATTACTGTGAGCCCTAGAGCATTAAACAATTGTATTAATTTTTTTCCGTTCCTATCTAGAGTTAGAGCATTTGCATTTCTTTGTAACTTTGCGTTTCCTTGGGGTAATTCTGGAATAAACTCAATAGCTTGTGCATTTCCTATTCTTCCATTAAAATCGCCTATAACCATCGCATTCATATTGTCTATATCATATAGTGCGTCCCTTAAGTCGGTGAAATCAGCATCCCAATTATTACAATTTATATACACTGGAACAATGTAGGCCTTTTGATCTTCCAATTTTAGCTCAACCACCATAAAATTAGCCATCTTATTAAATTGCGCTATTCCTTTATCATACACTTCTTTCTTAATACCATAGAGCATTCCACCAATGGCACGCCCCCTGCTGGCTTCTTTTGTTGCAGGCACCCAATATGAAACATGATTTTTAATTTTATTTACAATGTAGTCTACTTCATTTTCTAAGAAAGTTTCATACAATAAAAATACATCAAAATCATTTAAATAGTTAAAAAAATCATTATATATTAGCTTATTTTTAAGGCCTGCTACATTATATGATAAGATTTTACAAGTAAATTCTGTTTTTAACTCTACATTATTTTCTATATGACCATTAATATTTTCAGTTTCATTATTTCTGTGTTCACAATATCTTAAATATGCAGATTGTGAACTATTTAGTTTTTTGATTTTTCCAATAAATAACTATAGCTTAAATCTAAAGTATCTATTCTATCACCATAAACTTTTTTTAGAACGTCATTAGCTGGCTGCTTATTATTTACTAAAATACCTGCGCTGTTGAAGTACATCCATTTGCCGTCTATCCTAATGGAATCATTGCGTACAGATACCTTTTGACCATTGTCCAACGACATCAACTGCATCAAAGCCCGTTTTTTCTGAAGCTGCACCTCACTCAAATCTCTCTCAATATATATCTTTGAACCCACCAGTTTTGTTTTACTTCTGAGCACCTGCTGCGCCATCTCAGTGGTATCAAGACTTACGACGATGTTCATTTTATTGTTTTTTTCGAACATTAATCGCGTATTTTGAATTGATATATCGTAAAGCCCCAACTTATCATTGCATAGTTTTTTGAATGCGTTATTTAGCGATTCTTCTTTAACCATGCCTTTCACTATCAAGTTTCGCCTCTTCTTTTCTATAACTATTTTGTTGAGTTCTTTTCGATCCAGGTCTCTATCTTTTTTTAACTGCTCAACTTCCATCTTAAGCCTCTGAAATATATATTAAATTAAATAGTTTCTTTTGCATAACTTATATGTTCATATGTATGAATTGTTAGTTGCTTTATTTTTAATTATATTTTTTTTGTTTGATGAAACAATGGTAAATTTAACAAAGCAAATAATCTAAGTCCATTTGATATTTTTTTCCCTTTAAAATATTATTATTCAGTATTAATAAATAGAAATATAATACATATAAAATTTTTATGGAGTAAATGTGAAGATAAAATGTTAGACAACCTAGGTGTAATTGGATTTTTTTTGAAGATATAATTAAGCTAATAATAATAAGTAAGTAATAATTAAGCTTATATGTATTATGTAAATTGTGTGATCTATCTTCTTAATTATTAGTGGACATAGTAGTTTTTTTTTTACCCCGCTCCTTTTGTGAATATTTAAATCATAGGAAGGTCAATTTTGAATATTTTCTTTTTGTTGTTACAAACATAGACAGGTACAGCAGAGGAGCGGTGACGTCATCTCAACAACTGCGGTGAGTACCTCTTGTTTTTTTCCTAGATGTTTTTTTTTTCTTATTATTTTTTTTTTATATTTAAATATTTACAGAAGGAAATTTATAAAAAAAAAATCTAAAGTACATTGTTAATGAAATCTTTCTATAGTAGTATATGGAGAAGAAAATATTTTTTTCCTAGATATAAATTAAGCATTTAAATCGTAATTTACTTCTAACTTCGACAATTTATTTAAATGACAGTTTATTTTAGTCATCATGTTATTCTTTATTTAGCAAGTTCGCTTTGTTCTGTTGAATTGTAAATAAAGGGAAAAAATACTGAACATAGAAATAATTGTAATATTTTTTTTTATTATCATAGTCTTGTAGGTCTTTCAAATGATAAATAAGGTGAAGAGTATAATCTAAATTGTTGTGTTCCACATATAAATCTAACACAATTTTTTTTCGCAAATTTTGGAAATCTTGCATTAACACCTTGGTATACCCTGAGTATACCCCGGCCTTGGAAAGGGCCAGAAAGGTTATTACAAAATATAATAAACTCTCGTCCGCTTACTGATGTACCTATTATAGCTGAAGACTCCGAACCGATTACACCAAATCACTTCTTGATAGGATGTACCAACTTCACTCAGACGCCACAGCCGTACGACGAAAAAATGTGTTTAAACAAACAGTGGCGAATCGCACAAAAATGGGTAATACAATATCTACCACAGCTTTGGCATCGCCCGAAATGGTACTCTAAAGCACCTTTACTACAAGTTGATGACCTAGTTAGAGTTTGTGATCAGCCCTGCCGCGAAGCCAATGGCAGAAAGGACGCATAACGCAGGTGTTCCCAGCCAAGTATGGTCAAGTCCGTATAGTAGAAGTAAAAACTGCAGCAGGTCTAGTTCGTCGACCAGCCAACCGTATTGCCGCCTTACCATTTGGTAAATCGAATTGATTTACGGAGGGGGGATATTGAGAATTCGCCTATATTGAACACTCACCAAGATTGCCTACACTGAAAAAGCCTACAAGCTGTCATGTGTGATGAGGAGAGTTTGCCGCCAAAAGCCAAGAAGAACACACGCAGTATACAACCGTAAAACAATGCGGTTTAGATAAACATTTATAAACAATTTAAATAACAACTATTATATAAAAATATATTTAAGGAAATTAAAAGTTAACAGTTATTATATTAAATACAATAAATACATAATCAAACTTAACATACATAATAAAACTTAACAACAACTGCATCACTGAAACGTTGTCTTCTTTGATTATAACCATGTCTCCTAAGTGTATGTTGTCAGAAAGTGTTTTCTTTTTGTTACGTTGTTGCAGTTCCATCAAATATTCGTTAGACCAACGATTCCAAAGATGATGTTTTAACTGGGAAACTAGGTTTCAACGTGACAGTAATATGTGTTTCTAATAAATAAGTATCCTACAGTTAATGCAAAGATGCCGTTGAAACGCGCGTAGTAACAAATATTATGAGGACTATACGGATACTTCCCAAAGTGTCCGCCAAAGTGTGGAGCTCTTGGTGGAATAAAATGAAAGTTTATTCCTGTGATACTGCGGGCAGAGTTTATTGATTCTTGCCCTTTATTAAAATAAACGCTTTTCCCTAGTTCAGCTAACTGATTTTTGGTGCCTAAGATGTTTGTTGCGTTATTCCCTGTATATATTCAAACAGCGCCCTCGTTGACTTATAAATTGGTTTAATACTCCAATGAAAGCATTTGTTGACAAATCAGTCACTAACTCGAGATGTACCGTCTTCGGGGCAAGATACCAAAAGACAGCAATACCTTTCACCGCTTACTTTGTAATGGATCCAAAATGGTCCGCAATTGTCTGGTCCAGCATTGATAAAGGTTTTGCGAGAGTTACTCTGGTAGATTTCCCATAATTTGTTGGTATACTTGCGAACGTTCATTGTTGCACCGCATGCATCACCGAACCGTCACCTGTACTGTTGATTTACCTTTAAGCGGCCAAAAACGTTATCGTACTGTACTCAACAGTACCTGATGACCACAGTGCTTTTTTCCTTCACGGACCATAACGAATAATAATTTTGCCAGTGAATCATTGTATGGGATCAGCATTGGGTGTTTAGAATCTTATAATAATGATGAGGCTTCGAAGCCTCCTTTTACTCCTTTATCATCATCATCATCACTGATAGATTGGGTTTAGTAATTTTTATAGGTAGTGATTTTAGAAGATCTAAAGCTAATGGTGGTATGTGTGTAACTTTTTTTATTAAGTTTTCTAAAGGTTTAAAGATTTAAAGGTAGGTTAAAAATAGGTTAAAAAAAAACCTATTCAAAATATCGTAATTGGTAATTTCTCTGCTACATTTACGTGGTTTTTCGTGCCTCCTCCATTAATTGGCCAATTGGTAACATAGCGTGCGATATTATCTCCGGACCATGAATAAAGTATTTATGTAGCGTAGGAGGCATATTATACCAAGCATATATCGATACAAAATGTCTAGCAGTTTCATGTGCAAAACATCGAAACCTTCCAATTTCTATTTCATGGCCACAAGAAACAACAATCAATATGATATGCATCCTTTTTATTAAATCTAAATCAACACTAGTGATTTCAGCCGATAGTTCTGCGTTCTTGAAAGAACCTTCTGGCTATATTCCCACCATTTGAATTACCAAATTCGGGTTTTGGTTGATTAACGATTAAACCAGCTCTATCTTTGAAGTCTTTTTGAATATATCTCTTTGTTTCCATGACAGGTTTTTTATCGTATTCTGATTTTGCTTGCCATTTTTAATGGGTAATTTATATAATAAAGTAGTAGATATGCAGTAGACATTCAGAAAACCTTATCCACCCATGCAATACCGACAACCCAAAACTAAGACTAGAAGTTTCAACATTTTTAGCAATCATTTCATCAATTGAATTAAACTTTGCACTTGTTGCACCGCATAAGTAACACTTCTGAGTTGATGTTGTTTCGGTGAAGGCATTGCATACTTTTCCATCTACCATTGTTAACAGAAAATTATGTCTCACCTCAACAGTTTTGTTTTTGAATACCACAATAGACTTATCAATGTTTTAAACCTCTTCTTCAATCATTTGTTTTTCTGCACTGGAAACGCTTGCGCATTCTTTTTTAAAAAAAGATCTTAAAGGGTCTACAAAATCTGGTAGAAGACGGTTTCGGGTTTTGTCAAATAATTTTGTCACCACAAAGTAACCTTAATAGTATAAACGATGTTATGAAAATAGCAGCATCGCTGTTATTTGGTTCATGAAACGCCTGTTTAAATGAGATATGGCCAAAGCTTCCTTCAAATCTCCACTTAGATTGTAAACAAAAATTTGCTAATTCTTTTTCACATAAAGTAACAATGACGGAATTTTTTAGTAGTACGAGACGCTCCACAGTATGGTCAAGAAGTGCTTTTAACTTAACTTCAGCCAAGGTTTCAGTTATTTTAATATAGTCGGAATGAGGATAACAAAGTTTTTTAGCTGACTGTACCGATGAATATGACGGAAACGATCTGGAGCAGCCTGCCTAATGATGATATATTGATGCCCCGTTAACAGAGCGTCAACACTTATAGCCAAAGCTTTTTCATTTGTGATTTTCTTGCCTTTTTCCATTGATTCATTTAAATTTTTTTTTATACTTTACTGCTCTTGTTGGTGAAGATGTTGATAATTCGTATACCAACTTAGAACCCTCAACATTTCCTGTAGCTTTTAAATTTATCTTGGTAACAAGATAACAAAATTGGTAACAAAATTCTCTCGTAGAATTTTGGTTTTTTTGTAACTAGTGGATACATCACTCTCTTCTTTACGACCGCGTTTACATTTATTATCAAAAGTAAATCTTATAGATGAATCTAACCAATTACGGTTAAATTTGAGAAAGCGATCTTCTACTCTGTGAGCTTTTGTCCAACGTATTTTAAAATATCTAAAAAAAAATTTTCAAAAACTCTTCCAAATTTGTGCCTTCATCTGCTGCATCAGTACGATTTTTAATTTCATGTTTTAAGAATTTAAATTTTTCTTCAAACCCTGAGTTTTTCATAATATCACACAGCGTCTGACGTGAAATGAAAATAGTGTTTAATAAGGTTCCTATAAAAAGAAGACATTTTCTTATTATCAGATAATTTCAAGAAATCACATTTTTCCCCTTTTACCTTTCGCAAACTACGTTGACATCACTTTTATTGTTACAAAAACAAAACAAAAGAAGAAACAGACACATTACACCAACAATGTTTGCTTACATGCAATAATTATCAATCGCAGTGAGCAAATTGGCGCAGACATTGCAGCACTAAAATCTGAATATTTCAGAAAAGGCACAAAAGGGCACATTAATTTTTTGCCACATGGTAGTCAAATATATGTACTTTACGTATAATTTGGAATTATTAGTACATTTTACTCAAAAATAACTTTGTCTATTTATTTCCTGAAAATACATGTAATTTCAAGACTATAACAAATAAATTTTTTTAATTATTTATACACATATTTTGTAATCGCAAATACATTTAAATATTAGAAAAATACCTGAGCTTGATAATACTTACTTGTTAATAAAATTTTATTTCAATTAGCACTTGAAATCACTAAAAAAAAATATGCAACGCACTCTTGACACATCGTAAGAATGAAAAAATGTGCAAATTCTGAACCGTGCTATGGTGATACCGTTATATATATAACATTAATTTTTTCAGCCAGTGTTGAAGAATTTCATCTACTTTCTGCCGATATCAAACATGACTACGATATCCAAAATATATTTTTTGAATTAAACCACATAATCAGGACCAATTACACTACTGTGCAACACGCGCATGTAGAGAACGTCTTTGCTGAAAGTCCTCTGGATAACATATCAGCTGGGTTGTTCTTTGACCTAACATCTTGCCACTGCTCAGAGAGAGTTAATGTTTGAGTTTTTGCCACTTTGTTAGCTACAAATGTTTGAAATGATGAGGACTGTGAATTGATCCAAGACAACACAATTTCTGAATCAGTCCACAAAAATACTGGTTGGTTCTTCTCCTGAAGATAGATTTGACCCTTGCTGAGAGTTTCGTTGCAAGGACTGCAGCACACAGCTCTACTCGTGGTAGTGTTTGTTTCCTGTGGGATACTACTTGTGACTTCGCACATAATAGTCGCCGTTTATTTCACCATCCTTTAAAATTGCTCGGACATATGCTGCAGCACCAAATGCCTTTTCGGATGAGTCAGCAAAAATGTGTTGCTTTGTTGATAATGGCACCATGGTTTTGTGGATGTGTCTTGACACTTTAAAGCTTTCAAGAGTACCTAAGTTTTCTCTATATGTTGACCATGTTGTACGAAGATCCCAAGATAATTTCAATTGCCATAAGTATTGAATACAAATCTTCATCTCTTCTATTACTAGCGCTAATAAACTAAGTGGGTCAAATAGTACTGCTAAATCAGAACAAACGACTATCTTCGTGATTATACATTCAGTAACCATTTTAACCTTAATGCCAAATAAATCCGCTTTGGGTAACAAAAATAATCCCAGCGTTTTGATTGAATCGTTATTATCATTAGTAAAATCTTGATTTACCTCTTGATCATCTTGAGAAATGTTTTTCAAAAGTCGGGGATGCTTTGCAATCCATTTCCATAGATAAAAATAATTCTTCTTCAATATGTGGATTCGTTAATTAACTGTCTGATCCACAGAGGTCATCATCAACGTAGAAATTATCACACAGAATTTGAGCTCCTAATGCACAGTTCACCTTGTTTTTAAATGCTATCTTCTGCAGATTTCTTGTTGCCAGATAAGGAGCTGCTCGATTCCCATATGTAATTGTATTGAGCTGATAATATCGAATTGTTGAATTTGGACTACTTCTCCATTTACTCGATATCGATATAATCCGTTTATATCGAAATTTATCAAAATTAAAAACATATTTTTTGAACTGTCGGTCTATTTTTCATTATGGTGTTTAGCGATATCCTGATGTAGTTTTAGCTGATGCATCAAATATCATTCGAAATTTGGTAGAGGTACTGTCAGGTTTTAGTATAATTTATGGGGAATGAAATTTCTGGGAGTTAACATGGAATCCACCAATACATCATTTTTTGCTAGTCATCGTTTAAGACTGACAAACCGTCTGCAAGCTGTTTCTTGAGATTGCCCTAACATTAATGTGTTTTCCAGAAACGGCAACCTTACATGAACATTCTGAACAAAGTGAGATTCTGATAGTTTTTCTTCTTTGGATAATGTCCTCATATCTGTGTTTACCTCATTCATTCGCCATAACAGCTCAATTGCATCATGTTTTTCTTCTTCTTCTTTGTTCCGTTAACTCCCAAGGGAGCATAGGGGCTTAACAATTGCTCTGAACCTTATTCTATTTGGAGCAGCCGTGCAGTTGTCGTTCCATGAGTAGCGCGCTGATGTTAATTCGGCATCAATTGTCCGTCACCATGTTCTTGAAGGAGCGCCAGACCAGCGACTACCCTGTGGGTTCCATTTTAGGGCTGGTTTAGCGGTACAGGAATTCGACTTGCGTAGTGTATGTCTGATCCATTGCCATTTTCGTTTTTGATTTCGCTTTCGACGCTTTGCATATTTGCTCTTTTCCACAATTCTGCATTGAATTGCATCACCTACCGGTAAATTATTACCAACATCCTTCACCGCCAAAAGTTACATGTAAAACCTTTGATAAAACGTCTGTATTTGATGCAATCTTGCCACTGACAATCCATCCAAGTGTTGAATTTTGCAAGACTGGAAGGCCAGGAGAAACTGTGATTTTACTCTTTGTTACAGACTGAAATAGAACTCTGCAATATAATTGACGACTCTAATTCTGCGTATATACATATACTGCATAAAAAGTGTCAGATCCCATTATTTAATAGGTTTCGTATAAAGTAGCGCAGTATGTAATATTTGCGCACGTTTTGAGAAAGCATAAGGTTTTTGTATATTTAAATGACTATGCATCAAATTTTCTATGCTGTAGATCTCCTTGTTACTTTGATTAGGTTCAAATTCTACAATGAAAAGCGGAATTGGTTTTTTCGATTATCTGTATTTCATATTAAGCATGTTTATAGCTTTATGACCCATATCCGACAAAGCTGTTTTAATGTCCACGGTGTTGACAGATGGATGCATGTTTCTCAAAATAGCTTTAAAACTTCGTTCACCTTCAGGCTTGTAGGTATAAAATTCAGTTTTTTTCGATTCGAGTTGCTTTACTATTGTTATATAAGATTCAGTGGTTTTCGCTTGGGTTTTTACTTTTTTATTGTTTAAAACTTTTAGCAGATGGACAGATGGAGAAGACTGCATTAATACTTTAGAAAATAAAGAAGAGCAAGAAATAGCGAGAACACAACTTATCGGTATGGTTGAAAGGTATAAAAGACAAATAACACATTCTCCTATGGAAAAATACATATTGCGCACAGTGGAACAAGCGAATAAATTTTTAAAACTGAATAAAAACATTTTAATACTTAAATCTGATAAAGGCAACAAAACAGTTGCTATAAAAAAAGAACATTATGACAAAGAAATTAAAAATATAGTAAATGATATTATGACATACCGAATACTCAGAAGAGATCCAACTTCAACGTTACAAACTAAAAATAATACAATAGTCACAAAACTTTTTGATAATCAAATAATAAATAAAACAGAAAAACTAAAATTATGTACATATACAGCCAACCCACCTAGAATATATGGGTTACCTAAATTACATAAGGAAAATATGCCACTTAGGCCTATTTGCTCTTCAGTTAACTCACCATCATACAAATTGTGTCGATATATAGCGTCAATTTTAAAAAATCTGACCATACATTCGGTTTATAATGTTAAAGACTCAATTGATTTCAAAAATAAGGTCAGTAATTCATATATATTCGATGATGAAATAATGGTATCCTTTGATGTAGTATCCTTATTTCCGAATATACCGGTTGAACTAGCCATTAAAATTTTGGAAAAGAAGTGGAATATAATTAAGACATTCACTAAGATTACTAAATCACTTTTCTTCGAAATTTTAAATTTCTGTCTTAAAGAAAATAATTACTTCATGCTAGACAACAAAATTTATAAACAACGTAAAGGCATGCCAATGGGCTCACCGTTATCACCCATTATAGCAGACATCGTGATGGAAGAATTATTGGAAAAGTGTATGGATGACCATGAATATAAACCAAGATTATTAACGAAGTATGTAGATGATATCTTCGCGATAATACGCAAAAATAAAATAACTCAAATACTTCAAATTTTGAATTCTTTTCACACAAATTTAAAATTCACCATAGAAGAAGAAAAGAATAACAGGCTTCCTTATTTAGATGTTGAATTAATTAGACATAATAACCAAATTCACTTTCAATGGTATAAAAAGTCTTCAGCGTCAGGAAGATTAATTAACTATAATTCCAATCATCCTAAACACGTGATTTTAAATACAGCATCCAATTTTATTAGAAGAGTTCTAGTACTGAGTGACAAAATTTTCCATAATGAACAAAAGAACATAGTGCGTGATATTTTAATAAAGAATGACTTCCCCGTAAGGATTATTAATATGATGCTTAATAAGACCTGTAAAAAGCTCCAACCTAACAATAATAATGACAAAAAAATATATAAATCCATTGATTATGTTCCGAAATTGTCAAACCAAATAATGAATTCTAGTATATATGACAAGGAACGTTATAAAATTACTCATAAGGCAACAAACACAATAGCTAAATTATATAGCAATACGAAAACTAAAATTAATAATAAAGACAAATCTAATGTAGTGTACCAGCTGAATTGTAAAGGTGACGGGTACAATGTATGTAACAAAATATATATAGGTACGACTAAAAATAAGCTTAGGACAAGGATGGCTGGACATAAACACAGTTTAAAAAATAAAAGTGGTGCTGAAGCCAATACAGCATTGGCTGTGCATTGTATGGAGCATAAACATGAACCTGATTTTGATAAGGCAAAAATTTTATATGAAGAAAGGAACCATAACAAGAGGTACTTTCTAGAAATGCTCTCAATACTTCAAGTGCCCAATAATATAAGACTCAATTATAAAACGGATACGGACAACTGTGCTCAGGCTTATAGGAATATTATAAACAAATGACACAGGATGTTTGTAAAGCTTTTTTTGTTTTTTTTATAAATTTTTTTTATAATTTTAATTTTTCTTTTGTATTTTTATTGTTGTTTTTTCTCTTGTTGTCATCATTATTATTGTATTTATTGTATGATTTTTCTTTATAATCCGCTATAAAAATGTGAACATCCTATATTTTGTGTAGTTTTCCCTGAAGATGACTATCGAAGATAGTCGAAATATCGGAAATAAAATATAAACGATTTTTAAATATAAATAATAAATTAAAGTCTTTTTATTTATATTAAAATTTGACCAATTAGCCCGGTAACAAATTATTATAATTAAAACTTTTAGCTCAAAATTACTTACTTCACTTGAATATTGGTGGAGGTTTGGGATGCTTTGCGGCATGCTGCATCACTTCTGAAGCTTCTTCTTCTTCTGTTTTGAGCACTGAAAATCTATTTACAGAACGGCTCGGATTGTCTAGCCAGTAACTATTTAATTTATCTTGTTTTTCAGTTTCAGCAATTTTTGAACGATGAATTTCAGGACTAGAAGGAGTTCTTTTCTGACTTTCTTTATGAACTTTGATTTTTTATACTGAACAGTTTTCAAGAGAATTGCTAATTGGGTTTTCCTTTGAGTGAGTATTTCCCTTCGATTGAGTATGCATTTGGAGAATAGTTTGAGTTTTGTGACTATTCTGCTTTTTATGCACAGATGTCGAGCGGATAGTGCGAGTTGATGTAGTAGGCATCTCGTTTGTTATATTGGCGATCGAACTTACCGAGGTTGTTGAAAGTAAAAGTAAGGCATGAATGGAAGACACGAATATCTGGGTTGATGTAGAACTCAAGGTGTAAGTTATCCAGTTTGAGGTGCTTACTGTGACGCTATTTGTAGTACATGTTAATGTTGAGCAGGAATGCGCTGATAGATTTGTTGGAGAGAACCCGGCGTGAGCGTATGAGGTGAGCTTACCAGTGGCGTACGGCATTGTTCACTCCAAGAGTAAGATACACTATCAAGTTGTTGATGTGAACAAGTGTCATAATAATTTTTTCCAATTGAGTTTAAATTGTCTTCGGCGTTTAGCTGTTTTTAGTTTTTTGTAGCTAATGGACATCGTTGAACACTCATTATTTGGATTTCATTTAAATTACGATTGCTCTTCATTGAACTTATTTTTTAAGTTGCAGTTGTGGCAACATTTAAACGACACACAAATAACACAAAACAACACAGAAACTACACGAACAACACACGATTCACACAAAATACACAAGAAGAAGAAGAGTAGCTGAACACGTAGTCAAGAACACGAAAACGATCGAAAAAAGTGGCAGTTATATTTTTGCATATACGTACTTTCTGTTCAAAAAGTTGTTTGTTAACTACTCCTTAAGTAATAGACCTTTTTCAAAATTTTTTTTTGTTATGTACTCCCTTTCTTGACATATTGTACAAATATGTGCGCCATCTGTTAATTAGTTTGTTTACAGCATTTAGCGATTTTTACTATGGAAAAATCATGTTGTACGCGATTTTTTGACCAAACACGGCACCACTGTCATCGCTCAGGCACCATATTCGCCCCTTCGTGGTTAGCGTTTTGAGTCGATTGAATCGGTAAAAGAGAATTCGCCGAAGGAACTAACAGCCAGTTCACTCGTACACATACATGAAGTGAAACTTTACTTCAGCTAAAAATGGTACACATACCTAGTTCATGAATCTCATTACGTGCGATTTTGCGCGGTCTTGGATCACAGATTAATACCGCAGACAAGTTTTTCATACCATACACAATATAGGTCATCCAGGCAGCAAGGCCACGGCAAAACTGATCAGCGAATTATTCATCTGGCCAAACATAAAAAGGGATGTAGCAAAAATGGTTGGAGCATGTCCACAATGCCAGCGAGCTAAAATAGCCAGATACAACAAAACTGTACTTGGAACCTTGAAGGTACCCGATCGGCGATTTGCGGCAGTATACGTCGATATTGTGGGGCCATTACCACTATCATACGGATACAACTACTGCCTGACATGCATAGATCGATTTACCCGGTGGCCCGTTGTTATTATGGACATTTATGCACACACTGTAGCAGCAGCGTTCATCACGGGATAGGTTCCACGCTATGGCATTCCTTCAGAGATCACCACAAATCAAGGCAAGCGGTTCGAATCCAAGTTGTTCGCTGAGCTCACGCAATTGATTGGTGCAAAACATCTACGCACAAGTGCGCGACACCACAATCGAACGGAATCCTGGAACGATTCCATAGAACATTAAAAGCAACATTGAAATGTAGACAAAATCAAAGGTGCACAGATGAACTACCACTGATATTACTAGCTCTACGAAGTGTGTACAAAGACGACATCCAAGCTAGCGCAGCCGAGATAGTATACGGTACATTTCTTAAACTCCCGGGAGAATTATCAAGTAAACTTATTATCATTTTAATCAAAGACCGACCGGTCCAAGTCAGCATTGACAGAGTAAAAGCAGCTTACTTGTTGAGTGAAGAAAAAGAGCCAACCACGCAGTTGCCCCGATCTACATCATTTTAGTAAAGCCCAGATGCACAACCATTACAAACATCTCAGCAGGAGCTCAATCCTAGTCGCAGTGCCTCCAGCGGTAGAGTCAACCGTTTACCTGTCAGATTCACGACATAAAATCAGTTGCATATAACGTAACATCGCTTCCACTCAGTCACTAGTGGGGGAGTGATGTGACGACCAATATGGCAACATTCAAACGACACACAAATAACACAAAATAACACAGAAACTACACGAACAACACACGAATCACACAAAATACACAAGAAGAAGAAGAGTAGCTGAACACGTAGTCAAGAACACGAAAACGAACGAAAAAGAGTGGCACTCGGATTTTTGCATATACGTATTTACATTAAAATATATAAATAATAAACATTGTAAGGCCCAAATTTTATTCTAAAATTTAACCCCACAAATTAAATGAATAGTCAAATATGAGTTTTAAACCCACTTAGTAAAAACATGTTTCTAAATTCAATAAAATTTTTCTGCAGTAACACCTATTTTTGACCCTGTAAATTACATATCAAAGACAAACATTTTTTATAAACAAATGACCCTGTGAAGTAAAATATGTTTTGATTAGTTTTTTTTGCCGCTAATAAAAATTAGTTAAATTTGTTGTAACTATTTCTCTTGGTTGTCTGCATAAACAAATTTAAGAAAAATATTGTGCACGCATTTTTTATGTGATGCAGTTATTTTTGTTGAATTTGATTGCAATGCGTACAACAATAAGAAATTTGTTTTGACAAATTTACGGGACTTTGTTTATTTGAAAATAATTATTGTTTTTGTATGTAATAGAAGGAATTTCAAATAAAAGGGCAGCGAAATTGCCAAATCTTTCTATTTGGAATTTCTTTCACTTCAAAGTAAGTCACTTTTATTAGGGATGATAGTGGGAGCTCGGACTAGTTGGTCCAGGCATATGTTGATTCGTTTGGCCATTGCTGACGATCACCATGTGGATGGCTGAACTAGTTTGGGTGAAGTGATAATGGTTGAATAACCTTCTGCTTGGCTTATGCTGGCGTAGGGTAATTTAACCAGTTGAGTTACCTTCTGCTTGGCTTTTGCTGGCGTAGGGTAATTTAACTAGTCATCCAGACTTCCATTTGGCCATAGCTGATGGAGGAATGGGCGACGAGTCACCAACACTGTCAGAAGGCGTGTGGACAACGAGCGTTTGGCAATTGCTGACGGACGTGGCCAGGCGTAACAGTAGGAAGGAACCCTTTTCTGGCTTTTGCTGACCAAGGTATTGCTTTATATTGATATTAGAGTTTCTAGAGATTAGCTATTTGGAATTTCTTTCACTTCAAGGTTAGCAACTTGCGCACCACTGCAAGCAATCGTCATACGACATTTCACAACATTCTACACCGTTTACAACATCGTGACAGCGTTTATGACATCATACAACATTTCACAACATCCTACACCGTTTACAACATCGTCACAACATTTATAACACCATACAACATTTTACAACATGCTACACTGTCTACAACATCATTACAACATTCTGCATCATTAGCAACATTTTCAACATCGCTTTCCACAACTTGATTATATTTTCTTATTTTTTTGTTAAATAATAAACGCTACTTTAAACAGAAGTGTCTCTATTATTTTACTTAGATAAATTTTCTTATAACGAACCCTGGTATACTCGCTGAGTATACCCCAGCTATAGATAGGGCCGGGAAAAGGTCGTTACAACGTGTAATAAAAGGCAGCTGTGCCACAAAGTTATTTTAAATATTTAAAACTTTCGAAAACAATTAGTAGAATTATTGAATGAAGTTAATTACTACATAAATGTACCGTATTTCACTTTTAATTTTGATTAAAGTGTATTTTAAGTGCAAATAAATATTTATGCAGAAAACTTTAACTTCAAATTCTTCACAAAATAACTATAATATAATTTAGTTTAGTTAAATAACTAATTAAACAGTTATATATATATGTATGAATTTGTTTATTTTTAGATTCAACACGATTGCTCTTTGCTACATGGTGGATATTTATTACAATTTTAACTTCATTTTACACAGCCAATTTAACAGCATTTCTTACATTATCTAAGTTCACGCTTCCTTTCAACACCGTAAACGATATTCTCTATAAGAATAAACATTTCGTATCAATAAGGGGCAGAGGAATTGAATATGCTATTAGAAGTGTATGTATATCTTAATTGTTTTCATTGATAAGATTTTCATTCAAATTATTTTGAGTATTTTATTAATATGAAATGCAATAATCAATGAGTTGAATGAAAGACTATGATTTTAACGGTTACTTGTGATAAAAGTATACATCGATTTGGGATCGAAATATAAATTTTTAATCATTTCTGTATATTTCGGACAAGTTTTGAATTTTATAAAAAACAATAAGCGTTTTCTTTTGTAAGTGTGTAACAAAAAAACTAATAAAATAAGCACTACTTTCGATGGCAACTCTGTACAAAATAGCGATTGTGTTAAGTTTTTATGTGCACAACACGTAATAAAATTTAAAGTTGAAATTTCGAAAATTAATAATAATTCTTTGCAATTAATGGTGAGAATACTTTTTTTACATGAATGTAAATAAAATATAATTTTTCATGCCTTTTAACAGTAAAATAATTAAAAGAAAAAATAACGTTTTTGTTACGAACAATGACGACACGAAATACGAATAATTAACAAAACCATTCGTTGACAGTCAACTGGAAATTATGTACGTACTTCCAAAAGTCGTTCACAATAGACAAGTTTTAAGTCTTGGTAACTACACCATTTGAGCTACTTATTAGTTAAGCGGTTTCAAAAAGGTTGGACTGATTAAGTCAGCATTGTTGTTGTTTCATATGTTATTTTTAAAATAAGCAGTTGTTTTATAGTTATTATTTTTATGATTTTGTGTGTGTGGTCGCCAGTTTTTATTGAATATAAGATTGAGCTGAATAATGAGAAATGGACCCTTGGAAGAATTTATTAAAATTAATTTACTTACATGTTAATACCTTGTGAACATCCATTCGGAATTATTACTAACCCGATAGTATTTGGCAGAAAACGGAAACTCCGTTTACTTCGATCTTAACTAAAGAAACATTTTAGTCACATGTATTAAATAAGTATAATTATATCACACCTGTGCCACTTTTACGCTCTTTCAGGGCTGCTACATACATTTTTTTTAATTACTTATTACACAAGTTTTTTTTTATTGATGCAGATACATAAAAATGATTAATTTTTGCTTCGACATTTCAAGATGTGCGGGCAAAAACAGAACGTAGAAAGTAATTTAAACTTGTCAGAAACAATCAAGTTAGTAACAAAATTTGTAAAAATAGTGGTGGCGGTTTAATGTCAAGAATAAAATATTAGTATATTCATATTTTTTTTCGTAAAAAATGAATTTTGGCTTTGCAGAATTGTTTTGTTTTTAAATTTGTTTGTATAATTCTTAAGCGTCCTTTACTCACAATCGATCTTTTTTTTATATAACTTCACAGTCTTATTTTTTTATATATCAAACTTTGGTCTTAAAGATAATAATTATTTCATTTTCGAAAATAAACTATACACACAACGAAATGCCAATGGGTTCAATAGTTTACCCATCATAGCAGATATTATTATAGAAGAGTTATTAGATAACAGTCTTGAAGAAATGTTCTCTAAGCCTAGATCGTGACGAAATACGTTGACGACCTGTTTAGTATAGTTAAAGCAGAAAAAATTGATGAAAGTCTAAGAATATTGAATTACTTTCACAAAATATTAAATTTACTATGGAAAAAGAAACAAATAATATGCTTCCCTATTTTGCTATCAAATTGTTGAGACACTATAATCACATCTTTAAAAAATGGTATCAAAAAACAACTGCATCAGGAAGAATCATCAATCTTTATTCACAGCATCCATACCATGTAGTGCAAAATACAGCAAAAAATATAATAAAAAGAGCTCTACTTTTATCAGTTCCAACGTTCCATGATGATTTAGAAAATAAATTTCGAAGAATTTCAAAAGCAAATGATTTTCCCTCTTCCAATGTGGTAAAGATTATCAAAAATATTAACAACTTTCAGAATGACATCAGGAATAAGGACAACAAAACATATAAAGGTATTACACATATTCCACAACTTTCTAATAAAATATTGGTATCTGACAAATTAAATTATAATATCACACTAAGATCTGGAATAACAATGAACGCACTATACTCCAACTTAAAAAACAAAATAAATAATTTTGATAAATCAAACGTAGTATACCAAATGAATTGCACATGCGATGGGTACGACATATGTGACCAAGAATATGTTGGGACGACTGAAAATAATAGAAAAACAAGAATGACTGGAAAAAACACAATATAAAAAATAAGGTCGGTGTGGAAGCCACAACATCCCTTGCTTTACATTGTATTTCTACACTCCATGAGCCGGATTTAGAAAATGTGAAAATTCTATACCAAGAAAATAATCATCGCAAACGATATTTCTTGGAGATGCTCACAATTAGAACTTTTTGAATTTCCCGCGCAGTTACACCAAATACAACAGTGCTGCCGTCAGCTGTAATCTACCAGTGGGCAAAGTTTTAATTTTGAGCAAGCGCGGGAAATTCAAAAAGTCACAGACTTATCAAACCGCCCTCGTATATACATTTATGCATTTAGTCCACCATTATGTATTAATATGTTGATTAGTATTTGAATCTAATGTTTAGTTTCCTGATAATGACCTTTGACTAAGGTCACAAAAAAACTATTGCAAAATTAAATTGTGATTTCTTTTTCTTAATTTTTAGTTTTAATTTTTAACAACAATAAAAAAGCGTTTCGGCTAATTAGCCTGAAAAAAACACTTTATTATAATAATTATCAATATTATTGTTGTTGGCAAATTCAACAATAATAACAATTGTTGTTGGCAGTAAAACAATCTCTATTCACCACTTTAATTTAAAGTAATTTAATTTAAAGTAATTCAAATATTTTAATTTATTTCTACTGTTATACATTATTCACTTAATCAATTTATCATATACATTTGTGTTATTTACTATTTCTTTTTTATTTTTTTTTAACACTTACGGTTTAAATTTATATTAACGCGAATTGAATTAACAAATACAAACCAACTTGAGAACAGAAAAACAGACCAACAGAGCGCTCAAGACTACTGATTACTGCCTTTTAATCAAAACTTCTAAGCGTTTTATCTATATTACCTTACCTATGTCTTACCTAGTCCTTACCTATGCTGCAAATTCAAGGTATCCCAATTACCGCAATTTAATAATTATTCAATAGTTTTTGCATAATTTGCAAAAACATAAATAATTTAAATTGCACTCGATATTATTGCATCTTTTAATTATTTTATTTTCAATGTCGCTTTCAGCTTGACACAATTAACAATTATTAACAGAAAACTAAAAATCAGCACTTCCTACCATCAAGCGGACGAGCGGACCTTTGTGTCTGCCATTGTGCAAGCCACAAACGTTGCTGCCTACTTTTAGGCATGCTTTATGTTTGACGGTGAGTTAGGATATCAACATTTATCAAAAACAACAACAACAAATATATATCATAGGAGCATACTTTGCTCGTCATATGAGACTACAGATAAGCCATGCATTTGGCATGTACAATATTGTTACTACAGAACATCATGACGAATGAAAATTCGTTTGTGCAAGGTCGCGTATTATAATGATTAAAGTAATAATTATGGTTGTAAGTTAACCTGGTATATGAATTTAGTGCAAGGTTGAAAGAAAATAAGTTTATTAAGCATATACCAGGTTGCTAAGAAAATTACGCGAGTAATATTTCCCTTTTGTTTATTCGTAAAATACATACAATTTCCATGAGAACTATGACCGATCCCACGACTAAGCTAAACGATATCTAATCGCTACTTTAATGCAGCTTAAGGTATAAGGCATTATCGTGGGAATTGTATGCATCTACACCTTGCCAAAATTGTATAAAAACCAAAACCTTTAATTATAAAATGCAAATCAATCCCAGAATTCTTTGGACTTTTAATTTGTTTTCAAGTGCCGATTAAGACTCAAAGCAAATAGGTTGAAATGCCTAGTTGTTCACAATACTAAATAAGGATATTACCCAAAAAGCAGTTTATCTGAAGTTGGTTCAAGTGCCAAATTCAGTATTCGCAATAGGAACTGGTTCAAGTGCCGGATTTATAATTATAAGCAACGATCCAAGTATCGCTTCAGATTCAATAACAAACGAGTTATTGAGCAGTTTGGATCTATATAAACAAATTCGGCATAAACAATTATTGAAATATTGTTGTTTATTTTTTAAAAAAAAACTTTTCAGTATTTTAAAATACTATTTTTGCCAGTTTTTAAAATACTATTTTATTTTAATTACATGATAAAACCAGGGCAACTGTGTACAATCGTGTAAAGTCGTAAGCATAGTTAATGAAAATATTTTGTTATTTTGCTGTTACATTTGCATTTTACCTATTTTATTTTTATAGTCAAAAATAAGCAATTTAAAATAGTCACAGCAATTCAAATTATGGATAGAATTCTTAATTTAAAAAAACAATAATTATCAATGTGTATAAGAGAAATTAAGTAAAATACAATTTATATTTTCTAGGACAAAAAAAATGTATTTTTGTTACTGATTTCTACATGTTAAATAAATTATAGAGCTTGAGTTACTGGATCATTTATTTATTTATTATATAACCTCTTTACTTTCTATTAAAATTATTTTTGCTAATATTTTAATTTAGGTCTATTCTTAAAATGCTATTTCTTCCGTTAGGGAATAAAAAAAAAATATTTAAATATCTAAAAATATCTAAAATTTTTTAAGTGTACAAGACTTTTTAATTAATCCAATAAATCCTACATCAAACACTCTATTTTTGTTTTTTTTATCATAGTTCGTCTTCGCATTTTACTTGGATAATTTTTACGTACCAATTCGTACGACCGCTGTATTTTATATTTCAATAATTTTGAATAATCATCTTGGTTCACATAGGTATTATTTTTAAACTTATCGGTATCTCAAATTCAAAAGCGAATAAAGTTCTGCTTGGTGTCTGTTTACTAGCGGCATGTATTGCATTGCTATGCGTATGCATTGCATGATGCAACCACTTATCACACTTGGTTCCATTTATTTTTACAAAACTTTTCAAAAATTCCGCTAGAGGTTAACTCCTGTCTACCGTTTCTTTCGATTGTGGATGGTAAGCAGTAGTATTGATTTTTCCAACACCCAATATTTTACAAATCTCTTTCAATAACTTGGATGTAATGTTAGATCCTTTATCTGTAACTAATATTAGGAGAATGTTGAATTTTGATATTATCTCATTAAAAAATTTTCTTGCTACAGTCGATGTTTTTGCATCTGGTAGTGTTATAGATATTAGATATTGCGAAAAGTCATATTGAAAGGTTAAACTGAGTTTATGAATATGTTGTCAAATGGCCTCTGCGATGTATCCGACAGGATCATCGGTATTTTCTTTACTTTCGAAATGTTATTCCTCCAACAATGCTAACATGCTTCTACATAATCTTTTATCTGTTTTTTCATGCCGGCCTATTTGAAGGGCTTACGAATACGAAAATAAGTTTTTACCGAGCCTTGTTGGCCTCCTACTGGTGCGTCATGGCACCTTTTTAAATCTTTTTGTGTATCCTGCTAATTCGTTAGAAATTCAGCGTAATTCTCTTTGGCTGATCCATTGGTTCACTTTCATTTACTGTGCCCAATGTTGCAATGTAATTTTTTAATTGCTTTTCTCACTGCCACCGGAATTTTACTTAGTGCATTTGCATTTTTATTTGGTTTTGCTGGCTTGTAGATGATCTCAAAATTATATTATAACAATTTTAGTCGAAAACGCTCTAGCTGGGAGTCTTGCTCCTTTAAATTTGCTGTATATTTGAAATACCTTAATCCTTATAATATTCAATAAGCACTTTAACTTATTGAATATTGCTTATTGGTTATAGATTAAGCACTTGAAACTTACTCTATATAAAGCAGAATTAGGTTTTCGACAAGAATCAAAGAATAGATTTTATTGATTGATTACTTTCTTTATTGTTTCAATTTCTTTTATACAATTTTTGTGCAATAATTTTATTAATAATAATTATACCTCAGCAACAAATTAATTGGAACACTGTTAATAATGCATAATGCAACGTTGCAAATTTCACCGTTGCTCCAGTTAAGTTGTTGCCTCAGCTTAACATAAATATTCAAAATAAATTATTTCACAATTGCTAAATTGCTTAAAATATAAATTGAATGACACAATTTAACAATGTGAAATAATTTATTTATTACTTAATTTCTACCTTAACATTTGCTATTCCCCTTAACGGTTTGTGGTCCGTAAATATTTTGATATGTGTACCCAGTAGATATGACCTAAAATTCCTAGTAGCCCAAACAATGGCTAGAAATTCCTTTTTGATTTTTGAATAACGTTTCTCAGTGCTACTCAACGCTCAACTTGCAAAATAGATAGGTAAGACCGAACAAGGCTCTTCTCGTGATAATACTGCCCCCAAGCAATTATTCGAATCAGTAGTTAAAAGAAACGGCTTCACAAATGCTGGCAACTAAAGAACTGGGGGTTTGGATATTACATCTTTTAATTTTTCCATTACCTCCTGACAGTTGTTGTCCCATTTGAATTAAGTGTCTTTTCTGAGTCGTCTATTAAGCGGTATTTTAGCCGCTTGCCGAATAAATTTTATAGTACAGTAGTTAACTAGACCTAAAAATAATTGTAATTCCTTTATGTTTCGCGGCATCGGAATCGACTTCACACATTTTGAATTGTCCGGGTCAGGAACTACTGCTTTCTCGGAACATTTGTGCCCCAAATATCCTATATCTTTTTTTACAAATTGGCATTGTATTTTTTGTATTGTATTTATTATTTATTATTATTAAAAGAAGGGATTGTGCATTGCGACCTGAAAGGTCTATTGTGCCCGTTATTCGGGTTAGAGTGTTTCTCCAAGTCCAATTTCTTTAATGAAAGACAATCCATGAAATACCCTCCTAGGTGTTTCTTCAGCTTGTGCATCATTGCCGGGCACTCCCCAAGCGCATGGTATGCAGTTTCTCTGTCTTCTCTACAGTGTCTGCAGTCTGAGTTGAATTGAATTCCTAACTTCGATAGGTGATTATTCAATCTACATTGACCGGTCCATAACTCCGTAATAATTCTTGGGCTGTTTTTGGATTGTGCTATGCAATCTTTGAAACGTTTTAGGTTGTAAATCCCTTAAAGCATTTTGAATTGTGAGCGTCCCGATATCCTTTCTTAATAGAGTTTTCTTTCGATTCATAAGAATATATAGAGTTCCTTTGCCTAGACGACAGAATGGTTCTGGGCCTATCATTCTTAAAGCTGCACCTCTTTTTGCAAGTTTGTCTGCCATTTCATTGCCTTGGACATGCTGGTAATGTCCCGGAATCCATTAGGTGCACCTGATTGTTCCAGCCGAGTATGTTTAGCTTGTCAATGCACTCACGTACCAGTTTAGATGATACCTAGTAGGATATGAGTCCCATTATAGCTGCTTGGCTGTCAGTCAGTATTGCGATATTACGGTTCCGGTAGTTACGTTCAAGGTTGAAACTGGCACATCTATCTATCGCGTATATTTCCGCTTGAAAGATAGTTGCATTATTTCCCAGTGCTGGTGAGGGAGCCGTCTGTATATCATGTTTTCTTTTATTATTTGGATTTTCTACTAGCCTTCCCAATTCTTTTTGTTTTGCTGGGCCCGGTTTTTTTGGCACCAGAATTATGGGTGAGTTCCAAGGAGATTTACTTGGTGTGACAATACCTTTGTTCAGCATCTCTTTAACTTGTCTATTCATCTACTCCTTATTAGTTTTCGGTAAACGATATTGTCTTAAATTCGTCGGTACTTGTTTCGGTTCCGTTGGTATTTCGTGTGATAACACTGAATTGTAGGAGAGCTTGTCACCTGGTCACCTTCTAGGTGATTGTAATTTTCGAATATTTAAAACATTAACGTTTTCTCTTTTTGATTAAAATTATCACGTAAAGTTATTATTTCCATTATTAACTTATATCGTCTTTTTGTATGGGTTTGCTTGTACAATTTATATTTGACAAATTATGTTTTACTGTTCAAAGTCACCTAAATCAATAAATTCTAGAATTATGTTTTTCTCTAAACCTACAAGACAATCATTGCAGTTGAGAACTGATGCGTGTCCTATCCCATTCCTGACTATTTCTCCAACGTATACTCTTGACTTTAACTCCTTTTTGTGTGTTATTACGTCCCCAATGCTTATACCGACTTCTACTGGAATCACTGTTAATACTTTTGCTGAGATAGTCACATTTTTTGCTGCACTAACACACCTCACTTGATCTCTGTGACATAATGGTAATGTTGCTGCTAGTTTTCCACTATCAAACGTTTTCAGTTCTTTTTTATTGAGTCGGTTATGGAACGATTCCATAACTCATCTCAACCCAATAAACCATCAACTGGTAAGCCACTTCTTTTAGGCATTATATGCATGTTGAAATTAAATTTTGAAAGTTCCCTATGTGCTATTTCTACTATTCGTTACTATTCCCTAGGTATTAATATTGCCGTCAAATGCTCCAGTGGGTTCCTTTGTCGCTTTTGTGTCTCTATCAGCGATGCTTTCTAAGGCCTCTTCTTTTATCACATTCGTATCTGATCCAGAGTCTACAAGAAGTAATAGTCGTTTACCCCCAGCTTATTCGCAGGGTACTATAATATAACCGTCATCGACCAATTTTTGTTCTATAGTTCGGGTATTGTAATTTGTTTCTTTTTCATAAACTCTTTCCTTGTGCTTCACAATTTTTATTGCTTCTCCTTGATGTGTCTGATTTCTCCATGTGTTTTTAGACTCCAATTCTTTCTTCTTCAATAAAAACCATGCCAGCAAAAACATATAAACGTAACCACTGAATTGTAAACAATATTTCATTACCAATTCCAATTTGTGCAGTATTTGTTTTGTCTCTCCATACAATATGCCCACACATGCCCAACCTTATTACAAAAAGTGCATTTCAGTTCTATTGGAATATTTGTCTGCTGATTCCGCTATAGACACCAGCTTTGCAATGGAATCTTTCTTTAATCATATAATTCTACGTCTTAAATGATTGTCTCTTAAATCTTTTATAAAACACCTAACAGCTAGTCTTGTATATTCTCTTAGTTGTGAAAAGATTTCATTCTCGCCACATTGGTTTTTGATTTGCAACTCAGCTTCAGAAAGTAGTGCTTCTAGTCGTCCTCCAAAAGAGTTTCCTGACTCATTCAACCTTTGTCTACTATTTGTAAAATCTTCTGATATGTGTTCTAACGTTCTTTTCCTGAGACATGTACGCTTAATGTCCTTACCTAATTCTCTAATAGAAACAAAAGATCTGTTGACTATATTTTCATATGCTGCGCCCACGAACCGCTGTTACGGACCTCTGCCTGCGGTAGTGCTTGTTGTACCAACTCCCACCCGTATATAAAATTAATGGACTTACTCTCCTAATTCAGGTCGCTCTCTTCCTGCAAAAAAAAAGGGGACTACTTTTGCGATAGTTCTATTATAACACTTATCGATATAATTTCACTTTCAGTCGTATATCAATATTTTTCGTTGTCTTTTTCTGTAATATAATTTTTTTTTCTTTCTTGACTTTTCCTTAATTTATTTCCTTTGTCCTCATCTAACTCTAAATAACCACTAATATATTGTTCTGTGTTTCCTTGACATCGCAGTGCATTTTCTAAACTCTCTGGTTTTCTGCATGCCGCAGTAATGCTGTCAATTTCTCTGCTCTTAAACTAAGTTGTTTGCACTTATGCTCAAGTCCGCTTTTTGCATCCTTTAAAGATTCAATCGAATTCTGTAGCTCTTTTATACCCCCTACCTTTCCTATTTGTTCCCTGATGTATTCTAACTCATCTATTCTTGCAAACCTATTATGCCCAATGTGTTCCTTATATAATTGTAAGAATTATTTATCCGCGTTTATTTCAGCTAATTTCTCCTACAATTAGGCTAAAATGCTTTCGAGGTATCTTCTTAATTTAATTTTAAGTATCTTCTTAATCTTCTTAATTCCTGCTCTAGAAAATTAACTTTATCATCCATTTAATAAATACTAGATGCAAATAATTAATTTTAATTCAACGTTTTTGAATGTTTAATTTATCATTCATAAATTAGTTGTTATTATAAGTTCTTATTTAGAAAAATTGTCATTAAGAGATGATGTAAAAATTTATTTATTAAATTTATAAATATATATTATACATTAATATATATATATATATATATATATATCAATTTTTTGCTGGTCAGGCACCACCAAATCTAAAGGACAGAATACTCTGTTCTTTAGATCAAGTGAACTGGACTACACTTCAACAGAGTATAAATTCCTTGATGTTTGTCATCCGGAATTATGTGAATCCCAGCAATATATATATATATATATATATATATTATACATTAATATATATATATATATATATTAACATTAATATATATTATATATTATTATTATTATTATTTGAATGTTACATCTCAGCGGGTGCTATTGCTGGGATTCACATAATTCCGGATGAAAAACATCAAGGAATTTATACTCTGTTGAAGTGTAGTCCAGTTCACTTGATCTAAAGAACAGAGTATTCTGTCCTTTAGATTTGGTGGTGCCTGACCAGCAAAAAATTGATGCATCGAAATCTAAGGCCCTTTACGGAAAACATGTGAATTATCTTTGGCAGCCATTTATTGATTTGCATTTGTCCAACAAATGGCTTTGTGTAGGGGATGTATTTGGTGAAAGTGAAGGTTTTGTGTGCGCAATACCGGATGGCGTGGTCCCTACTCGTAATTATCGCAAACATATTCTTAAAGAACGAGTTGAGGATGACTTGTGTCGGAAATGTGGTTAAGTCCCAGAAACAATGGATCACATTATCTCCAGCTGTTCTGTAATGGCATCAAGGGAATATCTAAACAGGCACAATGCAGTATGTAAGGTAATCCACCAAAATCTTGCATTCAAGCATGGATTGATCTCTAAAACTTGTCCAATTCACCAATATAAGCCCACTGAGGTGCTAGCAAACACCGATTTTCATATGTACCGGGATCGACAAGTTTACACAGATCGACCAATAACACTTAATAAGCCTGAATTCCTAGTGGTTGATAGAAGGAATGATTCAGCATAACTGACTTATGTTGCTATTCCGCATAATATCAACATTGAGCAGAAGTATGCAGAAAAGAAGAGCAACTACATACCACTGGCTAGGGAAATCAAAGAAATTTGGAGACTTCAGCGAGTGGTTGTTGTACCAATAATACTATCAGCCACTGGTATAGTACCCAAAACCCTCACACACTCTATGGACATACTTGAACTCTCTAAACTTCTAATAAATACTATGCAGAAATACGTCTTGGTGAGGGAAACGATCAACATTCTTTAAAAGAAGCAACACAATTTAATAGGTGTAGAGTCTTTGCCAATAAAATAAGTGCATAGCGTTATAATATAAGTGCATAAGTGTTCGTAGTCTTGTTATATCGAGCACTCCTCTACCACCAAATTTTTTCGGTAGACATATCCTTTCCACAGCAGATTTTGGATGACGCATGCAAAAGTCGCACATTAAAGTTCTGAATTTGCGTTGGATTGCTTCGAATTCTGTGTCCGACCACTTTAATATACCAAAAGAGTACCGCAGTAATGGTATGGCATATACAGTTTGTCTCAAAAAGCTAGGCAAAACTAAAATTTCTTCACGTTTTCAACTTCAACAGTTAATAGCAATAAGTTGATATTTTTTGTCATTATTTTTTTCTGTTATCATTCTGTCAATATTTTTGAACCAGAATACGATCAGAAAAAATTTATTCTTAACAATTTACAGTTATTAACAACGAAATAAAATAAAACATCAAAATAATTACGGTCTCAAAAAGAACGGCAAAATTTTAAATAAATAAATTCAATGGTTCTTTTTAAGAAAGCAAAATCAAAATGTTTTTCTTTAATACTTTGTGTGCCGACCTTCAGCTCTTATTACAGCTTCTTACCTATTTTTCATTGATCCAATAAGCTTTTTTATGCCATAGTCAGTTGAAATCTTTGTCCATTCTTTTTTAATAAATTGTACCAATTGATTTTTGGATGCCGGGCTCTCTTTGCTCACCTTCTTCATTAGATGTGCCCACAAATTCTCAATAGGATTTAAGTCCGGGCTTTGGGCAGGGGTGTCAATATTTTTGCTGCAGTTATATAACAACCAGGACATGCATAAATGGGATTTATGTTTAGGGTCGTTATCCTGATACATTTTAAATTTAAGCTTATTTAAGTTATTTGGGTCAACAAAATTGAATTTCTGCACACTTCTTTTGAGATCGGTTTTTAAAATATCTATTATAAGTACAAGTTCTTATCCCTATTTTCCTCGAAAACTCTTATTTCACCGACGCCTTTGCTTGATATACACGCCCGCACCACAACTGACAATTTGCCAAATTTTATTGTTGGAATAATATTTCTGTCTTCTAGTGCTGTAAGTGGTTTTCTCCAAACTCTGTTGGGACCATCGTCCCAATATAACATTATTTTAGTATCGTCACAAAAAACTACATCGTCCCAGTACGTTATTGGCAGAGCAATGTGTTGAGTAGCAAACGAAAGCCTTTTCAAAATGTTTTGTACAGACAGGAGTGTTTTTTTTGTGGCAGCTCTACATGAATAGTTATTATTTAAAATAACTCTTCGGACAGTATGATGTGAGATGTTTATACCACAGTCGTTTTTTAGCTCCGACGCAATCTTTCTGGTGTTTATGAAGGGATTTTCATCAATGGCCTTCATTATTTTACGTACATTTCTCATAGTTAGTTTTTTGGGTCTGCGCGTTGACTTCTTATAATCATGTCTTCCTTCATTTTCTGCACGGGATATGATATTGTACACCGTTCTTAATTTTACGGCCAACATTTCCGAAATTTCTTTGACGGACTTTCCATTGTGACAATGGTAGTATACTAGCTGAATAATATTTTCATTTATGTATTTTCCACCCATATTTAATTTAACAAAATAATTATAACTATGCAACATAATGAACTCTATTAGCTTACTTAAAACTCCAAATTAAATATTATCACATAATTGTTCGATTTACCGTTAGATTTGGCGTCAATTGCTTTGATTTTTCCAATGTTGCAAAAATTTTACCGTTCTTTTTGAGACAGTAAGTATTTTGATGTTTTATTTTATGTCGTTGTTAATAACTGTAAATTGTTAAGAATAAATTTTTTCTGATCGTATTCTGGTTCAAAAATATTGACAGAATGATAACAGAAAAAAATAATGACAAAAAATATCACCGCCTTATTGCTATTAACTGTTGAAGTCGAAAATGTGAAGAAATTTTAGTTTTGTCTAGCTTTTTGAAACAAACTATATATTAATCGCACTTACTTTATTTTTTCCGGACAGTAAAGATTTTAATACCAATTTCACGCTATAGATAAACTCATCCATTAAATTATTTTTTAAATCGCTCTCTTTTACGTGTGCACCTTGCAATATACCTAAGTACTTATAAAAGTCTATTTCAGCCATGAGTGGAATATGCAAATTCTGAAAGCTATGTTCTTCATGCGACTCATGAACACTTCTTCGGATGACTCAGATTCGGCATTTGTCCAATCCAAATTTCATCCGAATGTCTTTACTAAACATATCCGTAAGCCGTAATAAACTTTTAAGATGTTCATCAGTTTCAGGGAACAATTTAATGTCATCGAGATACATTAAATGACTCAACTCACACTTGCTGTTCAGCACTCCATATATAATGGCAAAGCCATGTCCTTTAGCAATTTTTAATAACCATGAGAGAGGGTTTAGTGCCATACAAAACCAAAGAGGACTCAGCGAGTCTCCTTGAAAAATACCTCTTTTTATTTGTATGACGTCTGATAACTTAACGCCATCAGCCGTAGGTACCGTTAATATGGTACTCCACCCTTTCATGACTACCGTAAAATTTTAATTAACTCAGGATCTATGCGATATAGGCGTAAGATTGGAAATTCTCCGGCCTTTTTATTAGATTTGTTATAAGCCTTGCAAATTGGTTATGGACACAACGAAACTGTTTGTACCAGGAATTCTGCACTTTATCCAAGCCTGGCGCTTTCCAATTACTGGATCTTGCAATGGTTTGCCGTATTTCGTCCTCAGTTACTTCCATAAGTCGCATTGTGGCAATATTGGCATAACGATTATGTTCGGCATCTATCCACTCTGCATGCAGAGCATGGACTTTGGATGATTCCCACAGCGCACTCCAATAGTTCTTTGCTTCTGCAACTGAGAAAGATGCATATTGTCAAGTTGAACCAAGTATAGAGAAGAACCGACATTATATTTTGTTGGATTTTTAAATGTAGAACACACCTTTTGAATAAAAACACGTTGTCTTCTTTTCAGAGTATTATAACAACTGTCGTTATTTATTAAATTAAAATATGAGAGTAAATAAAAGTTTATTAAAGCTTGACAAAAATATTTATATATGTGTAGTGTTATTAACATTGTCAGAGAATTTAACTTCAACACTCCTCCTCAATGTTTATAACATAAAATAATTTTATATAAAATAATTTTTTTTATTATAATACTAAGTTATAATATGTGTACAATTTTATCAATTCAATAATATTTAATAATATCATGCATATATTCATTATTTTAAACCGAGAGCCATAGTTAATTTACAGTGATTAGTTTTTTGTAAGTTTTTGGTAAAGATGTCTGCCAACATTATATCAGGTAGACAGTATTTTAAATCAATTTCTTTATTACTACATGCCTCACGAACAAAATAATATTTTATATCTATGTGCTTACTACGAGCTTGATATACAGAATTTTTAATTAAATTCATAGCACTCATACTGTCACTATTTATCATAACTGTTCCGCTATCACTAAATCTTATAAGTTCTGCCCAAAGTTTTCTTAAATATATAACTTCTTTGGCTGCAGCATAAATCGCCATATATTCGTCTTCTGTGCTGCTTAGAGCCACTGTAGTCTGTTTTTTTCTCTCTCATCTGAATACGCTTCCTACCAAGGTAAACGCATAGCCCGTATACGATTTTCGATCAGTGCATTGCCTCCCCAATCTGCATCTACATACGCTTTAATTGCTGCACCACTCTTATTGTAAAGCAGTTTCATGTCGCTGATTTTGCTAAGATATCGTAGAATATGCTGCCGTTAAATGCTCAGAGTGAGGATCACAATTTCTCTGGGCTAGCTTGCATACTGAGTGCAATATATCAGATTTTGTATTAATAGCAATATACATTAGTAAGCCAATCAATGACTGGTATTCAGTTATGTCAATTTTATTACAACTTTCATTTATGCAATGTACCTGAAAGTTTGGTTCAAGAGGTGTGGAAACTGGACGACTCATACGATACTTCTTTAAGAGCTGCAACACAAGTTGTTTTTGACTAATAGTCAAAGGACCAGGTGGGTTTTCACGCTCCACGTCCATACCCAGAAAATGATTTATAGGACCCTTATTTACTATCCGAAAAACATTAGAGATTTTCTCTATTATTGCGCCCAACTCACCTAGGTCTGTATACACAAGCAACAAATCATCCACATACACTGCGATGATATTTAAACATTTATTGTTATTTTTTCTGTATACACATGGTTCGCTTTGGCATGACACAATTTCTATTTTCTCCAATTCCTCATTCAATCTGGAATACCACATTCGGCCTGACTATCTAAGTGCATATAACGATTTTTTGAGCTGAATCACTTTATTGTTTTGGTTCTCGAATAATTTCGGCTGCTCCATAAAAATTGTTTCTTGGAGGTTACCATTCAAATATGCTGATGAAACGTCAAGGTGATGGACATGAAGTTCATATTCTGCTGCTATAGCTAAAATCATTCTTATGATTTCGTATCTCACTACCGGCGAAGTTATTTCAGCATAATTGACACCGTATTTTTGACTACAATCTTTAGCGACCAATTGTGCTTTATACCTCTCGATGTTTCTATTTGCATCGAATTTCACTGCAAGAACCCATTTACAACCGATAGCTTGTTGCCGTATTGGTAGCTTCACCGCGTCCCCTGTATGATTTTTTACAAATATATCATACTCCTCATGCATAGCGCGTCTCCAGTAAGCGGACTGTTCGCTCTGTAGAGCTTCGAAAACTGTTTCTGGGACTACTATATCAATTGACGTCTTGACTGAAGCTACTAAATTTACAATATCACAATGTGGCCTTGGTCTTAAATTATAACCAGCTGTTGTACCAGTTAGTCTTCGGATTCTTGAACATCTGGTACATCGTCTTTATCTTCCTGTGGTGTATTCATTTGACTATTTTCTTTGTTGGCAATACAGTTCCCTTCACTGTTTTTGAGATTTTCAGTTAAAGTTTCAAATTCACAATCTGGAATATAGCGTTCAAGATTACTTGCACTTAATAAGGGTAGAATATCAATATTGGTATTATTGTTAAAATTTTCAACGAAATACACAACGCGACTTATAATAAGCCTTTTATTTGTTTTGTCATATAGTCGATATGCTTTCGATTTTTCTGCATAGCCAACCATAACCATTTCTTTGCCCTTTTATCGAAATTTATTTTTGTCCGATTAATCAAGAGCTATCGCCAAGCAACCAAACACTCGCAAATGACTTACCACAGGTTTCTTTTCCCACCAAGCTTCATATAGAGTCAAGTTCTTTATTGTTCTTGTTGGTGATCAGTTTCTTATATATGTTGCAGTGTTAATTGCTTCACCCCAGAACTTCTCGTCGACACCTGCGTTTCAGATCATATTGCGTGCAATCTCTACTAAAGTTCTGTTAACTCTTTTAGCAACGCCATTCTGTTGTGGAGTATGAGGCACAGTCAATTGTCTAAGAATACCATTTTCATTCAAATAATTATTAAATTCTGTATTTACGTATTCAATGCCATTATCACTACGTAACATTTTAATTTTTTTACCTGTTTGACATTCAACCATGCTTTTAAATGATTTGAAAACATTTAAAATTTCTGATTTTTGTCTTATAAAGTACCGCGAGTTATCGCCTACAAAAGTAACAAAGTATCTGAATCCTCCTATTGAATTAACATTTATTGGTCTACAAACATCACTATGGACTAAATCTACGATATTTATTGTTTTACTTTGAGACGATTGAAACGGTTTAATATTGCATTTGTATTTAAGACACACTGTGCAGTTTATATGTTTTTGATCTGAATCAAATTTTAAGCCCAGCACTAGTTGTTAAATTTTTAATTCGATTAAACTATTTACGTTTAAGTGTCCGTACCGTCTATGCCACAGAACTATATCGTCATTTACATTCTTATTAAAAAACAATTACGTTTTTAAGTCGATTGTTTTGTTTAATATTTCACAGACAAATAATTGCTTTATTTGTTTTGCTTTTAATACAGTTTCGCCGTTTTGATCATCAATATACGCGTTATTTTTATCGAATGTCACTTTATAACCATTGTTTGCTGCCTTGCTTACAGAAACAAAATTACATTGCAATACCGACACATACAACACATTTTTTAATATAAGTTCACCCATGTGACTTTTAATTCTCACGTTACCACGTCCGTGTTTTCACCGTGTTTCCACTAACTCCAAAAACAGAAAAAAATGATTTTGAATACTCTGTAGTAATTTTTTCAGTTCTCTTAACAGCGAAATGGCCTTTCTGTAGCGAAATGGCCTTTCTTCCCACATTTGTAACATTTAAAGTTATTGTTTTTTCTAAAATTCTTATCTTCTTTACCTCAGCTATTTCTTTTGGCGTGATCGTTGTTGTAATATTTCTTGTGATATTTATGGCCTGATGTAGCAACTATATCCGAGCCTGGTGATTTCCAGTTGTGTGTTTTCAAGATAACTTCTGTAACTTCTTCAGATGTAAGGTAGTTTGCTGACATTTCTTCAAGTTGCTGGTATCTTCTTCTCTCTTCATTGATCCAGTTCGCTTCAATGCAATGGCTTACTTGACTAGACCATATAGACGTTCAATAGCTTTCGGTATATTCTTTACTAGGATAAGTGTCTTTTCCGGTGTTCGATGGTGTTACCTTTCTAAGACTTCTGTAGAAGATTTTCTCGTTTGTATTAAAATTCTTATTATTTTCGCGTCTTTTATTGGATAGTTTATATTTTCTTTGTCTTGGTATTTACACTTTTAGTTTTTGTTTAATAGTATCTCTTGTTAATATTGCGTTTGAGTTATTAGCTTCATATCTTGAGAGTCTATTGTATTTTTGGTATATTTTTTGTATTTTATTTTTAAGTCTTCTAATCTTATTGCCTGCTATATAGTTATTAATTCTTTCTAGGTCACTTCGAAGGTTTTTAATTTTAATTTCAATTCTTGAATCGTTTTATTTTTTGTGGGTTCTTTGCTTATTTTGTTATTGCACATATATTTAATCTTGTATCCCATTTTTATTGCAACTGTCACAGCTTCTGAATAAACAAGCGTGTGTAAATCTTCTAAATTATTAATTTGTGGAGCTCTTCTGGCAATAATTTCATTATTTACGTATTTTATCACTAAGCTAAGTTTTTGGTTAGAATTTATTTTTGGTATTGCAGGTCTCATAAGAGGGTTTATAGCTGAATATATCTCAAATTGTTGCTGAAAGTCACTTTCTGTATTTGTGAATTGGTTACCAACTATTTCTGGTTGTTGTACCACATATTCGGCTCCTTGGGTTTAGTAATTTGCTTCCAAAATGATGTCATCACTTGGTGTTGCAACAAATTCTTGAGTTTGGGGAAGATTTGCTATTAAGGACTCTTTAATAAAGTTACGTCTAATCTCTGGGATAAGATTATTTCTGTGAATTGTACGAATTTGGTCCGCCAAGCGTTGCTCTGATACATCGTAGTCGGGATGTTGTTCTACGAAAATTGTGCGAAGTTGTGTTCGATATCCTGTGAGATTTGTTTCCTGGTTGGTCACAATGTGGTATGTGCGGAGGATATTTTCATTTTTTTCGTTTGTCTGTTTTCTGCGCTGTCGTGGTCTGCCAGCTGTAGTGAGAGCTACATCGGTGTGTGCATGCTGTTCACTTACAGATCGATAGTTGCTATTGCTTGTGTTCTGTGACTCACTTATCATATTTGACCCAGGTACCAAGCCAAATATGCGAGAGTTGTGATGCGATTCCGACGCGGTGGGGTTATCCGAAGTCCCCAGGTTGTTTGTTTGATTTGTACTTTCTATTTTGGTAGCAACCGGTACTACAGCCAGAAGAGTCCAATTGCACGAATTTCAATACTAATAATACAAAGCTCTTTAAGGCTTTGTGAACAAAGTCCAGAACTGAATCTAGAGAAGAGCTCTTAATCTGTTCTGGTGACAGAAATTTCATACAAATTTCTTCTGTAAGTTATTAAAGCTGGACGATCACAAACAATATGCATAGCAATTTCCTCATCTGATTTTTTGATACCGGACTAGACAACCATATGTCATGATAGGACGTTCTTCTGCCTGATACATATCATCTTCGCGTTAAGGCCCCAAGTTTTGCCTATACAGGACCGCGTTATCCATAAAACATGTAGTGCTTTGATATATACTTTATTTAAGGGTGTATTCCAAGTGAGCTTACCATCGAGGACGACTCCTATGTACTTTACTTCACTAGAAAGAGGAATACTAGTGTCATCTAAATTTACAGAACCTACGTCTAATTTATATTTAAGTGTAAAAGGAACAACAGTAGTTTTTTTCTAGAGTTATGGAGAGACCCTCACCTTCGCACCACGCCAGAATGCCCCGAAGGTGTTCTACCAAGATCACAGATAGACTACTGTCATGTTTTCGTCTGCATATCCGATGGCGTTACAATTAATATTCTCCACTAAGATTAAAAACTCATCAACGACCACCGACTAGACCAAAGGACACATCACTCCACCCTGTGGGCAACCTTTTGCGACCTCAACAGCTACAGACGTCTTGGTTAAAGTTGATGTGATTTTTGAAGCATTGCCTCAATATAAAAAATAATATCGAATTCAATATTCCTGTTCCTGTTATATTCCTGTCAAAAGCTTCTTCTATATCCAGAAATGCACAAAGCGCTTTTGTGGGCCTTTTCTTTTTAGCAGATTAAGTTATGCAAGGCCAATTCGGTATATTTCCCTTTGGAGTAAGCGAATTGAGTTTTGTGAAAGAGTTGGCTTTTAGACAATTCTGTACGAATATAGAAATCTATAAGTTTTTCCATAGTTTTCAGAAGGTAAGATGAAAAACTAATAGATCTATACGATTTAGCGTCATCACGTGGTGTATTACCATTATTGGTATAAACATCACGTTAACTTCTCTCCAAGATTTATGTATGTACTTCCTAATAAGAATATCTATCACGTCACGTAATCACGTCCTAGAAACTTGAAGGGACAAAAAGAATTTATTGCCCACTATATTTTATCAGTGTCAAATATGAGACCAGGGCCCTGTTGCACCAACACTTTTCACTTTGCACTTTGCAAAACTTATGAGTGACTTTTTTTTGCAAACTAAAAGTGAAAAGCGTTGCATCAAAGACTTAAGATGATTTATTTTGCACTTTGCAAATAAAGATTTTACTGCAGAGTTTTTGTATAAAATGCAAAGCAAAGCGTTGCACCAAAAAATTAGATCACTTTCATTTTGTATTGGTTTTTGAAAGCATTTCGTTTCTGTTTGTGTTTTTTTTTGTTTCTTTGGTATTTTGATGCTATGAGTACATGATATATGCATAGTACGTATTCATGAGTTTAACAAAACGTAAGAAAGCGTCATCAAACTTATTTTAATTTTAAGTTTATAAGTAGCTTATAGTTTAATAATTTATTATAGTATAGTTAATTTAAAATATTGCATTTAAATTAGACAAAAAAATATTTAATTAATGTAAATAAATTAATAAAATAAAATTTTAAACTTATAAAAATTCTGGTAAGATATCCTTTCAATTATTGCCAAATGATAAACAGCAACTATATTTATTTTAAAAACAGCAATGATATTTGCCTAAACTAATTTTCTATTTCTATTTTTTCTTTCTTTTGAGATTGCTGCTAATGTTTTAAAACTATTTTTATTTATTTATTAACGATTTCTTTCATTTTATGCATTTTGTCTTTTATTAATATACATACGAAACTTATTTTTTGTGTAAAGCAATCATTTACAAAATTTGCAGGGTGAATTAATCATTTCAAAGTTTTTTGTAAAGTTTTGCAGTTTACTTTTGCAAAGCGCAAAGTAAAAAGTATTGGTGCAACAGAAAATGCAAAAAAAAACTTTGTCAAATATTTTACTTTCTTTTCTTACTTTACTTTTCATTGAAAAGTACATTGGTGTGCAACGCTTTGCCTTTTTTGAGAGTTTTCAAAACTTTGTATAACTCAATTCTCAAATTAATGCTTTGTGTTCTCAATGAGAGATAAATGCTCAAAAACTGATAATAGATTGCAAAGTGTTAAGTGAAAAGTGTTGGTGCAATAGGGCCCAGATAGGGACCTCAATTGTCAGTCTGGGTGTTCATAGCTTAGAGTGCACCTATTCATGGATGCATCACACGTAATAGAAAGTGCACTCGTAACAGATGTTGCAAAGTTTCCACGGCATGTAGAGACCATCACTCTTTTTCAAGAGACCAATGTCATTTGTATGAGACTTTCTCAACACCATGTGAAGGTGGGCTATTTGCAGAGTGTTCTCAAAACTGTTACAAAAAGTTTTCCATGACCTCTGTAACAAAAAGTAAATCCAAAATTACTGGACCCACTAGTGTTAGAACAGTCACTTATGCCCAAACTGTAAAGTACTGAATCACAAAGCAACAACGCGTTGTCAATTATCTTAACAAAACTTAATCTACAAGAAGAGGTGTTTAAAACCCTCGAACAACGTCTAAGCGTGCTAGAGCACAATATGCAATTTTTAGATTATGACTAATCGTTTGAAACTATTCTTATGGAATGCGAATGGCTTAACAAAACATAAAAATGAACTCGAAGTCGTATTAAATAGCGAAAACATTGATATCGGTTTAATCGCTGAAACTCATTTTACTAAGCAATCGCACATAACGTTTAAAAACTATATTCTATACCATACCATACATCCTGATAATTGCGCTAGGGGTGGCAGCGCTGTCATAATTAGAAACTCGATAAAACATCACTTACTAGAACAATATAGCACAATCGAATTTCAAGCTACTTCTGTTTCCGTGGAAACCTTTAATCAGCCGCTGGTCGTAACTGCATTATATAGTCCTCCCAGGCATCAGTTGAAGTGTGCAGACTACTTATCTCTTTTTAACCGGTTTCAAGGCCATCACATAATTGGAGGAGACTTCAATGCAAAAAATACGCTTTGGGGCTCAAGACTTAATACAACCAAAGGAAGAGAAATGTACAAAGCCATGCAACTCGCAGCTTGTAATTCAATTTCAACAGGTAAACCAACGTACTGGCCGTCGGATACTAGCAAAGTTCCAGACCTAATAGACTTCTTTGTCTACAAAAATATTCCACATCTCACCTAACCATCTCAGAAGGCTTCGACTTTAGCTCTGACCACTCACCAGTGCTGCTGATAGTTTCACAAAATCCAACAATAAACCAGAACACACTCAAGTTAGCAAATAAATTTACCGACTGGAAATATTTTCAGCTTCAGCTTGTACATTTGCACAAGTTTGATCATATTGTTAACAGCGAGCAACTAGATGACGCAGTACTTCATTTCACTCAGCAATTGCAGATGGCAGCGTGGAACAGTACACCAACACCAAAACTCCAAACTTTACATGGTAAAAAATACCCACCCTTCATCACAAAAAAGATTACGGAGAAGCGAAAATTGCGAAAACGTTGGCAAGCAACAAGATGTCCGTTAATTAAATCGCAACTAAACTGAGCAACTAAAAAGTTACGCACATCCATCAAATCATACAAAAATAATACCTTTAATAGTTTTCTGATGGGCCTCACGGCAGACAAAAAAAATGAATACTCTTTGTGGAAAGCTGCTAAATCATTTAACAGACCAATGCAGCAGTCTGCCCCAGTAAAAATAAACGAAACTCACTGGGCTTAAACAAATTCTCAAAAGGCGAACCTGTTTGCTGCACACCTAGAGAAAACCTTCAGTCCAAATGAAGGCCAAGATGTTATTGGGTCAAGTACAAATTGCCCCGAAGGCGACGCTGCAATTGTTCCAGTCACTACGGAAGAAGTGAGAAAACAAATTTTGACAATGAAACTCAAAAAATCTCCTGGTTTTGACTTAATAACGGCTGAAGTTCTTCGGAACTTACCCAATAACTGCATCATCTACCTATGCGATTTAATTAATTCGTGCCTCCGTTTGAAACATGTACCCATTTTTTGGAAATTCGCTGAGGTAATTATGATACCCAAACCAGGGAAGTCTCCCAATGATGTATCCTCATATAGGCCAATATCTCTATTGCCAACCTTATCGAAGCTTTTTGAAAAACTACTACTAGCGCGTTTATCACCAATAATTGAGAGAAGACGCTTAATTCCGGATCATCAATTCGGCTTCAGAAAAAATCATTCAACCATCGACCAAATACATGTAGTCGTAAATGCCATTGAATCGGCGATGCAAGAGAAGAAAGTGTGTTGTGCCGTGTTCTTAGATGTATCACAAGCCTTCGATAAGGTTTGGCATGAAGGATTACTCCATAAACTTAAATCATTATTGCCTATACAATACTGTAAGCTGCTATCATCGTATCTAAACGACAGGTACTTCAGTGTTAAATATGAAGATGCACATTCAGCACTAAAGAAGATTAGCGCAGGCGTCCCGCAGGGGAGCATTCTTGGGCCCATTCTATATCTCCTGTATACACACGACTTACCCTCTGCAAACCAACTAGTTACAGCAACATTTGCAGACGATACTGCGGTTCTAGCAATCGAAAACAATATAGAAGACGCGACGGCTAATCTGCAACACACAGTCAATCAAATTGCTTCATGGGCAAAAAAATGGAGAATCAAGCTAAATAAGGAAAAATCAGTACATATAGTCTTCTCATTGAGAAATTATAACCATATTCCAATTCATATCGATGCCACAAAAATTCCACACGCCAATGAAGCCAAATATCTGGACATTACGCTCGACGCTAAGCTGCGCTGGAAAGCGCATGTTAAGAAAAAACGAGAAGAGCTTGACCTAAAACTAAACAAATTTTACCACCTTATAGGCAGGCGCTCTAAACTGGCAATCCACAACAAACTAATAGTCTATAAACAAATACTGAAGCCGGCTTGGAGTTATGGCATACAATTCTGGGGTTGTGTCAGCAAGAAATACATTGCAGCTATCCAGCGCTTTCAAAATAAAGTACTACGATGCATCGTAAATGCTCCATATTACATTAGAAACGGTGATCTCCACCGTGACCTTGACATACCAAGAGTCGACGTCGTGGCAAAAAGGTGTGCCATTGCTCACAAACAGCGATTGAAAACACATGTCAACGTTAGAGCATCCCGTCTTCTCCAGGTGGTTACAATACCTAGACGGCTAAAAAGGAAAACAGTGGCAGACTTAATGAACAGCGAGTAGCAAAATAGCTTCATTTTTTACCTTAAATATTCAAATCAAATTGCTTATTAGTACCTTTTTTTTGTTATTTGTACTAGGTGCAATATTAAAACGATTTTTGTTTTTAGTTGAAGAATCGTTAATAAAAAACAAAAAACAAAAAAAAAATACCTCTGTTTAGATTTCCTAATCTTTTTCTTCCACGCCTTCCAGCACATTTTGTAAACTACCCACACCCCTGATCGTTTGTCTGAATTAAAAACTACTATCCTACTATCCCTGCGCATCACATCAAGCCTGTTGTTCCATCATGGCAGATACCGTCTGGATGTACGTGGTGCAATCTTCCATGCATCTTAATGCGCTTGAGAGACAATAGAGTTTATTTGGTCTGCTGCTAGTTCGAATTCATCAGTATGACTCACTGAATTCAACCTAGTCGTAAGTCTGAAGACATTCCAGCTGATGTGCTTACTTGAAGCTTACGAAAGATTAAGGTCAAAGATTTCACTTCTAATGCCATTAATAAAAGTGGTTTCAGAACCATTGTTGAATTCGCTGATGTTATTACTACTCAAGTATTCTAACAGTATCTGCCCAGTATAAAGTGTGGTGTGCTTTTACATCACAACCAATTATAAATTGCAAATTATTAGATTTGTAGTGACTTATCAAGTTTGTGATAAGTCACATATCAACTTACTTGATTGATGCTGAAGGCCTTTTGTATTCCCATCGACTGTCCATGATTCCTGAATTAGCGCTATGGCTAACCTTTTTATGGCAAAGGTCCTGCATAAAGTGGTTGTTGTCCGTTTTGCATGGTGCAGGTTCGTCTATCCCGTGCGAGAGAAACAACCGTCAAACTCAGATTTAACCTCGTCCGAGGCTAACTCGATGGCAGTCTCAATGATGGCCTCTTGTAGCTGTGCAATTTGTTCCTGATTTAGGGGAACTTAGCCAAATACAGAGGAACAAACCCTAAATTGATCCCCTTGGCCTAACTTGCTAGGCCTATTTACTGGCAGAAGGCTAATTGAAACTAGAGGTCATCTAACCCCGCGACCAGGTTTCAACAGTCACGGTGTTCCACCGTAAATTAGGGGGTTGAAGGGGGGGGTAGAATCAAAACACAACTATGTCTTTCATACTTTCAGTCAAACCCATCGTGTTTTCCTTTACCCCGGCGACCTCAAAGCAGCAGAGTCATATCCTAACTGTTCGGAGACCATCGATCTTATGAACAACTAAACTTCCATTAAAGGCCGATCGATTAACTGATGAATTTAGTGAATAGCACCCAAATGCAAAAATCTACATTCTCCTCGAGACACTTAGATGCTAAAAAAAAGGCCATTCGGACGATTCCAGTCAGCCCACATAAAACACAAAAGACCTGCACACCAAAGTAAACTACTATATAAGACAGACACAAATCCAAAAACTACGTATAACATAGACTACATGGACAACACAAACTATCTTAAATATAAAGGTAGATCTTAGTTGTACACCTTGTTCTAGCAAAACATGCATATTCCATCAGACAGACAGCAGGTGACTGTGAATATCCATTAGAATAGTCCGAGTTGAAGTTAAGCCCCTACTTTACGTCAGGGTGCCTACCGCGTAGAGGTATATTACTCTTATTATATATGTAGGAAATAATATTTATTAATGGATTTCCAGTTATTTAATTATTATATATTTAGGAAATAATATTTGTACAATTTAACTTAGTTATTGTTCATTAAATATTCAACCATTATTATAACATAACTTCAATCACGCGAGCACGAAAACAGCACCAATCTCCGACATTGACTTCCCAGGATTACTGACTCTGCTTGTTTCTTTGCTAAACGCAGAGTTGCTAGGAATTACTGCCTACAGTCGCCCATCCGACTCCTCATCCGGCCCGGATGACAATTACTCATCTACCTCTGCATACTGCCATAGTTTCATATAGTCGCAGCTTGTTAAAGTTGTATTTGGTCCTTCAAAATTACTCACCTTACAAACTTCGTATCTACCATTTCGATTCACTTTTGTTATCTCGTAGGCACCTATGTACTCGTTTGCTAACTTTTTGCATAAAAGAAACTGAGTGCGTCTAATTGCGACTAGGTCGCTTGCCTTATATACCCAGTCCAGCTTTCGTTTTTTGTCAATTGATTTCTCGTATTCGGCTTGTATGTGTTGTATCTGCTGTTTTGTTTCTTGTCGTAGAATGTTGCGCTCATCATCAAATTTTTCCATAAGCTCGTCTTGTATAATTTTTAAGACATTGTTATCTATTAGATCATCTCGCATTTTCACCCCCAAAGGAATTTCGAAAGACGAGAATTTTGTTGTTATGTGAACAGATTTGTTGATTACGCGCCGAACGTCATCCATAAAGCAATACCATTATTCTGGACACTTCCACGAAAGTTTTGATATAACGATAATAATCGTTCTGTTGACCCGTTCTATCTGCCCATTTCCCCCTGGTATGTCTGTTGTTGTTTGCAGGTGCTCGATCTGTTCCTTCTCGCAAAATTCAGTAAATCTACTAGATGTGAAAGCCGACAGTTTATCACTTATTATGCGTGTTGGATTCCCAAATATTTTACGCTACTGCTCGTTTTTTACTAACACTTCGTCAGCACCCGTAGACTTCATTGGTTACAACCATACGAATTTGCTGAAACCGTCTACCATCGCCAAAATATATTTATATTTCTTCACTGTCCATTGGATCTAAATGATCTATATGTAGTGTGCATAGAGATATATCTCCTTTGTCGTTTGTATGCAAAAATCCTTCCAGTTTGCCTTGCTTCTTATTGAATAAAATACACTTGACCCAATTTTTGGTTATTTTATCAATTTTCTGGTCGAGATGTGAAATAAAGTACAGCTGCTTTAATTGATGTGAAGCTTTCATAATGCCAAAGTGCCCTTGATCGTGAACTGTTTTTATAACTTCTTTTTCCATGCTACGAGGAACCACTAACAAATTCAGTCCGTCTGCTTCTTTAAATAAAACGTTGCCGATTTTTTTGTAATCCATATATTGTTTCGATTCTAGTATATCTATAATTGCCTTACGGTGATCATCGCACTTTTGAGCTTTTTCCAGCCGTAAACATAACTCATTTTTCGTGTCCACAGTTAATACTGCATATCTACTAAGCGCGTCTACATGTTTCATTCGATTACCATTCCAAATTAAAATCTTGCATCTACATTATGTACCGAGATACTGATGTAGATATTTCTTCTTTTGTTGTTGTGTATTTGTACGCGTTACAATCTGTAATTAGGTCGAACTCGATGCCCAGTAGATAATGTCGTGGTTTCTTCATCGCCAAAAATGCTGCTTTTGTTTCTAATACGTAGCTATGCTGTTTGGCCTCTGTAACTGTTGTTTTTTTGCTCCAAAAATACACCGGATGTAATTTCTCTTCAAATTCTTGCAAGAGTATAGCGCCAAATCTGTCTTTGGATGCGTCCGTATGTAACTCCGTTCGATTTTTTCTTAAAAAAATTTTCATCACCGGTTGATTAGTTAATGTTTGTTTCAATTGTTGTATCGCCCTTCTCTTGTTTTCGCCTATAACGAGTTTCACGATTTTTTTTTCAATAGGTTCGTTTTCAGCGGTCTTGCTATTATGGAGAATCCTTTTACTAATTTTCGAAAAAATCAAAAAAGTCCCAATAACGATTGAACTGCTCTTACATTTTTCGGCACTGGGAAATTTTTTACCACCTTAATTTTCTCATCGCTTGGCTTTATGGCACCATCTTCAATAATTACACCTAAAAATTGAACTCTTCATTGCAGGAATTTGCATTTCTTCCAATTGATGCGTAAACAGTATTCCACCGCAACTTCGAAAAATAGTGTCAACTTTTTCAAATTTTTCTCTTTGGTTTTTGAGAAAATAATTATGTCATCCATGTAGATTGCTAGGAAGTCATCTTTAATCGGCTGTTTTAAAATGCAATTAATGTACCATATAAAATTTGCAGGTGAGTTGCAAAATCCAAAAGGTGCGATATTGAACTCAAATAAATCATCTTGCGTTATAAACGCTGTATATAATCTGCTATTTTCTTCAATTGGTACGTGCAAGAATGCGCTTTTAATATCCAAGGTACTAAATATCACCGTCCACCACATCTTCCATATTTGGTGTTGGGTATTGGTCTTTAAATGCCAACTTATTAAGACGTCTTTAGTCGACACATATTCTTTTTGTTGCATCTTGTTTAGCTGCTAGTACGACTCGACTACAACACTTTGACGTTGATTTTCGAATAATTCCCTCTTTAAGCCATTCTTCAACCTGTGTTGTGATTATTTTTCCCTCTTCTGAAGGTTTTCTGCTTGGGGATGCGTATATCGGTTCTTCCTTTGCTAGAATAGTTTTCATTTCGACCGGACTTTTACTCCATTTCATTGGTTTATAATTATTTTTCAACTCTTTGATTTCTTTTTCATACTTCACTTCATCTTTACTTATGGAAATATTACTTATGGAAAGTTTTGTTGACGCACCACCAAAACCAATAATATTTCCTTTATATTTCACTAGTTTTCTATTCGCAAAATGTTTTTTATATATGCTTTCTTTCATCATTAAAATGTCTGCTCCACCGTCAATCAGACATTGAAACTTGTTATTGTTTATTTTTTCTTTGTTTAGTTTCTTAATTTCTGCTGTGCAGTTAATTTGCTTTGAAGATTTTTCCACTTGCCTATTTGTACAGTTTTCAGCAAGGTGACCGTGCGCATTACATTTAAACCATTTTTGCATTTCCTTACATTCACGATGTTTATGTTCTGTTGAATCGCAGTTGAAACAATGCTCTTTTCGCATTTCATCATGTTTGTGATATTTATCGTGCGTCTGCTTTACTTTGTTTATACGTTCATATATTTCGATTTGTTCTCTTAACTCTGCATAGTTTTTTGCGCCATACAACGTGATTATTGTTTCTGGTTTCCCCTTTATGCCGTCAACCATATATTGCATGATTGACTTCTCCTCAACATATCCTGCCGCCCCATTATTACGCATGTGTAAAATGTATTCATGTACACTTTCCGTATCTTTTTTAATTCTTTCGCGCAACTGGTTGTGTATTACAATGCTCGAAACCGTGTATGCAAATTCTGTTGTCATCAGATTTTTAATAATAAAAGAAAAGCTGTTGGGGAAAACTATCCAAGGGAAATTATGAGTCTAATAAAAAAAAAGGAAACTAAGGAAAAGATGGCATCAAACTCGATCTCATCTAGATAAAAGCTGGCTTAATGAAGCTACTAAACGTTTAAAAACCGAGACTCGTCTTATCAAAAATGGGTCAGTAAAAAATTATATATCATCACTTGGAGTTGAGAAAAAATCAGAATACTTATTGTAAAATCGACAAAATACTTAAAGAAACCCATTAACTTCACACCAACGTTCAAAGACAGCAATGGAAAATGAGCTAGAAGAAATGAGGAAAAAACCGAAGCTTTCGCAAATAAACTGACAAATATATTTCAGTCTAATGATGTAACACTTCGTTCAATAATGTGTGTGACTGACAAATAGATGGCGGCACTAATACTAAGTAAATATTTTTTTTAGAAAGTGGCAACCTTGTTAGGCTTACTGTCAAAATCATATGTTAATCCGACCATTTATTTACAACCTACAGTGCTTTAAGTGACGCTACTTTTGAGTTTTCAAAAAAAAATGAATTGAAAGCAATTCCGTGTGCTGATTTATCATTTTTTTTTAATGAAAAAAAATACTGTTCAATGCCAGGAATGGCTTGAAAAATATTATTCGGACTCTGCTCCATCAAAAAAACATTTGTAATTGGTATGCCGAATTCAAACGTGGTCGTACAGACACCGATGACATTCCATCTACTGGACGGCCAAATGATGCTGTTATTCCGGAAATCGTTGAAAAAACACTGAAAATGATTATGTCCGACCGTAAAGTGAAAGTGAGTGAGATTGCTGACATTCTACAGATATCAGCAGGCAGTGTACACACCATAATACACGAACATTTGGGTATGAAAAAGGTGTTTTCCAAATGGGTGCCGCGTTTGCTCACACTGGAGCAAAAACAATAACGAATCGATGATTCAAATAGCTGTTTGGACATGTTTACGCGCAATAAGTCGGAGTTTTTGCGTCGGTACATCACGATGGATGAAACATGGATCCACCATTTCACTCCAGAGTCAAATCGGCAGTCTGCTGAGTGGCATGCAGCCGGTGAAAGCCGCCCAAAGCGACCAAAGACGCAGCAGTTGGCTGGCAAGGTTATGGCGTCTGTATTTTGGGATGCGCATGGAATAATATTCGACTATATCCAGAAGGGGAAGATCATCAACAGCGACTATTATATAGCGTTATTGGAGCGTTTGAAAGACGAAATCCCAAAGAAACGGCCTCATATGGCGAAGAAAACAGTTTTGTTCCACCAAGACAATGCACCGTATCACAAGTCGATGAAAATGATGGCAAAATTGATCGAATTGAGCTACGAATTGCTGCCGCACCCACCGTATTCTCCAGATCTGGCGCCCAGCGACTACTGGCTCTTCGCAGACCTCAAAAAGATGCTCCGTGGTAAGAGATTTGGCTCAAATGATGAAGTAATCGCCAAAACTAACGCCTATTTTGAAGGCAAAGAAAAATCGTTTTACAAAGGCGGTATCGAAAGATTGCAAAAGCGTTGGAATGATTGTATCTCCCTGAAAGGGGACTATGTTGATGAATAAAAACGAATTTTAGCAAAAAAAAATGTGTTTTAACTAGTTAGTCACACACATTATTGAACGAAGTGTTACAGTGTGATGAATTACTGATTGTCACAGAGAGTAGAAACCAGCAAATCGATCGAATAACAAAACGCGATAAAAGCAATAAAAGACTTGAAAAATAAAAAGGCGCCTGTCTTTGACCTTATAACATCCGAAGTTTTAAAGCAGGTACTAGATAAAGCTGTTCGTAAACTATTAATTCAATTCAATGCAGCAATAAATCCAAAATATATTCCTAGCCTATGGAAGATCGTATAGGTAAAAATGATTCCAAAAGCTGGTAAGCCGCTAGAATGCATATCGTCATATAGACCAATTTAAATTTTACCAACCATTTCGAAGGTCCATTCGAAAAGCTATTCTACAAGAGACCTATAATAGAATCCGAAAAGCTAATACCAAACCATCAATTTGGTTTTCGTAGTAAGCATTCGACTATAGATCAAGTACCCGCATTGTCGATGAAATTGAAAGGGCTATAGGGGGGGAGGGCCGCGTGCCCCTGGGAGCGAGTACACAAGGCAACGTGTCTGATTGCATTTAACATGGAAAATGCCAGCGCAATTCTTGTTGTCCTCAATCCAAGTTGTCGCACAGCCTCCTCGTGGCACCCCTGAATAGTTACCTGGCACCCGCTGGGTAATGAACTATTAGTGCGTACGGCGAGTCTCATCCCCAGGACTTTAAATTTGGGTTGTGCACAGGGTTTGGTACCCGTCACGTTAAATCAGCCACCAATGAAGGATGCAAGAGTGCCGCGGAACTGGAAATCGAATAACGTTGACGACCAATGCACACGATTAAAGGACTATGAGTTACGGATATGCACCTGGAATGTCCGGACCCTCTATAGGGAAGGTGCCTCTATCCAACTGGCGGAAGCCCTCAATAAATGTAAGGCTGACGTCACCGCCATCCAAGAAATGCGATGGACAGGACAAGGCTGCTCTAAAAGAGCAAACTGTGATGTATACTACAGCTGCCATGCAAATAGACGTGAATTTGGATGCGGTTTTATGGTAAGCAAGAGATTATTAAAATTAGTCCATCGATTCACACCGGTGAACGAAAGGCTTGCCACACTCCATGTCAAGGCAACATTTTTTAACATCACGTTAATCTGCGCTCACACACCGACAGAAGAAAAGGACGACTTGACCAAAGATACCTTCTACGCGAGAATCGAGGAAATTTATGACCGCAGTCCCGCCCACGACGTTAAAATTGTTCTCGGGGATTTTAATGCAAAGGTCGGAAGAGAAGAAGTCTTTGGTCCAACTGTCGGACCAAAGACTTATGGAAGCCTCCATAATTCAACCTCCAACAACGGTCTAAGGCTAATTGATTTCGCTGCGGCGCGAAATATGTATGTATGTATGTATGTAGCACCAGATTCCCACACCGTGATGTTCACAAGGCAACGTGGCTATCTTCCGATCAAGCAACACGAAACCAGATTGATCACTTCGTGATTGACGCAAGGCACGCTTCTAGTGTGCTGGACGTACGTTCATTCCGTGGTCCAAACATCGACTCAGATCACTACCTTGTCGTAGCCAAGGTACGCATGCGGCTTAGTACCGCCAACAATGTACGCTCCAATGTTCAGAAAAAACTAGACGTTAGTAAGCTGCGATCACGAGAGACAACCGAAGTCTTCGCCGCTCAGCTCTCTAGCCGATTAAACAACCAACCCTCCCGTCCCGATAATCCCGGTAGACAATAGGGACATATCTCTCACTCCCTACACACAACAGCGGAAGATGTCCTTGGTTTCCAACGTCCCCCACGACGAAACCAATGGTACGACGAAGAATGTCGCCAAGCTACTGCTGCGAAGAACGCGGCCTATAAAAGGACCCTGCAGTCAGCAGCAACGCGAACCGTGCATGAACAATATCGGGAGATGAGGAAGGTAGGGAGGTGCCTATTCAGACGGAAGAAACGAGATCAAGAAAGGCGTGAGCAAGAGAAAATCGAAGTGTGTAGAAATAGGAATGATGGTAGTAAATTTTATCAAAAAGTCAACCGTCTGACTCAAGGTTTTAAGCCTGGTGCATCAACCTGTAAGGACGAAAATAGTAATCTGGTTACAGATACGCAGAATGTACTGAAAGTATGGAAGGAGCATTTCTCCAAACTACTATCTGGCGATGATAACATCAACTCTGCCATTGAAGAAATGCCCTCTGTATCCCCAATCGAAAATGATGACGTTGAAATTCCACCACATAGCCATAACGAAGTGTGTGTTGCTATACAGCGACTTAAGAACAACAAAGCGGCAGGCGCAGATGGCCTGCCTGCTGAATTGTTTAAGGCCGGCGGCAATATGCTGATAGGGTGCATGCATCATCTTATCTGCAGAATATTGTTAGATGAAAGTATGCCCAGCGATTGGAATCTCAGTACCCTTTGTCCTGTCTTGAAAAAATGTGACCCGACGGTTTGCGCCAACTATCGCGGGATTAGCCTAATACCTGTCGCGTACAAGATTCTTTCAACTGTACTATGTGAAAGGTTGAAGTCACATGCCAACTCACTGATTGGACCTTATCAGTGCGGCTTTTGACCTGGTCGCTCCACCATTGATCAGATATTCACACTGCGACAAATCCTGGAAAAAGCCCACGAACATAACATCGACACTCATCACCTTTTTGTCGATTATAAAGCAGCTTTCGATAGCCCTGTACGATCACACCAAAATGTATGATCACACGCTGAATCAAAAGTTGAAATCAACTGTTTGCAAGTACTGAACTCTTAAATCCAGTACTTATGTTGACTTATTTGAACACGAGAACCACTGAGCACTTGAACCCAGTGATTTGACGATTGTCCTAAATTATCCTGATTACTGAACACTTGAATCCAGTAGTCAGGTATTTATATGGTGTAAATTGGGTACTTGAACCAAATCTACAAGCTATTAGAACGAACAAAAAAGAATCGATAACGAATGTGGCTTCGCATCAATTGAATTGTCAAAAATTCAATTGTGCCTTTTATTTAAAATTGATAATTAATTTACAACAAATAAATTAACTAAAATAACCTTGACCATGCATGCCAAACAATGAACTTATTGCAAACTGCAAGAGTGCATTTTCTTGCAGACGAAATTTAACGCTTTTGTTTTCATGTGCCAACAGAAGCGTATGACGTATTTTGGGCATTGCATTGACAACGTTATTTTTTACACCAAATATATTTAACACAATTAATACAATACAAATAAAAATAACAAATTATTCATACAAAATTAATAACAACAAAATATTCATATATATAAACAAATATTCAACAAGCCCCATTAGGGATCGCATTTACGCCGCAATGTCTGAGCTGGTTTCCCTGCAAAATTAATTCGACTTTGCAGAATGACGCTGAGCAATACCCGTAGCTCCGTCAAGGTAGGATCGAGTCTCTCTGAACCTTTTGATACCGTGCGAGGCTTCAGACAAGGTGATCCCTTATCATGTGACCTCTTCAATTTCGTCATGGAAGTGATCATGCGTAGGGCAAGTGTTCATCGTAATGGAACAATATTCTACAAATGTGTCCAGCTCCTTGCTTACGCCGACGACATTGACATCATTGGGCGTAGCAAGCGTTATGTCACAGCTGTTTTTGCTGCTATCGAAAAGGAATCTGCAAGAATGGACTTAGCGGTGAATGAGGGAAAAACGAAGTGTATGTCGGCTACTGGTAGAAATATGCGTCGCTCGGACACCGGGCTAGTGGCTGGCGACTATACTTTCGAATCTGTCAAGGATTTCATCTACCTTGGCACCGCCGTAACGAATACAAATGATGTCAGTCTGGAGATCAGATGAAGAATCACCATTGCTAATAGGTTCTACTATGGGCTCAGTAGGCAATTGGGATGTAGAGCTCTCCCTGTGCTGGATGTTAAACTGGAAACATGTTTGACGTTGCCATATTTTGCGATTTTGAAGTCTTACATTACCTCTAGGTTTTTTTATATAAAACACGAAAACTGCTATTCAAATCTTTCTGCGATAAAAGCTGGTGTACCTCAGGGGAGTGTACTTGGTCCACTACTATGCCTGCTTTACGCAATGGACTTACCAATAACACCTGAAACTAAAATTGCAAAATTTGGTTGATGATACTGCTTTTTTGGCGATTACTGACTCTGTTGAAGAATCAATAGCCAAATTACAAACAGCTACAGATTCGTTAGACAATTGGACAAAAATATGGCGTATCAAACTGATTTCTGCTAAATCTGTTCATGTGGATTTTACAAATAAAAAAATGCAGTACCTTACTATTTCGATCCAAGGTATTCAGGTACCATATGCCAACACTGCAAAATATCTTGATATAACATTGGACGCAAAAGTTCGATGGAAGGAACACATAAAAAAGAAACGAGACGAGCTTGATATGAAGTTGCGAAAAATGGAATGACTGATTGCCGCAAATTCACACTATCTATGCAAAACAAGATTCTGCTATACAATCAAATTTTAAAACCTGTATGATCGTATGGCGCTGAATTATGGGGAACGCTAGCCAAAGTAACGTCGATCAAACGTTTCCAGAACAAGGTTCTACGGAACATTTTAAAAGCGTCATGGTACATTAGGAACAGCGATATACACCGCGATCTAAAATTGTCCACAGTCGCTGAAGAAATAAAAAAGAAAGCAACAAGTCACAAATTGAGGTTGCAGCAATATGTTAACACAGAAGCTGTTAACATCGTAACCTCGTATGGACAACAAAGAAGACTAAAACGACGAAATGTCGCTGACATGACATTGAATTAGAATGTAAAGTAAGTTGTTTAGAAAATTGCTTATTTATGTTTGTATATTATTGTATATTATTCATCAGATTTAAGCTACTCGTTATTTATAATGTAAATAGTTATAACAATAAAAAAAAAATTAGATTTTTAAAACCTCATAAAATTGCTGACCATCAAAGATTGCTCAAACAGTTTTGCCGTTTTTGTCATCTTATTGCGTGCGTACACCAACTTTTGCGTGTCTGTCCATCCATACATTTCCGCTATAGATTCGAAATTTTCGAACCACTTCGACACTGACATATTTTTTTTTCCTGTGAAGCATGGAATCATCTGGTCTGCATTTTTACTTGCTCTTGCATTAGCTTTTTGTGAGTATTTTACTGTGAGTAGTGCTATTAAGTCTTTTAGTTCCGTATTTGCCATGTCTGCGTTCACCAGGGTCTTGCTCGAACACTCTCTTTTGTTATCTACAGCGTCGCTGTGTTTCTCTGTAACTTCTCTTACGTTTTCTGTTCCCGTTTTCAGCATCTGCAATTCGAATTTGCTGTTGGTTATTAGCTCAACTGCTAATTTTAATTCTACTTATTTTTAATTTCTTGTGTTAATTTTCGACTTTTCAATGTTTTCAACTCTTCGACGTAATTTTAGCATAAAGCAACAACTGCAAACAACTTTAACAACTGCAAACTACTTTACCACTGCCAACTACTTTAACAACTGCACTTTTGTTTTTCAGCAACTTTTCCTTCTATTTAGCTTCGGACGAGCCCCCAAATATAAGAAATAATATTTATTATTGAATTTCCAGTTATTTAATTATTATATATTTAGGAAATAATATTTGTATAATTAGCTTAGTTATTGTTCATTAAATGTTCAACTATTATTACAATATAACTTCAATCACGCGAGCACGAAAACACCACCAATCTCTACACTGACTTCCCCACGACTACTGACTCTGCTTCTTTTCTGCTTTGTTCCTTTGCTAAACTCAAAGTTGTCACACCTGAGTATTACTGCTTACATAAATTATATATAACAAATGTTATATCTTATTCAAAGCGTATTAGATAACATATATATGAATTTTTCTTTTTTAAATAAACAATTTCAAAACACCATATATTTCTCATCAATAACTTACAATTGTTTTTTCCATTTTTCCTTTTTGTTTTATAATTTCGTTGATACTTGTCTTTTTATCCGGGTCCCTTCCACTCCTTGTTGTGTTGGTTCCACGTTGCACATTTTGTTGCCATATATTGGTACAAAAACGTGTACCGGCTGCGCCAGAACTGTTGTGGATAAAATAAAAAAACACCATTGTTGGTTTTTTTGTTTATTTTTATTGTTAAATTAAGTAGCAATTTAAAAGGAAGGACTGGCTACTTACTTGCTTCCTTAGACAAGCTGACGAAAATAAGAATCAATGTATTTTTTTTTCGTTTCCACCGTATAACAGTAACTAAAGAAATTGTTGTTGTTAAATTTGTTTATTTCTACTGTTTTACAACGAATTGCAAATGATTTATTTCTTTTTTTTATGTAAAAAAATGATCAATAAAAAACATTGTTATTGACAGTAAAACAATTTCTACTCACCGTTTTCAGAAAAATTGCACAAGTTTTGTGTAAACATTAATTTAAACTAATTCGAATATTTTAATTTATTTCTATTGTTATAAATTATTCACTTAATCAATTTATAATATACATTTGTGATATTTACAATTTCTTTTTTTCTTTTTTTTAACAATTGCGGTTGAAATTTGAATTAACAACTGCAAGCCAACTTGAGAACAGAAAAACATATCAACAAAGCGCTCAAGACTACTGATTACTGTCTTTCAAACAAAATTTCTAAGAGTCTTACTCATGCTACCTTACCGATGTTTTACGTATGCCGTCAATTCAAGGTATCCCAATTTCCTCAATTTAATAATTATTCAATAGTTTTTGCGTAATTTGCAAAAACATCAATAATTTAAATTGCACTCGATATTATTGCATCTTTTATTTATTTTATTTTCAATGTCGCTTTCAGCTTGACACAATTAACGATTATTAACAGAAAACTAAAAATCAGCACTTCCTACCATCAAGCGAACGAGCGAACCTTTGTTTCTGCCATTGTGCAAGCTATATACGACACTACCTAGTTTTAGGCATGCTAAAACAAACCAAAACGTCCTTCATAGTCTGGACGAAAACTTAAATTACTTTATGTTTAACTATACGTTACTTTGGACTTATAAACAATTTACCTGTGTCTTTCGACTTGCTCTTGAATAATTTGAATGTCGGATTTAGAGGTAGTACCCAAAGTTCGATGCTATGTCGAATTATTGGCATAATTACCATTTTATATACCAGTGTTTTTTAGGAAAGTGTTGATTTAAGTACTAGCAATCAATATAGTTGGCCAAACTTTTGTTTCATTTTATTTCTGTTTTGGATAATGTGATGTTTCCAAGTGAGTTTTTGGTCTATTATTATTCCAAGACATTTGGCTTTGGTATATCATGCAGAAGTAATTGCTTATCCACAAATTTTCCTTGTGGAAAATCACTTGTGTGGTTTTGTCTGTGTTGATTTTTGTACCCCCCAATCAGAAACCATGTTTAGATTCTTTAGTAGTTCACCTCCGCGAGTTGTACAGTATTGTTTGCGAAGGCAGCAATAATTTTATTTGCATTAGCTGAGGTTGGAAAGTAGCTAAAGGATAAGGCCTATTACTTTCTCAAAACTTTTTACGGTTTTGGGAAGAATTTATTTTTAACCCATTTTGTACCTCCGTGTGGTACACCACGCGGCTAACTTTGAAAATTGTTTAAAAATATATATAAGTAATTAATTCAATGTTTTTTATTTTTGTTACTTAGTTTGATATCTTAATAATATAAAAATACATATTTCGAACAGTTTTCATCTGTTCATGAGTTAACCTGGTCCGAAATAAAAAGTGTCCAAAAAAATGCTTTTCTTAATTAAATGAGAATTAAAACAAACTGAAATATAAACTAATATATTTGTTATAACATGTGTTCACAAAAGTCCAAATATAATTTTCGTAATTTTTGCCGAAGCCTTAGTAACAGTTACGTACCACCAGACGTCGGCGAAAAAAGGCGTGTGGTAAACCACACGCTGGGTCCCATAATACTATAATGATGAAACAATGCAATATAAATGTTTGTCGTTAAGTAATGAAATAAAATGAGAGTAATATCTCTAATAAATATCATACTCTTCTGATCTACTTATACTTGTGTTTTTTACTACGCATAATAATAAAAAGTCTATTTTGATATTTAATTGCTGGTCGAGTTAGTCTGAAATTGAAGGATAGGGCTTACAGTTGTTCATTCTAAAAGTTCTGTCTTTAATTTTTTACTGTAAATAAATTATAATATCGTGCCTAATATATCTAAGAAATGAGGAACTATTGCATATTATTAACAATTGGAGCGAAGATTACACATTAGTGCCAAGTGAAACTCCGCTAACTATTGAATTAATATTGAATAATAATGTTTGCCACCTGATAATGTTGCTGGTGAATTGGACAATGAAATGATTGACAATGATGAAATATCAACAAATCTTACATCCGACTTTAGATTTTTGTTCTCCTTTTTTGAATTCCGTTTGTCTAATTGTGAGAGAGTATTTTGGTACTACTGAAGTTGTATACGAAACAAATGCACAAGATTATGGTGGTGTTGTAAAAATGCCTGAGTCGCAACTATTTACATTAAACTTGTAAAACCAATACGTTTCGGTTATAAACTATCAACCCTTTCTTTGGATAGTGTGAATATCTTCCAGTTTCTGCCATATTCCAGTGCAAATGACAAATACAACAAACAATTGGGCAACATACTATATGATTTCATTGAACCCATAGTAAATGTGTAATACTATAGCAGACAGAAAATAAAAGGTTGGTGTCCCGCAGCCTCAAGTTATCAACAGCTACTACTGATACATGGGTGGCGTTGATTTACATGACAATAGAGTTGCTAACTATCGTATCGGGAATAGAAGAAAAAAGGGGTGGTGGCCATTATGGGTACAGTTTTCAGATAGCGCTGTAGTAAACGCTTGGAATCTAAATTTGTTTGTCGCTGCCTCTACCAACACAAATCCAGTGCCTCAGTTAGATTTCATGAATTTCATTGCCAGAAACCTTCGTGCATCAGAGAACTCAATTTTCATTACAGAAGCTACCGCTTACAATGATTTGAAAAAGGAAAGTCACAGTGCAGCAGAAGATGTTTATCTTTCGGGAAATTTACCACGTGTAACCGGTATGCATGCTCCCATACAAACTTAAAATCGCCATGTGGCTTTTGGTAAATATCATATTTGCGAACGAAACACATATAAAAATGTTTGTACTATCGAAGGGAGAAAAATGTGCTATGGGTCCCAGCGTGTGGTTGACCACATGGAACTTCTCTGGAAAACTAATTTTCAAAAAAAAATTTTAATTTTGCAGGGAATATTTTTAATGTAAAACAAGACCTTTCGGAAAATTGCACCATAAAATTGCATGTTTGAACTTACCTGACACTTAATGGTTTAAGTATATTGAAAAGATTGCGTATAAAGATAAGGCCGTTGTTAGGCAGTTCTCGCAGAATCTTACCATTAATTGCGTCATATCCTGAAGTTTTTTCACATTAAATTTTTTCGCAATCACATTTCGCAGCTTCTTCATGGTTACTTATTTAAATCTTTATTTTTAATGTTCGTAGTGGTTAAATAATTATTTGTAACTGTAGAGTGGTCATTATTAAACGTCCTCATAAAGTAATCACTTAATAACTCAGCTTTTTTCTTTGATGTTTTTTTCCAAGTGTCTAGGTTATTTTTTATCGGTGGTTTGTGCGACTTTGTTGATTTTTTTCGTAGCTTTCCATAAGTACGTCGCTATATTTATTTACTTGTCTTTATTTAATAATTGCTTTATATATTTAGTTAGTTTGTTTATTTGCATCTTAATTACAGACTCTCGGTTTAGTAGCCATTGCAACTCTAAATTGCCATTATTTCCTTAACTTCTGGTGACTATTTATAATATTTGGTGACCATTTTTAATTCAGGTGTAAAGTCAATTACGGCTGCTATAAGTGCGTTGTTCTGCAGTGCTGTTGAATTTGGATGGGCAGTAAATAGCCGCAATTATGAAGTACTTTTTAGATATCTATTTTATTTCGACTTAGACTTTTCACTCAACTAACTACATATTTAATGTAGTTTCCAGGCAACTATTTTCAGGTTACTTATGTTGGCCATCAGTTTTCGTTATGATGTTAAGGATCGTAGTTACTTGTTAACATAATTGTTTCACCATCTCTTTTAATTCTTTTCATTATTTGGTAATACTTTTGTTCCATATTGGGAATTCGGTGTTGTGTCAATTGCCTTTATTAAAATATCTAGTTTCTCTACTGTTTGGACAAAAAGCGGTGGTGGTTTGCTGTTTTAATTTGTTTTGTAGCATTTTCGTCGATAACGCTTTTTTCGCTATTAATTTTGCCATTCTCATTTTCGTCCGATAAGCATGCGAACCTGTTTGCTGAGTATTATATAGCGGTGCGATTGTTGACATTATTGGTTTTTGTATTGATGTTGTGGTTGTCATTATGCTAGTTGATAATGTGGTGGCAATGGTATTTGTTGTATTACTTGCAGGTAGAGTGTATACGATGTTTTCGACAAGTGTTTTCACGGGAATTTTATTCGGACTTACAGAAGCATTTAGCGAAGTTGTAAAGAAAGTTCGTGCTTTAAGTAGTGGTCTTTCATCCACTACTTTTTTGTGAAGACATTTCTGTATATGTATTTGCGTTTTTTGATAAGAAATCTGTTAAGTTTTTAATTAATTTAATTTTATTAGCTGTGGTAATTTCACTAGCTATTTTTGCTATATTTGTTTTAGTTTTTGGTATATGTAGAGAATTGATTGTAAATTTATCATTTATTTTAACGTCTTCTGTACTAAGCATAATATAGCCATTTAAGCCATTTTCACCTATTTGAGAGTGCCGACGTACAACTCTTTCACAATCGCTCATGCAATAGATTTACAATATAGTTACGGTTATTTAATTATATTTTAATTATTTAAAATTGTAAATTTATAAATAAATAATATTATTTATTTTTATTTGTTTTTTAAAGATACTTGAAAATTACGCTGCGGCAACACCACATCTATAACTGTTTTGAGCAAAACTCAACTTTTGTTTTGATGTTTTTTGCAAGCATAAAATTTGATTTGTTTAACAAAAATTATAATATTTACAAAAACTGAATATCACCGTTCATTGTCATTGTTTTTCACATATTCCTTTTATTGATGATCAATCGCTCAAATGATCATAACTTTGAAATTTAATCATTTCCAAACAATAAAAGTTACGGAGTGATCACCTTTCGTGCTCTTTTTGCAAAAGTGAATGCATTACATTTGAAATTGAGTCAGCAAAGCTCACTTCAATACTTCTATTGCAAATAAAAAAGAGAAAGCAACCCTGTAAAGCAGAATGACAGCTGAAAAACAAGAAGAAGATGAGAAATGAAAAAAGACAAATGTGAAACGCACGTCGGTTTTTAAAAGAATATAATTATAATCACAACTGTTCGTTTATATGATAATAATAAAAATAATAATTAAAATACGTGTAGTATTTTGTATAACATAAACAATTACAATCTCATTTCCCATCTCACCGTGTAAAAAAGAAAATTTATAGTAACTTAAGCGTTTGTTATTAATTTCGTTATTACTTTCGTGTGTTATTAATTTAATGACATTATTTCAAAATTCTTTAATAAATAATGAAAAATATTCTCAAAATATTTTATAGAAAATGTGATTTATTAAAGCATTGGCAAATTAATGTTTTTTTTTTTTGTTTTTTAAAAAGCATTGTTTTCACAGAAGTTTTAATACCGAACGTAATAAATTTATATTGAAATATTGCAACTTCATATTAAACAAAAAAAAATAGAATTTATTGAAATAAAAAAATTAATTTGGATCATCTACATTAACATGATTACATGATTAAGCAAACAAAACAAATAACTTTTGCAAAAATAGTTTTCAGGTAAAACACTTATCTGTTGCGAATATGTATTATTCTATTTCTTTTACACTTTTGGCTTAAAGGCCATTATTATGCGTCCAGATATTGGTTGGTTTTTTTGGGTTTTTTTTAACCGCGTTTGTCTTCTTATTTTGTAGCTTTTGCTGGATGATTTTCTCCGCCATTACAGCATTTTGGTTGCATTGTTGGTGATTTGTTACAATCAGATGTAGTATGCTTTCCAGCACATATATAGGTTGTTTTCTGCAGTAATTTTTTGTATGTGCAAAACCCTGGAAATTTTTACATTTCTGTTAGTGTTTATGATTTTTGACATTTTATGGATTTTGTTAACGTCTTTGTAACGTCGAATGAAATTAACGCGATATTTAACGGATCTTTAGCTTTCCATATAACCTTAATTACTGCTGAAATTTAAGAATTGCTTTTTTAAGTCTGCGAGTACTGACTTCGAGTCCCTCGTATGATGCAAATTTTTTATATGTCCTCAATCGGTCTAAGTTGCTTGTTTTTATATGAATACCATGAAGCATTCCTGTAGTCGTCAATACTAAAAACGTTAAGTTTGTAGACTCTGTTGTTTAGTAGCTTGACAGAAAATTATTTATTTATAATTTTAATAATAGACTCCCTATAATAGTCTACATACAATATCATTACAGGAGGTGGACGAGGTGCACGTCTGCCTGAAACAGTACCATCATCAATACCTGGTACTTTGTTTTGTTTACAGTCGCTATTTGTGTCACATTCAGGTAAAGACTCAACTTTTCTTTTTTCAGATGGTTTTGATTTTTTAAATTTTTTTTCAACCCAATCAGTTTCCCAAGCTTACAGATGGAGCATTGTAGGATGAAAAGGCTAGAAATTGTCATAGGATGCGATGCGAACGCACACTACATTGTGTGGGGTAGCAGCGATAGTAACAACAGAGGAGAATCTCTTCTCGAGTTTGTTGAAAAATACAATCTGATGATTGTAAACAGGGCGTTAGAACCTACCTTTATTGACGCACGTAGATCAGAAGTTATTGATTTAACCCTGTGCTCAGGCGCAATGACGCAGAAAATTGAGAAATGGAGGGTTGCTAACAAACTCACAATGTCGGATCATCGGGCTATACACTATACACAAATACTCTATCGTCCGAAACGCACTAATAGTTATAGGCTAGTAAGAATTCATGAGAATATGCATCAGGTAACATACTTGACATTGTTGAAGAAATTATTACAAAACAGGCCGTAGAGTCAAAACAATTACTGCTGCGATGTGTAATGCATTCCAAAATGCTTGTCCCCAAACCAGCATTGCAGAAAAGTCGTCGACACCCTGGTGGAATAAGGACCTTGATGCAATAAAAAAGGAGACAAGAAAAGTCTTTAAACATGAGGGAGAAGAACTCCGTATCATGGGATCTGTACAAAGCCAAAAAGCGTGAATTTAAGAAAGCATTACGCAACCGGAAACGGTAGTCGCGACGGAATTTCTGTTTGAGCATGAAACAGACCTCTGAAGTAAATCAGTTACAACAGATGGTCACCAAAGACTTGGTCTCAAGACTTGGTTTAATCCGAAAGAAGGATGGTACAATGACGGAGACCGTAGGAGGGTCATTGAGTACTCTCATGGAGACCCATTTTCCATGAAGTTTCAAATTTGATGATCACTGGCCTTCTTCCAAAAGGGGAATGAACAGAGAAGAAAGATTTGAAGTAGAAAGGATAGTGACTACAAATGCAGTTAGGAATGCCATCTTGATATTCACTCCATTTAAGTCCCTGGGGCTGGATGGCATAATTTCAGCACTTCTGCGATGAGGAATTAACCTGCTCGCAGTTAGGCTCACGGAGATATTCAGGACGTCACTGGTAACAAAGTACGTCCCCAAAGCTTGGAGAGAGTCAAGGGTGACTTTTCTACCAAAATCTGGAAAGAAGGATTACACAGAAGCTAAGTCATTTAGGCCAGTTAGCCTTACCTCTTTCATGCTTAAAGCCATGGAAAAGGTAACTGTTGACTATCTAGAAAGCACTACTCTAATGAAATATCCTTTATGCAGATGTACCACGCCTATAGGCCGGGGAGATCCACAGAGACTGCCCTGCACGAGGTGGAGAGGACAGCTGAGAGAGAGCTAACTTCAGGAGGCATTTCGATGACCATCATGATGGTTCACTCATTATTGGATGGATAGATTTCATGCTAAGGCAAAGAGCAGTAAACCTACAAAATGGAAGACATAGACTGACAGGCAGAGCAGTCAAAGGCTGCCCACAGGAAGGAGTGCTTTCACCATTTCTGTGGAACGTGACCATAGCCTCTCTACTTTAACAGCTTGACTTCAAAGGCATAAAAACAATTGGGTATGCGGACGATATATGTGGTGATATATATCCACCAACTTGCTGATGGTGGACGGCAAGTTCCCAGACACCATTAGAAACGTAATGAAAGGTGCTCTCAAATGCGTCGAAAAATGGTGTAGGGAACAAGACCTGACGATCAATGCGACGAAATCAGACACTATCCTCTTCACGAGGAAGAGAAATCTGTCAATGGATCCCTTACAACTTTTCGATAATAACATTCGCATATCAAAGTCGGTGAAGTATCTAGGTGTCATCCTGGACAATAAACTGACTTGGAATGAATATGTGGATGAAAAGATCAGAAAAGCGAAGAAAGCCCTATTTCAATGTAAGAGAGTGTGCGGAATACGATGGGGGTTATCTCCAAAGTCGATGCACTGGATCTATACGATGATGGTCAGACCTATTACAACAAATGTGTCAGTCGTCTGGTGGTGTCAAGCCACCCAAAAGACAATAAAAGTGAAGTTAGATAGGGTCCAGCGACTAGCCTGTGTTGGAATAACAGACGCTATGCGCACTACACCAACACCGGCGTTAGAGGCGATGCTAGGTTTGCTTTCGTTGGATTTACATATAAAGAAAACGGCGGCACTGGCAGCAATTCGAATCAACCGGAGCTCCACATGAAACAACTTCGGAAAATTGGTGGACCATCGGAAAATACTTGTCCTATAGAACACTGACAGTAGACGGCCCATATGCATATTTACCGATGGCTCATTGATGGATGGCAGAGCTTATGCTGGGGTTTACTCGAAAGAGCTAAATATAACGTGCGCTCTATGGAAACTCATGGAATGGTAATGGAAACAAGGTAATGGTCATGACTGTTAAGGGACACATCGGTATTAAGCAAAACGAGAAGGCAGATGAACTTGCAAAGCAAGGATCAAGCCATAACTTCTGCGGCCCAGAGCCCAGAAAACCATTGGGTTACAACATGATGAGAACCTATGTTTATAAATGGATAATCTCACTTCATCCCAACAGATGGAGACTATGTCTAGAAGAAATGGAGCAGCGATGCATATATTGTGCCAATGTCCAGCACTGGCAAGTAGGAGGAAAACTCTGTTGGGACACCATTGGGTTGGTGATGACTTGACAGACAACCTCAAGCTAAATGGGCTGCTTTCATTAGCAAGAGAAATATTTATGCGAACGGAAGCTACTCCAGCTTTAACTCAATAACGACATCTGAGAATAGAAGGACGAAAAAGGAACCAAGTAATTTCGTGGTCTACTTCGGCTAATCCTTCACTTCAGTGGGGCCACTTGTTGGGCGGTGCGCTATCCGAACGTCCCACCATAACTTAGTAGGTTTCCCAAGTTTATTCTTCCTTATCATTTTTGTACTCATAGGGTTTCCTGTTAGTATTTCTTTTTGGAAAATTTTGAGTAATATCTGTTGCTTTTAGCCAAGAGTTTTCACATTTTAATTGAGTTGCTTCTAGTTTCAGCTTTTCGTAAAGTGTTTTCAGTTCTTGGATTTCGATGACCAGTTATTATCATTTTCCGTCGTAGATCTCCAGTTCCACCACGCTTGCCATATTTATTTATAAAAGAACTATGACTTCGATAGTACTCTAACGAAATACTTCTAATTAGTAGTGCCAAAAATGTAATTATCCGTTAGTTTGTATTAGTTATCAAGAAATACCGGAGTAACAAATACAGATTTTTTATTGTATTCGTTACTTTTACTCATTTTACCAATGAGTAGTATTTGTTGTAACTACTCTTTCGAATACTTGGTAACGATGACTTTTAAGCAGTTGTGGTCGCGGTATAATAGTAACTACTTTATTTTCAACCAAATTATTTTTCAAATTCAATAAAAATGCCTGAAAACATTAATATAAAAAAAGCGAAATTTGGATTCATTTTAAACTATTCAATCAAATAATTATTCTAATTTACTAAAACTATATTTTATTATATTAATATACATTCTTTTAAAAATTCCTTTTATTGCCGAAAAAAAACTTTGTAACCTTAGTAACGAAACCGCAACAACGAATACTAAGTAACGAACACATATTCCAAAAGTAATGGGTAGTTACAAATACGCAAAAGTAACGAAGTTTGGCAGCACTACTTCTAATGGCTTATCTTATTTAAAATAATAAATTCAAAATAAAACTAAATACTAAATATACTAACAATTTCTTAGCGCACTTGTAGAATTAAATAGAACTCGCCATGGTTTTTGCATACACTAGTACTCTTAAGATTCTAAAGCATTTTTAATACTGCATAAATAGGTTCCACAGGTGATTTGGGATATCAGTTGATGCGTCATTGGTTGCAGGTCTCAGATTTATTCTTTTGTTTTTTACTTGATGAAACAACCAGCCGCTTAAGTTTCCAACTGCACTTCAATGTTCCGCATCACCTCGAAAATGATATGATTTCAAGGCTTGGAAGTTATTTGTATCGGTGGATAGCGGGCAGAGAGGTCGAGAGTTTATAATCACTTCCACTTGAGCTACAGCAATACTTAATTTCTCTAAGGTTAATGATGTACCATTCAATCGATAAACAAGCAGGGATTTTTCAATTTCGCCGCGCGTTTCCATAAGCAGCCAAAATGGGGTGATCTCGGTGGAACGAAATGAAAATTCACGTCTCGATTGGCACGCTTACTTGTTACATGATTTCTTGAGGAAGTCTGAAGGAACTCTTCAGCTAATTCGTTTAGTTCTCGTGAAGCTCATACGAAATTGATCGCACTGTCACACATTAAAAGAACACTGAAGCTGGCAAAGAAGCACTTCAGACAGGCAATAAATGCATTACTACTTAAGTCTTACACCACCTCAATATGTATCGCCTCAGTGGAAATGCAAACGAAGTGACATAAGTATGGTTTATTAGGTTGTTTTCCGCGTATGTTGAAATGGATTTTAATTGGACTGCCGAAGTCAATGCATATATTTATAAATGGAAAAACCCCTCCATCGACTCGATGGGAGTTCAGAGAACCCATGAGTTATGTTGACGTCATTGGATTTTGACGAAGGCAATCCAAGCAGCTTTGAACGACCTTGTGAGCTAAGTGTCGTGATGATTTGGCATCAAAATTGAGTGCTTAGCCGGAATGATACCGAGGTATTCTTTAATCGCCCACCTACTCGATTGGCGTGGGGCCCCTGGTATAGATAAATGGGCTTAATCCCTGAATTTTTGAACTTTTAACAGTCTAGTTTGAGGTTGTACAATTAATTACGTCACTTCAACAAACATTCTGAATGTTAAACACCATGAAATCAAGCCCACCTTTCAACTCTGACACGCTTCTAACTCTTTCACTGAATCTTGTATTTGTAAACGCACGCGGTCAGTCCGTCTAAATAAAACTAAGCACTCTTTGCAGCTTGCCGGATTTATTACTATATCTTCACGTACTTACTAAATCTTCCAAATTGTAGCTAGGCTTACAAAATAAACTGACTATGTGTTTTCTTTCTTTAGATATCGATTCATTAATTATTCGCAAACTATATTGTGACTAACGATTTTCGTAAAGATTTAGGAATGCTGGTTCTTTGTATCACAACCTGTAAGTTTAGTAGGGTACATGCTTTCAGCCGGGTTAAGCTTCGATTTAGTCTTATGCCAGCTCTCGGGAAATGATAACTCTTAAACTTTTGCCACTCAATTCGGTTGGAGTCAGATTGGGTTGAATCGTTGTATTTCCCTGGGTCTGCTAATTTCATATTTTTTGGCAGATTCCTTTTGTCTACATTAACGTGTATATTAGGTGTACATGCGCAACGCTATCTAATACAAAAAAACTGAAACGAACCATAAACGCACGACTATGAGGATTCTACGTCAAGTTTCAATATCTTTACTATCATAAATTTAACTGGCTTTCTACGTTTAGAATACACTTACATTCTTTATGAAATTTATTACCACATGCGGACACCATTGCCGCGGCTAAAAAGCATTTCGAAGTAGTAGGCAACAATCTGCTATGAAGGGCAGTTCTTTTAGTTTTCTTATGAGTTTATGCGGGAACGAAATCGATACCCCTATGAATGTATTCTAGAATGTCGTTTTCCTAGACAAATCAAACACAATGAATACTTTGTAGCGTCATAACATTGCTGTAACGGCGATATTCAAGAGTTCAAGAAATTCTTGACATATCCCAATGTCAAGGGCGAATTCTTGCCCTCACAACTATAACACCGAACTTTTGATATAAAATTAAATGCAGCTATCAACACAGAACTACTTTGCTTATTATTTTGCTTCTTTTGAATTTTATACACAACGTTGCGAGTTAATTTTCGGTTTACTAACACAACATGTTGATTCACTTAAAATTTTGATAGCAAAGCCAATGACGAGTTGTAAAAACAACTCGTCATTGGCAATTTTCATTTTGCAATTTTTAACATTTACTTTTCATTTCTTTCAGATATAGGACAATTTAGTAAGCTGTCTAAAATGTGCCTGTAATTTATTGGTCAAATTTCAAACCTCTCTTTCAAATGTCCTAGCGGTATTTTATAGTTTGCCGCAGATAACTCTAATCCCTCAATAGTTAACAACGGTACCAAATCTAGGCAAAATGTACAAATTTTTCGAATTTGTTCATCTAGTTCCACAACTGAATTAACTAATGTCACAACTGTATTAAACCAACTCATCTAATCAGCGTGTTTTCCAGAAAAGCAAGGTAGTTTTAATTTTGGCAAATTAGAAGAACGATATTGCCTTCCTAGGAATATTACGGAAAGGCTACCACTCCAATGCTTCTACCTCTTAGTCTGTTCGCGCACTAAGATTGCCTTTATTTCACAATAATTTCAAAAATTTGTGGAAATAATCAAAGTTTCAAAATTAATTTACTCTACCTCGATATGGCTACCTTTTGTCATGATTATGAAAAATACAGCTTTCGGATACAGCTCATTCCTAAACAATGGCTTTCTTTAGCGAATCCATATTAACATACTTTTTAGTCTTCACCTTGCTCGTAAAAATGACCCATATGAAAAAAACCATCGGATTTGCATCTGGCGTATTGAAGTGTGGAGCATGATTTTTTAACCATTAGTAGTTCACACGAGCTCTGTGACATGGTGACATCTTTTTTGAACGTTTCTACGATCGAAATGTTTGCATGCCCACGGCTCTAAAGCAACTTTCTTAACATTTTCCCGAAAACAAATTACATTGACTTTGACACCAGGCTCGATCAAAACAATTGAAGAGCGTTTATCGGTGGTCACTGCTGCACATACCATTACTTGAGCTGAAAAATTAAATCGGGTGGCCATTCGTAGTCTTGGCAGTGCTTCATTTCGTGCTCATTTTGAAAGGTTATAAACTAAATGTTTGGAAATGCGCCACTTTTGTGCAAGCGTAACAACACCTTTGCTCTTTCGAGTCTAACTTTTTGTTGCTTTGGTTTAAGATCTTGTTCCTATTAGAACTTATAAGACATCTTGAGAGCCTTGAGCTGATTTTGGAATATTCGTCGGATGCTTCACTGAGATATTTTCAGTTCTTTGACCATTTGATTACCACTACGATGTGAATTTCATTTAAGTAGAGCTTTCACTTTCCGAACCATTTCAGGTGATGATGCTGTTTTGTTTCATCCACTACTACGTTTGATATTATAACGATTAATGGTACGATACACAAACATTTTATTTGCTTTGAGGTGTTGCAGCACTAATACATTTGAATTCCATTTCGCATTACTTTTGTTCTATAAAACTTAGACACAAAATGCTTGTCATTTTGTTATGAATTTGAAGTAGTTTATAATATCAGTTTGATATATATCTCTGTGTTGATAATATTTTAATTGACTAACCCTGTATGTACATATAAATATAGATATATATGCATTCCCTAACTTTTATGTATAAAAACACATATTTATATATTGAATAAATTAGATAATTGATTTATGTAAGCTATTTTTAATTAAGTTGTTAACACATCATAAAGTATGATAAGTCATGATAACCGAACTTTAAATACACTTAAATAAACTAGAATCCCTATTTAAAACTCGACGAAGTGACTCTAAGAAAGGGGACATATTTGTAAAACGCTTGAAAAATGTATGTACTCCAAATGATGCTTTAAAAACCACTTTTTTGCCAATTTCAAACCTATATCCCTCGTGCAGTCCACTTATATAACACATATTATATATTATTATTTTATATTATATTAATTATATAACAGTAATACAAAATATTACTAAAATTATAAAAGATCTCAATGTGACCTGATAAAATCTCAGTTGCAGTGAATACCTTACAGCTGCGCAGCTGTGATAACGGTTCTAGATTAATACATCTAGTTAGCCAAAACTCGCATACGACAATTCACAAATTAATTGTAGCAGCACTAGCCGAAAACACATGTTAGAACATGTGAACGGCAAGGAATATTGGCAGGCAAATAATGCATGAAAACGGCACTAGCACTTGTGCATTTCCATTCGTTCATTCGCGTTCATACGATCAAGGAAAGAGGCCAGCATCTGGGACTAGTGTAAATATTTTATTGTGTAAAAGTTATATTCAAATAAAGTGTATTCAAGAAATTAACTAAATAATACGTATCCAACATATACATTGAAGCTGCAGTGTATGTAATATTTATGTTGTTTTATATACTCGTAATTTTTAAATATAATGTATTGTTCGTACATTGAAATCACCACAAGTTTTTTTTAAAAAGTTTTACTCCTTCAGAATTTATTGAACTAATCTTTGTCAATATAACTTTAACAGGAAAACGAAGATCTCTCGTTGCTGAACAACATGATAAAAAGCAACCATGCTGTGTTTTCTGAAGAGCAGAACGATACGTCAAATTTACGCACATTTGTTGAAGGAGATGGATATGTTTTCGTTAGAGATCGGCCAGCAATCAACCACGCATTATACATTGATTACCGCTATAGAAAAACCATCAGTGTGGATAATGAAAAAATACATTGCCCATTTGCGATGGCGAAAAAACCATTTTTAAAAAAGAAACGATCTTTTGCATACCCAATTGGAAGCAATCTTAGCGAACTTTTTGATCCAGAGTAAGTTGTTCTTAATTGCTTATAATAATACAAAAAAACTGTTTATAAAGCATGATATAGATCTGGGCTGTCCAAACCAGATGCGATCACAGACCAATACACACTACTATTGAAGGGTCACAGAAACAAATACATCCGTTCATATTTGTTATTATAAATACATTATATTAATATAAATACGGTTATAAAGTTAATTTTAGTTTTACTAATTTATCAATTTAAATCATAATCATAAAAATAAAATAATATAGTTTTAACAGTATTTCAAAAAAAAATTTGCGTAAGTGCAGTAAATTAAACACATTAGTCGCGAGCCGCATAAATATTAGCTGCGGGCCGCACAAACATTAGCCGTGAAACGCATGTGGCTTGCAGGCCATACTTTGGACAGCCCTGATATATACGATTAAGTATGTGCGCTTACTTTTTGCGCAGCGTACAATGTTTTTCCATTCACAGATAGTTTGCTAAGACTGTGTTTCCAATATTAAAAACATATATAAATGAAATTGATTATATTTACAAAATCAACTTTATTTGCAGTATAATATTAGATGTTTTCGGTGGCTCGAAAATGTAGCAAAAAAACACATGCTGACCTATATTCGCTAAGCGAAACATTGACATCACTGTTGCAATCTGTCTAGTGTTATGTTTTGGCAAAGGGCAAATCTTGCATATATGCACGTTGTTATGATCTGTTTACGCTCAAGTAATAAAGCAACACGAAAACCAAATTTAGAGTTTATTTTCAAAACGCTTTTATATTTATTACGTTAATTGTAATTTAAATTCACAGTATATTAATATAAATAAGTTAATAGAATTTATTTACAAAAGTAATGTACGAAAGAATTTATATATACTAATTGTAATTAATTGTAATTTTACTTTCCAATATTTAAGTTTGCCGAAGGTAATAAAGTTTATTACTAAAATTGTATAGTCAGCTTCAGAATTGAAAAAACAGTGAATCTCCCGCAATGCAAAAATTGTCTCTCATTCAACGGGAACCAAGTATCACCTCTCAAAAGACACAACAGTAAAATATAAAAGTCAAAACAAATAGATATACAGGGTAGAGCAGTTAAGTTTGATGTTATGTTGCTCCAACATGATACGTATCTAGTCTGATACAGATTTGATAATTCGGCATTTTAATCAACTTAGCTCCACGCAAGTAATCTAGCCCTTTAACTAGTTACTTGAATATAACTGTTTAATTGTTGTTACAAATTTGGCACATAAACCAATTTGTTCAAGGTTCCTTAAACACTTCAACCAAAGAAAATACTTCAGATTTTGAATTGGTTCTTTATTAGAAAATCTTAAGCTTTTATACAAAAATATTAACACTACACTTATGCTAAAAGAGGAAATGAACAGGCGCTAAGCTTACGCAAGTTGAAATAACAGTCTAATGAGCTTAAGTTGGAAATCACGCAGAAATTATAACAAAATTCTGTCGAACTAAAGATGGAGTTGCAACCAGTTCAGGAAAGATGATCGGGAAGAATAGACCAGAGTGATCAGAATGTCCACGTCTTAATAGATGAGATAGTTCTGTTGAAAAGCCGAATTGAAAATATGCAAGTAAGTAGGTCGTCTTCAGCCATTGTTCGTGAAACTGATGGAGTTAAACTAAAACCACCGACATTTGATAAAAGCGTAACTTTTGAAGTCTTCAAACTATAATTTGAAAAAACGGCCGAAACAAATCATTGGAATGTTGATGAGAAATGGCATCTCTAATTGTGGCACTAAAAGGTAGTGAGGCAGAAGTTGTACAGCAAATTCCACCCGAAGAACGTAAAAGCTACCAAGCGGTAATGGAAGCATTGAAGCGCAAGTATGGTAACGATTTTATGACTCCATTGCACAGAGTAGAACTTAAAGCTGGAATTCAGCGTATTTCGAAGAGTCTTCAAGAATACTCTGTCGATATTTAACGTTTGTGTAATTTGCCATATATTGGTATCTCTAATGATTTTATGGAGAAGAGTAAAATGGACACTTTCATAGACGGAATACAGGATCCGGAAACCAAGCATCCGGTCGTAGTGTTCACGAAGAAGACATACTCTGAAACAATCAGCAGCGCATTGACGTACAAAGCTGCCGGTATTATGTGTCGTCTAACAGTAAAAATATGAAAAATAGAAACTGAAGCGGATGACCTGGTAGAAGTGATGCGTCAGATGAAAGTTGCCTTAGTTAGAAATGGCAACAAGTTTAATGGAAGATGTTTTATCTGCGATAGACTTGGACATATGGCGCGAGACTGTCGTCAACATGGAAAACGGTCACGATCAAGCTCTCCATCGGAAAAGAAACGTCTGGTAGTAATTTTAACGAGGCTAAGAATAAGCCTTCGTTAAACCAAAAAGAGTCAGTTCGAAGTGACATGAACTGACTCCCGCAAATGATTGCCCCACCATCGTCATCTTACAGTTAAAGCGGGTACCGAATAGCCTAACCATTAATGGGAAAATTAACAATGTGCCTAGAAAAATTTTACACCATTGGCTGGTCTAAAACTCAGAACATCAATGAGTAAAGAGGCATCGATACTGGGAAAGGTCACGAAACAAATCACTATAGGTGGGTACGAACTTCAACATGAATTTGTGGTCGCCGATATCATCGCTGACGTGATTATTGATATAGATTTTATGATCACGCATGGAATTACACTGGACTTAAGTAGAAAAATGTTACGATACATGGATATCGAATGTCCACTAAATACTGAATATGAGCGCAGTAGCAGGGTAAAACAGATCCGGTTGTGTCAAAATCAGCAAATACTATCGAATTCAGATGCGATCATATTGGCTTAAATAGGTGGAGAGAGAAGTACAAGTAAGTTGTGGGTCGTTGATGCTGTTAGAAATATCCGAATGAACAACATATTACTCGGAAAAACATTAGTAGAGCCAAAAATATATGGTCCGACTCTTGAGCTTATCTGCTACACCAAAGTTTATATAATAAGGGACAATAATTGATCAATGTCAAGAGGTTTCAGCTGAGGTTAATTGTAGTGCAAATTTTGCAGTATTGGTAAAAGAAATCACTACCAAAAAGGAGGATACAATGGTGCAAATGCTAAAGTGGACTAAGGAACTCAATGCACGTCAGAAAAGGAAGGCAATGCTGGTCATACGGAACAATTGGTCAATTTTTGCACACGAAATTTTTTTTTTTATTTGAAACACAATATGTACAATAATATAAATACATGTTTCATTTGACTACGACTAGTTCAAGTGCAAAGAACTATCAAGCAGTTTTGTTATATTTAGGAATACGTTTTAAAATTGTCAAGTTGTCAAAGACTTAGTGCTAATAGAGTAGTAATCTAAATTATTATTAGACTTATTAAACTACTAGTTCGGGAGTAGATCTGAAGGATTTGTTCGTTTAAATCTCCTCAGCAGGCCAGATGTGTTAGTCAGATGGCTGACTGTCTCGTTTGGATGCTGTTGTAATCGTTTTTGTTGCTTCACCGCGAACTTTTGAATTACTGCAGCCACAGATTCGATCTTCAAGTCCCGATGGAGGTAAGTATTCCTAATGAACCACGGTGGGTTTACTAAATTTCTTAAAACTTTGTTTTGAAAGTTTTGAATGATTTCAATAGAGAATTTTGGTGCACATCCCCATAACTGGATTACATACGTCCACACCGGAGCTAAGACTTGCTTGTATATCATTAATTTGTTGTTTATAGAGACGGGTGATTTTTTCCCAAGAAGCCAACATAAATTTTTGTATTTGGATTCTAGTTGAACTCGTTTTTTCTTTATATGTTGATTTTATAGTTGATTTTTTTGTTTGTGTAATTTACATGGACGGATTTTGCTTGGTTAAGTTCAATTTTCCCTTTTTTAGTCCAACTCATAATTTGATCAATGGAATGTTGCGTTGATTCGTTTATGGTGTTTCCAGTGGTAACGATCGCTGTATCATCTGCAAACGTGGCAATAACACTTTCTGGTGGGACTTGCAAGTCGGCTATGTAAATTAGGTACATAATTGGGCCAAGAATACTTCCCTGCGGTACTCCGGCTTGCATTGGTTCAAGTATTGAGTACGTACATACTTTATATTTTACTCTGAAGAATCGGCAAGATAAGTAGGACCACATAATTTCGGATATCTGTCTCGAAAACCACTGTTCAATTTTATGCACAAGTCCTTTGTGCCAAACTTTATCAAAGGCTTTCGATACGTCTAGGCATACTGCAGTGCAAATTTTTTGTTCTTCAAGTGCTCTTTCGATTTTGTCGCATATTCTGTGTATTTGTTCTACAGTAGAATGTTTTTTTCGGAACCCAAACTAATGAATCGAAACTATTTGATTTTTTGTTAGAACAATCTGTATTCTATTAAGGAGAATTCGTTCAAAGTTTTTTGTTAAAACGGGTAATAAAGAAATTGGACGATACGACGAAACTTCATTAGCAGGTTTTCCTTGTTTGTGGACCATAAGTACTTTCACTACTTTCCAATAAATTGGGAAGTGTCTTAAGCGCAGAGCTGCATTAATTATTATTATTATTCCTTTGTTATGAAATTGGTTTAAGATCTCAGCGGTTATCTGATCCCAACCAGGAGCCTTTTTTAGTTTAATATTTCTTATTTCATTTTTTATTTCTCTTAGCGAAGTTGGTTGTATTGTTTCGTTTAATGCATTTAAGTTAGACGTAGGAAGATTATTTCTATAATCATTTAGTGAGAATGTTGCCTTAAGAAATTTTGCGAATAAATTTGGTTTTTCTTCGTCACTTTTGGCCCATGTTGTACCATCTGCTTTAATAGAAGGATTATGGATTCCAGCGAATAATATGTGCGTTTCTCATAGGAAAGGCTTCTAAGATTCTGTTATATCTTATCGTTTTTAACATTATTGATAAGTTTTCGTAGTTGTGCAGTTTTCCTATTTAATTTCGTTTTATCAGTTGATGATCGTGTTTGTTGCCATTTTTTGCACAATTTCCTTTTTTCAAATATTAGTTTATCAATTTCTTTTGGAAGGGTTGGTCTAATCTGGTGTTTAGAGAACTGAGGAGTACTCATCCATGCTGATTTCTGAATCTGCTGTGTAAATAAAAGAACTTCGTTATCCACTTCAGTCGCGGAGTTTAGATCAGAGTTAAGATTGAGAGTGTTTTTAAGGTGCAGCCTAAAGTAATTCCAGTCAGTAGATCTATTTATTAGGTAAGGCTTCGGGTTAGTTATGCATACACTCTTATTAGTAAAGAGGTGCCCAGGTAAATAATCAGAAGAGAGATCGTATCCATTTTCTATTTGTAAGAGTTCTTTCGGTATCTTTTTAGTTATGAAAAAGTCAATCAGATCCGGTATTTTCGCTGGGTCAGTCGGTCAATATGCTGGGCTTCCAGTTGATAAGACATCGCATCCTGTGGCTTGTATGGCTTTTAATAGTTCTCGGCTTTTAGTTGTAGTTAATCGACATTAACATGTTTAGCGTTGATATCTCCGCTCATAGTGAATTTATTTTTAAATTTAGTCTTGGAGGACGGTAGACCGAAATAATTGATAATTTTTGATTTTGTACATCTATTGTAATAGTTGTGGCTTGAAATTCGCTACAGCTGATCTTTTCCTGTTCATAGTGACTGATGATTTCCTTTATTATAACATCACTTCCCCTTCGTGCATTGTTATTCGGGTTTGTAGTGTGGTAAGTTTCATAACCACTAAATTTTATATGTGATTAATTCGTAAAGTGCGTTTCTGCTATTAGACATATATCGATGGACTTTTTGTAAAGAATAGTCTGTAGTTAATTTTGTTAATGTAGCAGCCCATTTGCGTTCCAGAGCATAACTTTTATTGAAGACTGCATTACATACGGTGTTTGGGAAGGATCTATTCTAGTTTATTTATTCGTTCATTTTAAACTTTATTAAATTTTTTTCTGGTTTTGTAGCAGTTGAAGTACCAACTGCAAGGTTGAAGAAATCTCTCCAGGGTTTTGAGAGTTATTATTCGATTTTAGCGCTTGAGCATATAAAGGTTTTTCATAATTTTGTGTTAATTTAGAAACTGGCAAATTTTTTATATATTCAGTGACAGCAGAGTTGGGTTTATCTGGCTTACTGCTTTGGTAATCTTTCTGAACGGTTTTTTTTCGCATCTTTTGTAGCTCTTTGGCTACAATACATCCTCGATAGTTAGCTGGATGAGATTCGCCACAATTGCAGCATTTTGGTAAAGTTTCTGCTGGTTTTGTACAGCTCGTTGTTGAATGCTTTCCCGTACATTTGACACATCTTGCCATTTTTGAACAGAAGTTCTTTGTGTGACCAAAAGTTTGACAATTTTAATTTTTTTTTTTTTTTGGTCTTTTTACTTCTTCAATGGAGACAATAGTAGCTAATATTTTATTTATTCCGTAAACCTTTTTAATATCTTCAATAGACTCAAAGGTAAGCAGAAACATATCTAGTGGTTGCTTGGTTACTTTATGACTTTTAGCCCTTGTCTCTGTAAGTCCTCGACAATAAGTTTAGGTTCACAGGAGTGATGCAGGTTTTTAACAATAACACGAATAGGTCTTGTTAGACAGCAGCTTTGTTATGCTTCTGTAGTAATCTCCTTCCCTGGTATTGAGCTTATATTTCCCATTATTTATAAGCTTGAATGAAAAATCAGTTTTCGCAGTGTTTTTAATGTCTTCGTAAATCTTTATGTAATCAGTAACTCCTGATATCATTATTGGAGAGGTAGAATGCACCTTGGAGCCTTTAATATTTAATAGAATTTCCGGTTTCGGATTGACATTTGTATTTTTATCATATGAAACATGAAGCTCTGGAGAAGATTCAGCTTTTCGTTTTTTAGTTGGACGTTTTTGTTTCAATATTCAGTCAGTTTCTAACGCCAATTCCTCTTCATAAGTGTGGTACTGAACACTTATGCTATCTAATTTTGTATCAACAGCATTCTTATCAGTTTCTTTCTTCTGTGATAATGAACTATTCTTTTCTGCCATTAGTTTTTGATTTTCTTTCTTAAGGCTTTCACAACTGATTTCTAAGAGATTTGTTTTTTCTGTTAAAAATTTAATATTACGTTTTAACTCATTTAGCATGTTATCTTGAGTCTGATCCAAAGGCTTTTCATTATAACATGAAGGGGATGAAATATTCCTCATGGCATCTTGCATCCTTTTAGGCTGAGCCAATGAGTATTTAATACATAATACATAATACATTTAATACATATTTAATACATTTATTTAATACATGTGCATCAGGAACAAATTTGCTGAACACACTGCGGGTCTACTGGTAGACCCTTTTTAGACTCAATTTTTCACTCAAATTCTCAGAGCGGCATTACTGAGAAAATATGAAGTAAAGAGAATATGAAGGCATACATGGTAATAGTAAACATATGATTTCAAATGCGGTATTTGTGTTAATTTTGAATAACTCATAGTAGAAATAGACAAGAAGTTTTTGTTTTTGCATATTTGGAGAATGCACTAATGCCACTTAAATAGCACACTGAAATTTTAGCAGCAAATAATAGCCTATTAAATGGCGTAAAGACAAATTAAAAAAATAAAAGCATGAATAGTAGAATTATGAAAAAATCAAAAGTTGATTTTATTATATTGAATTTATAATAAAACATAATATTAAATAATGTGCAAAATTAAATAATATAATATAATGCAACAGAACTAAACTACAAAAAAACAAAAACACAAAAAACTGGATTTAAGCTTAAATGAAATTATAAATAGAAATTAAATCTTTTACAATAAATATAAAATTTAAAACTTTAGTTGTCAATATAAAATATAATAGAAAGTTATATAACTTAGAGAATAAAGTAAACAATATTTAAGATTTAAAAAAAATTGGTATATAAATCAAAAATTAAAAAAAAAAAATTAAATGTTTAAAAGATATTTAATTTATTTGCAAACTTTTAATAAACATTTGTAACATTTGTTCCTTTTGCAAACACAATGTTGACAAACTATATATATTTAATGCGCGATACTTGACTTCTTCTTCTCAACATACCATAAACAATGCTTCCGAAGGAGTACAGTAATAAGAAAGTTGTGAAGCTGAAGTCGATGATTTAAACAAGGTTCTGTAAACCAGTCGGGAGTTTTAGTTTTAGCTTGTTCGGTTATAAGTGCTTTTATTTGGACAGCATGCGGCATATTTTTAATCACTTTTTCAAATATTTCAATATGAATTTTACAAACTTCAAAAAATCTGCTTGAGGGTGCCTTCAAACTTCCAAAATCTGAATGTGATTCATAATTTTTATAGTGAATAAATAGCTCACTTGGAGCTGTAAGGATTTCATTTTCTTTTAAAATATTTGAATTGCACAATTCACAATTAGTTTATGGCAACATTTTATGGGCAACGTAGCCAACAAAATATCTAGTTGACAACCATTCCACATTAATTATTGTATCCAAACCCAAATCTTCAAATATTACATTAGAATCATCAAATACTGGTTCTTGTAACGAGTTAAGTAGTATAGTAGCACTAATATTTTCTTCGTCAGTAAGTTCTTCTATGGCCTCTTCTTCGAAAGCATTATCAACATTATCTAGGTTGCCATCTCCGGTTACTACGTCTGTATCAATTTCGCAGTTACCTGATGAAGATAAGGGACGAATTTGAGCGAACATTAAATGTGCCAAATTGTGATTTATTTCAGCAACTGAAGGATTTCTATTATTTCCACCCTTTTGTCTAACTAATTGGAAAAAGTTTTCTATTCGATCCTGATTTAGGGTTTTAGTTCTTAGAAAAAATGTGTCTTTTTGCAAAACTTCATTAGACAAGGTTATTACAGCATTTATTGATATTATCATACCATCAATAAAATGAACTCTTTTATGTGGAAAAGAGGTGTTTTTCAAATAATCTACGAATGCCTTCAAATAATTATAAGGCGTATTACCAATCTGTATAGCTGATCGATAAGAATTATCCGCATAAAGTGTTCCACTATTCATGCAATCAAAAATTTTGTCCATTTTTGCAATAAAATTGGCAGTAGATATAGCAACTTCGCTTGAAACTTTTTTGAATCCTACGCTTTCTGCAAAAGCTCTAATTGCGGCTTGCACAGTATGACTAAAAACCTGTGTTGCAGTTTTGACCCTCATCTTTTCAAACGAGGACGGATATACATGCTGCCTTGTAAGCTTCGGACACATTTTTGTCATATTATGGTTTTCCTTGTCATACATTTCACGTATTACTTTAAAGCTAACAGTTCCATCTGGCGTTTGCAAATCGTTTTCCATTACCCTATTCCTTAAAGATTTCATCAAATGAGGGAAATCAAACATAAAATAGATTTTTCTATCATTGTGAACTATAAAAGGTTTATCTCTTGTAATCTCTAGTAAGGAAAAACATTTCCTGTTCGAAGGCCCTTGATCACAAATAAGTGCTCTAACTGTCAATCCTAAGCTTGTTAAAATATTAATGTTGTCTAGTACTATATTTGCTAGAGTTTCTCCATTTAATCCATTTTCAGATACAAAATAATTAAGAACTAATCTCCAATTAGAGAAAATGCTCTTTATTACGAAAACACAAACTTCTTTTGCTAATTTGGGAGATCTAAAGTATCCATTATCTTCAACGCCATCAATTAGATCTAAAGGTTCATTATACCGCAATTCTCGTTTAATTGACATTTCGTCAACCAATAAAATAATTGAATCTTTTTCCGTTTGCGTGAGCTTTAAACATTTTTGTTTTAATAAATAAAAGCCATTATTAATAAAACCTGGCTGAAGTGACTTTATAGGCATCCATCTTCTCAATGTAGATTCGTGTGGTAAATTAAATTTAAGAGTACTTCTGAAAAATTGGTATACAGGCCTTGAAATGAAATATATATTTTGTACTAGCCTTCTTACATCTCTAGTGTATTCCTTGGGCTGATCGCTTAATAAAAGCTTGCAGAATAACTTCACATCCTTATTTACTGTTTCTAAAGATTCAATTGCGCTCACAACATTTTTTCTAGTATTTCGTTTTGTTTTATTTTGCGAACGGCATTGTTGTAATGCCTTAAATTTCCTTTGCAAAGCATTATACTTTCTCCTATAAAAGTCCGACAATCGTATGTATTTTCCACAGTTGGTACATAACGATTCAGTGTCAACTTTTGAACTCATTTCTGAAGTATTTTCATCAAAAATGATTTCATCCGACAAAACACTATCAGTACATAAATGATATACGGGTATTGCTCCTTTTTTTTAAAATTTTGTGCCGATATCGCTGTCCACAAAATGCCTACTGCATATAAAAAGTTTCTTTCTCGGATTTTCTGCAACAAAACCACATTTTTCCCTTCAAATCTGGCCCATTACAGAATCAATTGATGGGAACCGGAACAACCTCAATCCGATATCTTCTTTTTTTGATTTTCTGCATCCATTAATGGAGCACCGTTTAAATGATAATTTGTTTAGATTTCTTTCCATTGCAACTACTTGAATTAAATTTTTTGCAATACTTACAATTTATAAATTTGAAAAAGTCTCAACAAATATATTAAATTATAACACTTAACAATTAAATCACTATTAATAATTGAGTTTTATGCAATAACTAACAATTTATAAATTTGAAATAGACTTCACAAGTTCATTAAATTTAAACACTTTTAATAATTAAATTGCCGACGTTTTTTCACTTTTTACTTAGCACATATGATATTAATAACTAAATTTATAAATTATAAGTCACCATTTATATATGGTACAATTTTTTACCTAGATAAGTTGTTTTTGAAAAATCTTAACAGTAAATTATAAGCAATAAAATAAAATAACTTATTGAAAAATAACAATAAATAGTTAAAATTAAAAACAAAACCGCAATAAAAGAAGGACTAGCGGGCTGCTCGATAATGCAACAAGATCAGGTAGTATGCACTTATATTATCATAGTCGTCCGTTCTTTTTATTGCTTTCCTATTGCGAAAACAATACGCAGATTTAGAATTATAACAAATCAGCTATGCATACAATATTAAAGAACTCGGTCATACTGAAGGGCGTGCGCCTGAATATAATAATGCATGGTAGCTACGTAGTTTTTTAACAGAATTATAATATATATAATTATAAATATAAGAAATGTCTTTATATTACTACTTATTGAATTTATTGTTAAAAGTTAAGAGATTTATTGAAGGTTATATTTTGCATAATTATTCAGTACTTTCTGAGATCTGAAATAGATATAAAACATAGAGTGGGAACAACAAATTTTAGTGAACCTTTAACGTTTGGCTATTAGTAGGCAAAATTTTATAGAAAAACTTGGATACATTTTTTGGGTGTCGCAGATAGAAGAGAAAAAAGCGATAAAAATATGATTTTTGCAAAATATTACTTCTAAAATTTTACTTTTAAAAATTAAACATGGTTGTAGATAACAATATTCTAAGCTTAAATATATATAAAAAATTATATTTCAATTAGTAGTTAAAAAATCTCAATTTCACTAAAATTTCATAAAACTTTAAACAAATTATAATAATTTACAAAATAATGCAGTGGTGTTTACTTCTATACAAAGAAGAAATTTAGGTTTCACAAAAAATTCTAAAATGAATAAAATCAAATGCATTGAAAACCAACCAAAAAAAACAAAACTTCAGTTTTTGGTATTTTGGCAAACATTTATTGTTTTGATATTCTCTTATGTTGCTCTTCTTCATTTCTCTCTCGTTAAATGCACGTTTGTGCATAAAAATACCAACAACTATGGTTCAGAGCGCACAAAATGACTCGAAAACAATTCAAATTTCTTTACACTCGTTGACTATGAAATGCTTTGACACCCCAACCCTTTTCGCATCATAAAGATGCAAAATTTAAAATTGAGTCATAACGAGTCTATGTATTGAATAGTCTTTGGCTGAGCTATTCGCTGATCATAGTTCAAAGCCTAAAATAAGGTTTGTGTTGATGACAGATTTGAAAAATGTCTGGTTGTTTAAGTGTTGGAGTTACCAATTTTTATATTAAAGCGGTAATTAGAAGTTAATTTAATAATTCACAAAAGAAAAATAAAAAAAAATAAATAAATAAATTAAACAGAAAAAATTTTATTAATAAATTACACAATAAGAAAATTGTAATTGGTATAATTTCTGAGTCAATTTACAACACTTCATCTTCTTTATTTGTGTGAAGCTTTCAAGCTTTATACTCGAATACTGTCTCTATTAGCTGTTTTTATTAAGAGTCACTGTCTCAATTGATTTAATTAAATTTGTGATCACTGTATTCCATTTGATAATAAAAAAACATTAAAAGATGCGGAATGATTTATTTTGCGCGCACTTCAGAGCTTTCTAAATCGCACACGAAATTGACACTGGTGACTCTTAACCAATTCGTCAGGTGCCTCGAAGAGTTCCACTGGCAAAAAGAGATGTGTTATTGAGTCATCGGCAAGTCCATGGAGGTCGTCGGTAGTACTTGTAAAGAAGATAGATGGATGTACACGATTCTGCGTAGATTATCGTAAGCTGAATGATGTTACAAAGAAAGACAGCTATTCACTACCTAGAATCGACGATACTCTCGACACTTTATCTGGCGCACAATATGGCTCTCAATTCTTGATTTACTGACCGGCTATTGGCAGGTAGAGCTTAAAGAAGAAGACAAAGAGAAGACTGCGTTTAGTGTTTGTGATGGTTTATCGCAATTCACAGTAATGCTGATTGGTCTCTGCAATGCTTCGGCCATTTTCGAACGTCCCATGGAGCGCGTCTTAAAAGAACTAACCTGGAAAACTTGTCTAGTCCACCTTGATGATATAATTGTAATGGACAAAGATTTCCACGATCACCTAGTAAAGTTGAAAGTAGTATTCAAAAGAACACAAGCTGCTGGTTTGAAGCTAAAATCAAACTTCATATGTGAAGTTAAATATCTTGGTCACAATGTAACCCCAGAAGGCATACATACTGATGACGAATAAATTGCAGCAGTGAAGGAGTGGCCACAAGCAAGAAATTTGCATGATCTTAAAAGTTTCCTGGGTGTCTGTACCTATTACAGAAGATTCGTTCTTGGCTTCGCGAATATTGCCAGTAGTCTACACGAATTAACTAAAAAGAACCAACCTTTCAAATGGGGTGATGAAAAAAATGAAGCTTTCGAACAGCTCAAGGAACGACTCTCTTCAGCATCAGTTCTGGCGTATCCAATATCTGGAAAAATCATTATATTGGAAACGGGTGCGAGTCGCTCTGGAATAGGGGAAATGTTGTCTCAAATAGCGGATGATCAAGAAAAAGTGATAGCGTACCACAGCAAAATCTTGTCCAAACTGGAAGGGAACTACTGTGTCACACGAAAGGAGTTAGAACATATTGTGACGTCTGATTAATGCTCTCCCAGAGGAGTCCTGGACCAATGAACATATACGGAAAGAGCAGCAGAACGATGCAGACCTTTCCAAAATAATGGAAAGTAAAGAGCGAGGCATTCGGCCAAATTGGCAGAAAATGGCAGGTGAAAGTCCGATAGCTAAAGCATATTGGACAAAATGGCAGAGGTTGCATCTGAAGGATGGCTGTTTGTATTGGGTATGGGAAAGTTTAGATGGTAAAACCATTAATAACCTCCTAGTAATACCGAAGTCTCGTATTAACGAAGTTGTTGTATAACCAAAGGCTTCTCCTTGATCTAAATAAAATTAAAAAGTTCATGAACAAAGCAAATGTAAGAATTTCTTTAATTATTTAATCTCGCGAAAAGGAAAAAGAAAACAAACACGACCTTCTTTAACAAGGGTAAGCGAAAAACTGATTTTATTATATTTCATACAAATTGCAAGACTCAACGTGTCCACTTCAACTATTTGTTTTTGTATTAACAACAATAAAAAATTATATTATTTTGAATATTAATAAAAATAAGTAATTTTTCGAGTATAAAAGAACAATTAGTAATTATATTAACTTGAGCAAAAGTTCAACCCAACATTCCGGCCTCCATGAACTTTCATGCTAGAAGAAGTGCCAGCTTATGAATAGGACGTCGCATAATGCACGTCGTTTATCTTTGCCTGGGATGACTGAAATTACTCTGCCAGTTATCCAATGTTGCGGTGGCACGTTGTCATCGTGTATGATCACTGATGCATTAACATGAACGTTTTGTTGATCACTAATCCATTTAGTACGAGACTCCAACTCACTCAAATATTCTCAAGACCATTGATGCCAAAAACGTTGCTTGACTGCGATAATGCGCGATCATTTATCGTGATAAATTATATCATTTTCTGCAACAATAGCGCGTTCGCGTAAAGCCTTAAATGAGTTGCCAATGATGAAATGTGGAGGTGTCAAAACCTCTTAGTCATTTGGATCAGAAGAAAGTGGAGCTATCGGTCGTGAATTAGGTATAGCTTCTACTTCAATCAAAGCAGCATTTAATTCTTCAAAAATAAGATGCACATTAGCAAAGGTGCGACGTAAATAACCCTTTGTTGACTTCACTGCAGCTTCCCACAGACCGCCGAAATGTGGAGTCCTGGGAGGAATGAAATTAAAGTTTATATATTCATTAGAACAAAAGTTAATGATCGATTGCTTATTGCTGGAATTGAAAATAAAGTTTTTCAACTCAGTAAGTTTCGATTTGCTCCAACAAAATTTGTGGCATTATCACAAAAATTATCTGTTGGCAAGCCTCTTCTGCCTATCATGCGTTTTAGCGCGGCGATAAATGCATTAGTTGTGAGATCCGAAATGACTTCGATATGTACTGCCTTTGACCATAGACACACAAAAATAGCTATGTATGTTTTATACGGCGTTTTGCCTCTTATTTGGAGATATATGTTGACTGGTCTACAAAAATCCACAACACAGCGAGGAAATGGTCTGCAAGCTGTAAGACGCTCTGCAGGCAAGTTACCCATCATTTGCTGGGGTGACTTCTGTTTATAACGTACACAATGTACACTCGATCTAACAATTCGGCGCAGAATGTCTCTAGCATTGATGATCCAAAATCTAAGGCGTATCAACGCAAACAATGCCTTAGGTCCAGCGTGAAAATTGGTAATATGCAAGTGACGTACAAGACATACGACAAAATAACATTTGTTGCGTAGTAATACCGGATGCTTTTGTATTTGAGGTAACGAAGCTAGTTCTAGACATCCTCCATCCTTTAACAAATTGTACCCAAACGTATCTTCACAAAACGGGTTGAGAAATTTGCAACACCTTGACCTTCTACTCCTTTTTTACACGACGAATATCTTCGACAAAATATGTTTGTTAGATGTTCCAAACTATACACCAAAGCGCTGTTTCGATTTCTTGTGCAGACAGTGATTCTGTTTCACAAATGTTACATACTGATTTATTTATCTTCCTGAAAAAACGAAGCATCCACGCTATCACACGTACACTAGTGATGTGTGAATTAAGTTTCAATAGTTTTTCAACTATATAATTAGAATTTTCTGCGACGACAAATACAGCCTTTCGATTTTCTTTATTAACTGGTTCCATGTCGACAGTAACGTGACCAACTTTAGGCCACCCTGACGTATAAAAACGCTAAGCCCTTATACCAAATTGTTTCAATAATTTCTGGAACTGTGCAGCCTCTTGATACAATATCAGCAGGGTTCTGTTGTGATGATACATATCTCCAATCGCAATTAACGGTGAAATTCTGTATAACTGATACTCGATTTCCTACAAAAGTTGATAATGTCGATGAATGCATACGTAACCAATGTAGCACAATTTGTAAGGCACACCACAAATAGGTTTCAAACTTGATATTATTGAAAATAGTTTTAACCTTGTCAAAGAGAATAGCCAGTAACTGAGCTGCACAAAGTTCAAGTTTCGGCAACGACTTTTTCTTCGTAGGAGCCACACAAGATTTTGTACATAGCAAATTTACAGCAATGTTTTGTGTCGGATCCTCTACGCGAAAATAGAAACAACAACCATATGCTTTTATGGATGAGCCATGTAATTGAATAACTTGTGAGTTGACACCAAGACAAAAGCGCGGTATAACAATTGAAAATAGTGAATATAGTTGTTTCAGGAAATTTTCCCATGCAGTGTATAAATTCTGTGGTATTGTGTCATCACAATTTAATTTGTGTAGCCACAATTTTTGTAAAATTATTTTTATAGTAATAAGTAGTGGCGCAACCAGTCCAAGTGGATCAAATAGTTATGAAGCAAGCGATAAAATAGAGCGTTTTGTTAAGTTACCTTTGTGAAGATCTTTTGGTGAAAATGAAAACAAAAATTGATCTTGCCTCTGATCCCACATAATGCCCAATGCATTAGTGATTAAAGTATCAGTGAGGTTTAAATCCTTCATTGTGATATCAATACTACTGATTTGTATGTTATGTCTTGATTTATGTGAGAATTCTTCAGATATGTTAGTTCAACATCTTCAAATGCGAAAACGGAGTAAAGTTCTGGCATGGTGGCAAGGCCAGCTAGCTCGTCGGAAAAAGGGGTGGATTATTAACTCCGCTATACCACTATTGAATCGTAACAAAAAAAAATCGTTCCAGGTTGTTTTATTTAATAAACCAAAAAAACAAAAAAAAATGCAATTATGGTGATCAAAATGGATCAAAAGAAAAATAAGCAAAATAATAATAAAAAAAATAAAAGAAAATGTATATAAAAAAAACTGTCTAAGGATAAAACTGGGTCTACCAGTGCCACTCTGTACTGTCTCTGTCCATGTCTGTCAGTTTGGACCTACCCACCCTCACTACCCTACCGTACTTACTATGAGCTGAAGTAAAAGGCCCTACTATTCCTTGCAGCTCCCTTATTTTACTAATCATCCCTGTTCTGTCTAACTCATTTTCACCTTACCTAACATTGACCCCTTTTTCACATCAACCTGTCATCTATATTTTCTGATCTTAAGCCATTTGGAATAATTTTTCCTTTCTTACATTTTTTTTCATATGATATAACTGAATAATATTCCAAAAAAAAAAAACAAAAAACAACAAAAAACCAATTTAGATTACAGTGATTCTATATTTAAGATATAATCAAAATAAACAAAAACAGAAGAAAAAAAGAAAAGGTGAGTTATAAATAAATAACACTAAATCTAAATAACTATTATTCTTCAAATTATTGGCATAAAAAAAGAATATATAAAATTAGATAATAAAAACAAATAATGAATAATCAATAAAAGTAAATTTAAAAAATGTAAGTATATAAAATATGCAAATATAAAATATCAAAAGAAATCAAAAGAAAAAAACTAAAAAGAGAGAAGTATTACAAGTTCGTCTTCCCGTAGATGACGTCATCAGCAAGAAAACCTGTAAAAAATAAACCGAACTCCCCTTATATTTGTACTCTTAATATAGGCATATAGATAGGTGCCCTTAATATAGACATATATAATTTAAATTATTATTTAAATTATATAAATATTATCTTAACTAGATTAATAAAAAATTATAATAGGGGTATTCAGGCAACTGATTAGTTGCTTAGGTGATTCAAAAACTTCATATAAAAAAAATTTAGCATTTTGATGTTAATCAGTTGCTTGAACGACCCAAAATGTGTAATCTGATTAGTTTGTGTGTAAATGCCTTGGCAGCACTCGCATCAACAGCAAAAGTGAGACATACTTGTGTTTGCAAAATTGTTTACACACAATTCAAACAGCTGAGAGACACAGCTAACAAATTTCTATACTAAAGTTCATTTTAAGTTATTATTACGACACTTGGGACTGGCAGCACTATTAATCAAATTTGTACTAATCTGAGAATCACCGAATCATTTTTGTGTGCAAATTTTTGTTGTAATCAACTACTAAGCAACTAATCAGTTGCCGAATACCCCTAATATAAATGCACAACTTAATTTTTTAACTACTTCTATTTCAAAAATTAATTTAATTAAATATTCAAAAATAATAAAAATTATAAAAATTATATAATAATAAAAAAATACTTCAAAAAAACTTAGCTTAGCTTAGCTGTTGTTGATGTTGCTGTTTTGTTTTTTGTTTTGTTTTTGTGGATCTTTTAAAAATTCTGGATAATCAATTGCTATAAATCAAGTGCTGTAGCATCCATTGGTAAAATGAGATCACTTAGAGCAACTAATTCCTCATCAACAGAAATCTTTTCTTAAATATGTGGTTTTTTGCCCTTCAGTAGGTTGTTCTTTGCTGTCTTGTTCATGCAGTTACTGGTTCACAGACATACGAAGAGAACCAAGATATATTTATTGTCTTAACTCAAAGGTTATGTAGCAAGATCAGTTTAGAAATTTTTTTACAAATTACATAAAATTGTACGTAGCGTACATTATTCTATTAATTTTTCTTTTTATTTCACTGATAAATTTTAATTTTGTTTTTTATTTTATTTTTGTTAATAGTTTTTATTAATAATTTTTGTTTATAACTTTTGTTTATAACTTTTGTTTAATTTTTTTGTTTATAATTTTTGTTAATAATCTTTGTTAATAACTTTTGTTTATAACTTTTGTTTAATTTTTTTGTTAATAATTTTTTTGTTAATAAGCACACGATGTTGCTTATTCGACTTTCAAAAAAACTGACCCATATTAATAAAGCGCTTACAACCACGCAGCACTTTTGAATTTTGTTTGACTCACGCCATTGTGATTGTGCACTTGTAACATAATGCGCGAGCCAAATGTTTAATCACGTATGGTCATTGTACTGTAGTAGCACAAATTCCTTAAGAGAAATATAATATTTTATGAATAATGTTTATCACAATATGCATAAATAAAATGCATATATACAAGATAAGAAATATATAATACATGTTAGAATAGTAAGATAGATATTATGAATATATCGTATATATAAAAATCATATACTTTATTGAAATTGGGAGTAACCAATGCATTGATTGGTTACTCATGAACATATAGGAATTAAATAATATGTTTACTACATAAGATTATTTTTGTATAAATAGTGTAAGATTTTCGAAATAAAGTTAAATTCATTTAGATTCTCTTTAGATTCATTTAGATTTCTTTCGTTGAATCTCCAGTTATATGCGGCATTCTTGCTACTGTTAGGTCGAATTTAAATTGGGCTTAAATAAAATTATCATTTTTAAGAATAATATTCTGCCAACATCCTGGCATTAGATCGCAATCCTGCCACCATATTATTACATTGGAGCACATTTAAATAATACAATTGAAATATTATATCCTGACATAATATTACAGTACTTATATTAACTTGATCAAAAGTTTAACCCAACAGTTGTCTCAGAATACCAAAATGCATCTAGTGGAGGTCGTTTGGGCGTCACTAACACTGTGGAAAAGATCAAGGGAGTTTCTATTGGGTCGGGTGCCAAGATTCGGTTGCTGATCATAATCAAAATTTCCGAGTACTAAAAGTCGTGGAAAAATGAAACAATATTACGTTGATGCTGCTTTTGAGAATGGATATCGCTGGACCTTTTCCTACTAGTAACGCGCAGAATAAGAACGTGTAAATAGTTATGGATTACTTCAGTAAGTCACCAAAAGAGTATTCAATTCCAAATCAGGAAGCCAGCACGACAGCAGAAGTTTTCTTAAAAAATTGAGTTACGCGATTTGGTGTTCAATGGAACTGCATTCAGACCAGGGGCGAAACTTCGAGTCACCAATCTTCAGGGAAGTTTGCACATTACTGGGAATAAATAAAACTCATACAACGCCTCTACATCCGCAGTCAGACGGTATGATTGAACGATTCAATCGTACATTGAACGAGTACCTCAGGAAAGTGGTTGATAAAAATCAGAAACACTGAGACGTTCATATTTCAATGTTCCTACTCGCCTATCGATCTGCACCACATGATTCTAAATCAACTACACCAGCAAGAACAGTTTTTGACACCGATGTCAGATTACTCGCTGACTTAAAATTCGGAAAACGCCACTTTGCAGCAAGATGAAATGTGACTACACTGGAAGTAAGCGGGACCAATTAAATGAAATTCATCGATTCATCAGAATACGGCGCCTAATGACCAGTGACAAAATGAAAGGCGGGTATGATTTGAAAATGAACTCTGAAGGCTTCCCAGAAGGAGACCTAGTGTGGTTCCATAATTCACAACGGAAGAAGGGCTTGTCATAGAGCCAGAATGAAAGTGGTGCATCTGGAACAGCTGTCACCTTATCCCAACGATATAGTAATACCTGTTCGAGACGAACAGATTTAAGAAGAGGGAAGTGTTACGAATTTAATTATATCAGCAATAGAACGATTGAAAATAATTTGATTATGTCAGTTTGTATTTAAAGTTAGTTAGAATTTTTACTGAAGAGTTGTGTTTCGGATAATTACTCCGAATAACACTCTATTATCAAATACTACTGTTGAATAAAAGTACATAATCTTGAATTCAAGAACTTTCTTTCATTTTATAAAATCCAGTGAGACGTACGACATAATTAAGAGTAAATTACAAAAGACGATTACTTAACAATATATAATTGTTTAGTTAATGGATCCGCATTGCTATTTTAAACTAACTAAAACCAAATACTGATGCTTATAAGTGTACAAACCATGCCGCTTTGTTGTCAGTCTACTGCATATAGACCAACCGCAAAGCGACAAAGTTGCACACGAGTTAAGCCAAATGATGTACAGTGACTAAGATAATTATTGGCACAGTCAGTATGTTGAATTTTAATATTGTTTTTACCACGTTAATATAGCGATTTTTAATTAACCAAAAAATTTTAATTAACCAAAAAAAAAACCACAGTAGATGAGAGGCATTCTCATCGTCTTCTGCACAGCCACGACAAATTTGATTTTTATATAATGGCGATTACTTCCGCCTGAAAGACACTACAATGGTCTGAAAGCCTAAAAAAGAAGATTTGTTCAATTCTCTGAGAAAACTCTATTGCCTACACTACTACTTGTTTTGGATCCATCAGTAAAAATAGTTAAGCCCTCATCTAAGAAGGGACCACGTCCATACCTCACTAAATGGAAATTCGACATTAAATTTTCTGTCAAAGTTGAGAGTGGGAGAGATGTAGTCAACGGTTTTAGGAGTAAAATTGAAAAGATTAAGAATGAAGGCAAGTCCATAGTCAGCTCTTCATTGTGAGGTAGCTTTTACTCTAAGAGCAGATGAGGCTTCCATTTGTTTACTGATAATATCCATTGGCAGTAAGTGAAGCATCAAATCTAGTGCAATGGATGGTGTGGTGCATAGTGCCCCACTAATACAGAGTTAAGTACCAAACAGTACGAAGATTTATCAAGAGCTGTCCACTATATCGTAATACCATATAGCAATATGGGACTAACGACATAAAGAGCCATAAAGAGCTATAAAGAGCCATTACGTGATGTGTGGTTGAAGACACCTCTTCTTACCAATAGCTTTTTGACATGGAAGGTGGGCAATATTAGCTTTTCTAACGCGCTCTGAGATGTTTTTCTTCCATGCGAGTGTCCTATCAAAAATTATACCTAAAAATTTGGCTTCCTCCTTCACATGTAACACAGAACCTCGTAGAGAGGGTGGAGAAAGATTTGGGACCGTATGCTTTCTTGTGAAAACTACGATTACACTTTTGTTGGAATTTTTACCCCAAGACCACATTTTTGTGTTCATTTGTTTAGGATATTAAGACCGTTTTGCAGAATATCCCTAAGAGTAGTAGTATATTTTCCGGTGACTGTTATCGCAATATCATCCGCATAGGCAACAGTTTTGCACCCCTCTACCTTCAGTTTTATTAGCAGTTCATTCATCACTATATTCCAGAGGAGAGGGGAGAGTATTCCCCCTCTATTGACCCTTCTGCGTGTTGTTGAAGAGCATATCGTTGCTTCAATGAGTCTGCCAGTTAGCAGCTGATTTATGAATCTAATAAGCGCATCAACGCCTAGATACGAGATTGCGCTTAGTATTGCACTTGGAAGGCCCCTTCAATAACTACGAAAACAACCAGACAAAATTCTTTAAGTTTGATGATTTTTTCTATTTTATATATGAGAGAGTGGAGGGTTGTCTCCGTACATTTTCCCTTATTGTAAGCATGTTGTGAGGAAGACCACTGATTGCGGTTTACAGCATGCTTTACTTCTATATCCATAATTCTTTCAAGAGCCTTTAACATGAAAAATGAGAGGCTTCTCGCACGGATTTCATTAGGGTTATGATGTGAGGTTTTGCTGT
>NC_051846.1:95908397-95911408 GCF_002237135.1 Teleopsis dalmanni | reverse complement strand
TGAAAATCTGACTTGTGTTTACAATTCTATAGCTGCGGCTGAAATACAGGCTGTGTTAATCAATTACTATCGGTTTGAAATTCTAACTTGTGTTTACAATTCTATAGCTACGGCTGAGATCCAGACTGTGTTAAACAACTACGATCGCTTTGAAATTCTAACTTGTGTTTATACTTCTATAGCTACGGTTGAAATACAGGCTGTGTTAATCAATTACTATCGCTTTGAAATTCTAACTTGTGTTTATACTTCTATAGCTACGGCTGAGATCCAGACTGTGTTAAGCAACTACGATCGCTTTGAAATTCTAACTTGTGTTTACAATTCTATAGCTACGGCTGAAATACAGGCTGTGTTAATCAATTACTATCGCTTTGAAATTCTAACTTGTGTTTACAATTCCATAGCTACGGCTGAGATCCAGACTGTGTTAAACAACTACGATCGCTGTAAAATTCTAACTTGTGGTTACAATTCTATAGCTACGGCTGAAATACAGACTGTGTTAAACAACTACGATCGCTTTGAAATTCTAACTTGTGTTTACAATTCTATAGCTACGGCTGAAATACAGGCTGTGTTAATCAATTACTATCGCTTTGAAACTCTAACTGGTGTTTACAATTCTATAGCTACGGCGGAAATACAGGCTGCCTTAATCAATTACTATCGCTTTGAAATTCTAACTTGTGTTTACAATTCTATAGCTACGGCTGAAATACAGGCTGTGTTAATCAATTACTATCGCTTTGAAATTCTAACTTATGTTTACAATTCTATACCTACGGCTGAAACACAGGCTGTGTTAAACAACTACGATCGCTTTAAAATTCTAACTTGTGTTTACAATTCTATAGCTACGGCTGAAATACAGACTATGTTAATCAATTACTATCGCTTTGAAATTCTAACTTGTGTTTACAATTCTATAGCTACGGCTGAAATACAAGCTGTGTTAATCAATTACTATCGCTTTGAAATTCTAACTTATGTTTACAATTCTATAGCTACGGCTGAAATACAGGCTGTGTTAATCAATTACTATCGCTTTGAAATTCTAACTTGTGTTTATACTTCTATAGCTACGGCTGAGATCCAGACTATGTTAAACAACTACGATCGCTTTGAAATTCTAACTTGTGTTTACAATTCTATAGCTACTGCTGAAATACAGGCTGTGTTAATCAATTACTATCGCTTTGAAATTCTAACTTGTGTTTATAATTCTATAGCTACGGCTGAAACAAAGGCTGTGTTAAACAACTACGATCGCTTTGAAATTCTAATTGTGTTTACAATTCTAAAGCTATGGCTGAAATCCAGGCTGTGTTAATCAATTACTATCGCTTTGAAATTCTAACTGGTGTTTACAATTCTATAGCTACGGCTGAACTCCAGGCTGCGTTAATCAATTACTATCGCTTTGAAAATTCTAACTTGTGTTTACAATTCTATAGCTACGGCTGAAATACAGGCTGTGTTAATCAATTACTATCGCTTTGAAATTCTAACTTATGTTTACAGTTCTATAGCTACGGCTGAAATACAGGCTGTGTTAATCAATTTCTATCGCTTTTAAATTCTAACTTGTGTTTATACTTCCATAGCTACGGCTGAAATACAGACTATGTTAATCAATTACTATCGCTTTGAAATTCTAACTTATGTTTACAATTCTATAGCTACGGCTGAAATACAGGCTGTATTAATCAATTGCTACCGCTTTGAAAATTCTAACTTGTGTTTACAATTCTATAGCTACGGCTGAGATCCAGACTGTGTTAAAGAACTACGACAGGCTGTGTTAATCAATTACTATCGCTTTGAAATTCTAACTTGTGTTTATACTTCTATAGCTACGGCTGAAATACAGGCTGTGTTAATCAATTACAATCGCTTTGAAAATCTAACTTGTGTTTACAATTCTATAGCTACGGCTGAAATACAGGCTGTGTTAATCAATTACTACCGCTTTGAAATTCTAACTTGTGTTTACAATTCTAAAGCTACGGATGAAATCCAGACTGCGTTAAACAACTACGATCGCTGTGAAATTCTAACTTGTGTTTACAATTCTATAGCTACGGCTGAAATACAGGCTGTGTTAATCAATTACTATCGCTTTGAAATTCTAACTTGTGTTTATACTTCTATAGCTACGGCTGAAATACAGGCTGTGTAAATCAATTACTACCGCTTTGAAATTCTAACTGGTGTTTACAATTCTATAGCTACGGCTGAAATCCAGACTGCGTTAATCAATTACTATCGCTTTGAAATTCTAACTTGTGTTTACAATTCTATAGCTACGGCTGAAATACAGGCTGTGTTAATCAATTACTATCGCTTTGAAATTCTAACTTATGTTTACAATTCTATAGCTACGGCTGAAATACAGGCTGTGTTAATCAATTACTATCGCTTTTAAATTCTAACTTGTGTTTATACTTCTATAGCTACGGCTGAGATCCAGACTATGTTAATCAATTACTATCGCTTTGAAATTCTAACTTGTGTTTACAATTCTATAGCTACGGCTGAAATACAAGCTGTGTTAATCAATTACTATCGCTTTGAAATTCTAACTTATGTTTACAATTCTATAGCTACGGCTGAAATACAGGCTGTGTTAATCAATTACTATCGCTTTTAAATTCTAACTTGTGTTTATACTTCTATAGCTACGGCTGAGATCCAGACTATGTTAATCAATTACTATCGCTTTGAAATTCTAACTTGTGTTTACAATTCTATAGCTACGGCTGAAATACAGGCTGTGGTAATCAATTACTACCGCTTTGAAAATTCTAACTTGTGTTTACAATTCTATAGCTACGGCTGAGATCCAGACTGTGTTAAAGAACTACGACAGGCTGTGTTAATCAATTACTATCGCTTTCAAATTCTAACTTGTGTTTATACTTCCATAGCTACGGCTGAGATCCAGACTATGTTAATCAATTACTATCGCTTTGAAATTCTAACTTGATGTTTACAATTCTATAGTACGG
>NC_051846.1:95893730-95908297 GCF_002237135.1 Teleopsis dalmanni | reverse complement strand
AAAGGTTGTGGATCGAGTCAAAAGCGATTTTGCGAAAATGCTTCGTCAAGACCGGACGAACGTTCCCGGTAGAAATGTCGCAATAAACTGATACATCAGAGTTTGGTAAGGTGAAGGACTTGATTTGCAAGCTGGAGTCTCCATTGAGAAGCCTTTTAACTTCTTCATCAGTCGTTTGCTGGCAAGAAAGTTCTTTATAATTAATTGTCTCGCTAGAATGAATAGCTTCTATCCTCGAGAGAGCGTCTGCAACGATGTTATCTTTACCAAAGATATGGCGGATGTCCGTTGTAAATTGGCTCAAGAAATCCAAGTGTCGGATTTGTCTCGGACTAGCATTGTCAAGCTTCTTGGTGAAAGCAAACTGAAGCGGTTTCTGATTTGTGTAGATGCAAAACTCTCTGCCTTCTAACATATGACGAAAATGCTTCAGGCTTTTGTAAGCAGCTAAAAGCTCTCTGTCGTTAGTGCAATAATTTCGCTGGGCGTGAGTCAGACGCTCGGAGTAAAAATCCAGCGGTTGGAAACTTTCTTCAACTAGCTGCTGCAACACAGCGCCTACGGCAATGTTTGATGCATCCACCATAAGAGCCAATTGAGTGTTTGATTTTGGAAAAGCTAAATACGTTGCATCGCGAAGCTGAATCTTGCATAATTCGAAAACTGTTTTTCCCTCTTCAGACCACTCGATAACCGTTTTATCATTTTTCTTATTGCCAAGAGTAAGTTTGTTTAAGGCCGCTTGTTGAGTCGCCGCACCCGGTAAGAATCGGCGATAGAAGTTAATCATGCCCGAGAAAAATAACTTCGTCCTTACCCAAATTACATTTGGAAGGAGTTACCTTCATCACAAATTGCTGCAGCCTGCCAAAAACAAGTTTCATGTGTTGCTTGTGTTCCTCAATGTTCTTTGATGCTATAAGAATATCATCAAGATACGCAAAAGCAAAACTAAAATCACGTATAATGTGACCCATAAAACGTTGAAAAGTTTGACCAGCATTGCGTAAACCAAACGTCATTTGAACGAATTCAAACATTCCGAATGGTGTGGTGATAGCTGTTTTGAAAACATCTGCAGGATGAACAGGAATCTGATGATAAGCTTTCCGAAGATCAATAGTCGAGAAAACATTGCAATCTTCTAGCTAATGTGTGAAATCATGTATACGCGGAATGGGATAACGGTCTGGCTCGGTAATAGAATTAAGTCTTCTGTAGTCACCGCAAGGTCCGCAAGGTCAAAGGACTACTAGATGGTCTACAAATTCTAGCGTCAAGGAGAGATTGAATCTCTGCTTTAGCAGCTTTCTCATGTCAGGAGAAAGGCGACGAAATTTTGAAAAAACCGGTGGTCCATTAGTAACGATATGATGAAATACGTCACGAGTTGTAGCTAAAGAAACCGGCGAATCATTATTGATTACTGCAAATTCCATTAATAAAATATGAAATTCATCATTATCATTTATTGCTGATAGACCAGATATTGGGTGATCGATTGCAGTAAGAACACAGCTGACAGTCAGGATGGTAATGCCATCGAGCAGTTTGTGATTTCGTAAGTCGACGACAAGATTATGATATCCCAGAAAGTCTGCCCCAAGATAGGTTGTGAAATCTCAGCAATGGTAAAGTTCCAGGAGAAAGCGCGACGTAAGCCCAAATTCAATGCAAGCCTTTTTCTACCGAACGTTTTGATTGGCGACTTGTTGGCTTGCGAATAAATGTATATGCTGGCGTTCTTGTTGAGCATTTGGTGGAATAACACTAATTTCGGCTCCCGTGTCCACTAAGAACTTCAGACCTGAGCTTTTGTCAAATACAGTAAGTCGGCGACATGCTTGGGGTTATCTGTCTGGTATCGCCGTTAAAGACACGATCTAGTTTAACTTTTTCCTGCATGGTTCTTTGCATTTTTTGGCGCTACGACCAAACTTGCGATGATACCAGCAGAGACCTTCGTCGTCACGGTCAACACTGTTTCTTCGACTACGGTGTCTTGAAGTTGAGTCTGAGTTCAGCCCTTAACTCGGCCACTTCCTTCGAAAACTGTGATATCTGTTGGAGAAGAGAAACATCACTTACCGTGGAGTTTCCAAACATTGGTCTTGTTTTCATCAACCAACTTTTTAATGCTATTATATGTTAAGAATACTATCCAAGTCAATGGAAAGTAGCTCAAATTATCCTGATACCAAAACCAGGTAAACCTTTAGAGTTAGTTACATCTTACCAATCTATAAGCTTACTTCCGGTGCTCTCCAAAGTCTTCGAAAAAATACTCTTAAAGCGTCTTAACCAGATCACCTTACTAATTCTTACTAATTACTTAATTGCTTACTAATTCCTGCTCACCAATTCGGCTTTCGAAACTGCCACTCAACCATTGAACAGGTAAATCGTGTTTATCAATATGCAAGAGATGGACTGGAAAGAAAAGAATACTGCACTGCAGCATTTATCGATATATCGCAAGCATTTGACAAGGTATGGCACACCGGACTGCTCTACAAATTGAAATTACATCTACCACACAGCTTCTATTTGTTACTTAAGTCTTATATCAATAACCGATATTTCATGGTTAAAATAGAAGACTATAATAAGGAAAATCTTCCCGATAAAAGCTGGAGTGCCACAAGGGAGTGTACTAGGTCAAACCCTCTACACACTGTTCACAGCTGACTTACCACTTAACCCATCAACATATACCGCAACTTTTGCCGATGACACAGTGATCATGGCTAAGAGCAAAAACCCAACAGTCGCTACTAGTCAGTTGCAAACAAACCTAGATAGCATCCAAGTGTGGCTAAACAAATGGCGCATTAAAGCTAATAAATCCAAATCTGCACAAACCACATTCACTCTTCGCAATGGTTACTGTCCACCAGTCACACTAAATAATAACGTACTACCACAATCCGATCACGTGAAGTATCTAGGTGTTCATCTTGATCGGCGTCTCACCTGGAAACATCATATATTTACGAAACGCAAGCAACTGGGTCTAAAAATGCGCTCCATGCACTGGCTTCTTTGCCAAAATTCAAAACTATCACTGAACAATAAAGTACTTTTATATAAAGTTATTTTAAAACCAATATGAACCTACGGTGTCTCGATCTGGGGAACAGCTGCAAAATCTAATATAGCGATATTGTAAAGACTTGAATCAAAAATACTTCGTTTATGTGCGGCTGCTCCATGGTATATCCCAAATAGTACTTTACAGCGCGATCTCCACGTCCCATCAGTGTTTGAAGCAATACAAACAGTCAGCAAAAACTATCGTATAAGACTATCAAATCACCCGAACCCACTGGCACACGAGCTACTATCAGATATCAATCATGCACGCCGACTAAAAAGATTTTCTACGTCGGACTTGCCAAGTAGAACCCTTAACACGTGAATTGTAATTGTAAACTCACTGAAATTAAATATTTATAGCCAACTATTTACTCACTTTTATTAGTTATCATTATTATTAGTTGTAATTTAATCTTTAGCGGTGTTTACTACTAAGTGTCCCGCACATGTCTACAAATCACTTTTTCTATTTTTATATTCATAAGTAATACTGAATGTTCGTTTACAGATTGTATTTATATAATAATAATAATAAAAAAAAAAAAAAAAACATAACTTACCGTGGAGGTTGTCGGCAAACGAACTTCTTGAATAGAACAAGCGTCATTCGCTTCGGCGATCGTATCTGCCATGATAGCGATTTTATCCAGAGGTTCGCTGCTTACTGAAATGATAGCACGCATATTCGCTGGCAAGTGCGTCATCCACATTGACCTAAATAAAGTATCATCCACTTGTGTTCCGGCAAAGTTTTTCATCTCACGCAGGAGTTGAGAAGGACGCAAATCGCCCAGATCCATGTCTTGAAGCAGTTTTCGCAACCTTTTTTGCTCAGAAATTGAAAATTCTTCAAGCAAACGCTTCTTCAGAGTGGAGTACGAATTTTCAGTAGGCATGTTAAGTACCAAATCACTGACTTGCGCGAGGATAACTCCATCAATTGACGCGACTACTGTATGAAATTTGGTCTGCTCTGTGGTAACACCTGTAGTAACAAACTGCGACTCTACCTGCGTAAACCACAACTCAGGCCTAGCGTGCCAGAAAGGAGGTATTTTTACTGCAATTCGAGACACTTCTTCTCTAATTGAATGGTGTCGTTCAGTCGGATGTAATTGTTCTTGTTGTGAGATGTGACCAGTTGAGTTGTTTAATTGAAATGGTCTGAATCCAGATTCATCATCTGAATGTGTCACCAGCATGCTCGTGTGTTGCGTTTTCAAATCACGTCGGGGTCACCAATATATAGCGCTGATTTTGTATTTTTAATCAAAAATGAAAATTAATAAACTATATTTAAATTTGAAAAAACATTTATTATATTCCGTTAATTTTAGTTCAGACAGAAAGTTGAAACTTATCAGAAGAAAATATTTTTCTATCAAATTTTACAAATTTGATGTTGTCAATATCATTCAAATTGTAACTGAGCTTACTATGATTAAATATCGACAACAGCCACACATACATATACATATTGCTAAGGCTAACTAGTTTTGATTGAACATTGTTATTTATGCGCTATATGACATTTAAACTTATAGTAACAAAATTAAATAGCAAAATAAAAATAAACACATGTTCTTAACAATTCAAATTAAAATTATTTCAGATTATTTTATTTGACAATAATTTGATGAATGTAATTACACTAATATCCTGATTAATAGTTTAGAATGTATCAGAGTAGTACTAAATGTAAAATACTCTAGTTTAACATTCGAACATAAAAAACAAGCTGAGAATTACTTTACGGCTTTTAAAGAAAAATTCTAAATATAGCTGCAAATAAAGGGTTTGAGGTAATGCTACCAAATACTTTACACGAGCAGGTAAATTTGATAACGTGAACGAAGCGGTATCCAAATTCGTCAACGCTTGTACTGAAGTGATTGATCAAAATTCAGTACTTCCTTATGGTATATAAATGTTACAGAGGCCATATTAGAGGCACTAATTTTCGTGCTTATAATCAGAGAGACAGCCGTGTAGGCAATCGATATAGAGGAACAGGCCAATTTAACAATAATTATAACCGTAAAAACAATAATTATAGTTATAGACAAAGACACAATGTTCGCGCTATTCATCAAAACGATGATAGTGCGGAAAACATAATAACCTCAAGTACTCAATAAAAAATATATCTTTAATATCAATTTAAGTCTAAATAGTTTCATCTCCACTCGTAGAAGTATAAATAATGGCATATCGTATTTCTAGTAGATACTGGTGCAGACGTTTTACTAATTCAAATTCGTGTCGTAGAAAACAATTTCTAAATTGCAACAGGATTAGATTTCTTAAAAACGTACAACTGTATACTCGATTATCAAAACAGTGGAGATTGAATCATACTGATTACCCAGATGACATTGTAATTGCAGTGCGCAATGCATCAAAATGCAATGCTTTATCATTGCCAGCCAGGTCTCAAGTGATACAGAATATCAAAATAGAACCTACGTCAGAAGACATATTAGTCCCAAATCAAGAATTAACCAAAGGAATATTTATTGCCAATACCGTAGTTAATACATTAAATTCATTTGTTAGAATAATAAATACTACAAATGAAAATTTTGTTACTGAAAATGATCAAATCAAAACACAAAGTCTACACGATTATGAATGCATAGCATTCAATAAATCCCATCATTCTGCTGAAAAAGTAAATTGGAAAAATTATCAAAAAATTTTTCACAATTTGTCAAACACAAACTAAAAACCAGAGTTCGGAATGTGGTGCACAAAATCGCACACTGCACTGTGCGAGTGGAAATTATTTTTAAAATATGCACACGCACATTTGTGGTGTTAAAAAAAAAAATGCACGCACTCAAATTTGTTGTGCGATTTTAAATTTCACATCGCACAAAGCGATGATTGTGCACACAGATTCGTGCACACACATTTGTGCTGTGTGACTGATTTTTAAAAATGTGCACAATCAGATGTGCGAGAAAATTTTATGCTCGCACCGCACTGTGCGACAAAAAATTCTCTTTGCACACGAGTGTGCTGCTCATATTACGTTTGCACAAATGTGCACAAATGTGCGACTGCACAAACGTGCACAAATGTGCACAAATGTGCGATGCACAAACGTGCACAAATGTGCGATTTTGCGCTTGCACCCAAGGGTGGAAAAATTACAGGAACTTCACAATTTTGTTTGAAATAGAAAATATTATTTTGTTGCAAATTTTGAAAAAATTGATATTTGCGTTCGTTGGGATCGTAATTTATGTTAAAAATTGCATAAATTAACAAATATTTAAAATAATTATTTTTGTTAATTAATGTAAACTAAAAATTATAACTGTCTTAACCTTATTTGTATTTTAACTTAAAATATTAGTTTTTTGTATATTACTTTGAGCATTTTTAAATGCAAATATAGTAAGTGAACTTAAAGTATTTGTTTGGAATGTTTTGCACCAGTTTAAAAAAAATAAAAACATATTTTAGGAAGATTTTTTTATGCCCAAAAAATATGAAAGATTAGGAAAATATTTTTTTTGAACAGGTAGCAGGTATTGGTATTGGTGTATTTGTTTAATAAATTTTGCAACAGTTTAAAAAAGATAATACGGGAGGGCCACAAATAGATATTTTTCTTCTCCAGAAATATGTATTCACTTAGGTAGAGTATCTAACATTCATTAAAAAACGCGAAAGATTAAAAAAATATTTTCTTGAACAGGTAGCAGGATTTTAGCGCCCTTTCTACTGTGCTAAGTAAGCAGAGATATAATTTAAGTGAAAAAAATATTTCAGCAATGTTATTAATAAGATTAAATGAAAATTTATTTCAAAAAATATGTAATAAAAATTATATATTTTTTCATAAGAAATTAAAATATTAAATTATTAAATTATTTCAATAACTTTGTAAAATTTAAACTGTAATTAAAGATAAAAAATTAAGTGAAATCTAATAACAAAATTAATTTATGTTGTTGTAAAAAATATTTAATTTGCTTTTTATAACCTTACTAACGAATCTTAGTGTACAACTTACTATTAAATAAAATTTTATGAAGTAGTCCAAAATTGATATATTTAATTTTTTCAAAGTACGATCCGTAGAACCGATCCTCTTTACTTATAACATTTCGAAACAAATACTCTTTCTCTATTAAATTCATGTACCTATTGAATATAACAAAGTTTTCAAGTACATTGTGAAATTAACTTTATTCCCATATTTTAAATTAATAAACCTTAAAAAAATAAGTAATATAAGCAATAAATGTAAATCTAATAATAAATTCAAAATTAAAATATAAATACAAAATTATTTCTTCAATAAAATATTTCGCATTAAGACCAAAATTAATACAAATCAGTTTTCCGTACTATTTTGCTGCGATATTTGTCATAATATTGTGCGCTTTTAAATCATAATTTTACACAAACGTGCAGTAGACATTTCGTCTCCGCACATTTGGGTGCATTTTTATTTTCGAGCCTGCACACAAAATGTGCTTCTCGTATTCTTTTCTGCACACGTTGTGTGCGAGGGCAAGTTGGCTGCCGCACACACAATGTGCTGTGCGAAATAACTTCGGCACAAACAACGAATGCGTGTGCGAGTTTTATTTCACTCCACCACACTCGTGTGAAATGTGCGTTTCGTTTGTGCACACAAGATGTGCACTTAAGATGTGCACAAAAATTTTCGCACACCACATTTGTGGTGTGAAATTTTAGAATCGCACAACATTTGTGCGTGGTGTTTTGCATTTTTGTGCACAGCACAGTGTTTTTCTGAACCCTGCTAAAAACCCTATGTAAAAAATATATAGCTATTTTTGCATTAGAAACAGAAAATTTGAACTCATTTATACTAAAAACTATAGAATGCTGCATAGCCAAAAAGATGATATTTACAGATAAATAGATAAATTGATTAAAGACGATACAATAAAGCCTTCAGTTTCAGCCTATAACAGCCCAATTCTATTAGTACCAAAAAAATCTTTGCAAATGATAAACGATGGAGAGTATTAATGAATTACAGGCGAATAAATAAAAAATTCATCGCCGATAAATTTCCCTTACCAAGCATTGACGATATCTTAGGTCAATTAGGCAGAACAAAGTATTTCTCCTGCCTTGATCTAATGTCTGGTTTTCATCAAATTGAACTTGATGAAATGTCAAGAAATGTTACGTCATTTTCCACAGACAAAGGGTCATTTAATTTAAAAAGACTACTATATGGATTGAAAATAGCCCCAAATTTATTCCAAAGAATGATGGCTCTAGCTTTCTCTGGGCTGAGTTCAGAACAAGCTTTTCTGTACATGGACGACTTAGTAGCTATTGGTTGTTCTGAAGCTCATATTTTTTCTAATCTGGACGTTTTTAAAATTTGCAGAAAATACAACCTCAAACTACAACCTGATAAATGTTCTTTCTTCAGTCATGAAGTGACTTTTCTGGGACATAAATGTACAAATAAAGGGATTCTGGCTGATGACAGCAAATATTCGGTAATTCTAAATTATCCCACCCCAAAAAAAAGTGTTGAAGTTAAACGCTTCGTAGCGTTCTGTAATTATTACAGACGCTTCGTACCTACTTTTGCTGAATCAGCCCGTCACATAACAAGTTATTAAAAAAACGTTCCATTTGTATGGAGCTCCGAACGTGAAATAGCATTCAACTATCTGAAAAACCAATTAATAAGTCTCAGAATTTTACAATACCCAGATTTTCAAAAAACGTTCTGCATTACTACTTATGCTAGTAAATACGCCTGAGGTCAAGTGTTAAGTCAAGAATATCAGGGAATGCAATTACCTGTTGCATACGCATCCAGAGCTTTTACCTCAGGTGAAGGTAATAAGTCCACTATTGAACAGAAATTACTATTGAAATTAACTTCCCAATGTGGGCAATCAATTACCTTAAACCTTTCATACATGGCACAAAATATCTAGTTCGAACTGATCACAGACCGTTTTCATACTTATTTTTTCTTAAAAATTCATCATTAAAATTAACTAGAATGAAGCTGGATTTAGAAGAATATGATTTCGTGGTAGATTACTTGAGAGGAGAACAATACCATGTACCTGTGAAATTAACGCAAGTAACCTCTTTACTCAAGATTATATTAACTTAGGACAATTCTTTTCTGTGCTCATTAAAGCAGCCGGTAAGAAGGGCGTTAAAATATAACAATTGTCACTAAATGACAATATATTAAAGTATACCCAGGTAAATGAATTTAAAATAGTGGACAATAAGTCAATCAAAAACGACTTAACAATAGTTCTAACACTCAAACGAACTTAACTCTATACCAAAAATTACATACAGCGAGTGATGAAAGAGTATCATGACAGCCCTGTTAATGGTGGCCACCCAGGAATTCGTCTAAAAAATATGATCCAATATATCAGAAACTATGTTAAACACTGCAAACAGTGTCTAAAAAATAAAGTAATACGTAACACAAGGGAAAAGTTAATTATAACTCCTACACCAACGATGGTCTTCGATACTACATTAATAGACACAATAGGCCCATTGCCAAGAGCAGAACACGGCAATGAATATGTAATAACAATAATAAACGAGCTCACTAAATACTTAGTTGTAACTCCAGTTATAACTGGAGAAATCAAAATATCAACAAAAAAATTTTATAATAGAAAAGAAAATAGTCTAAACTTAGAAATAGGATATCAAGTTTTATTAAGAAATGAAATAGGACATAAGCTAGAAAATAAATACATAAGCCCCTATGAGGTTATTAGAATGGATGATAGAAATAACTGTAGAATTAATGCCAAGAACTTGCCTACTATTACAGTACATAAGGACTGACTTAAGATATGTAAAAGTGAAGACCACAAAAAAAAACTAAAAAAAAGCATATGCGAACATTGTAAATGTAGGTAAAACATTGAAATACCTTTATATAAATATTTTGTATTTGTAAATTTTAATTTTTCATATATGTTGTAATAATCTATACTGACGTCAGTTATGAATGACAATAAGTGATATATATTAACATGAATCGTAATAATAGTTATTACGATTTAAAAAAGAAAGGCACGTATGGACTATGTCCAGTGACATATCCATATATAATTAAAATAGAAGTGTGTGACCTATATATACATTTTTAAAACGTCTCTTAATGTTTTTCTTTTTAGCCTTGTAAAAGTGTTGGAGAGGACATCAGGTATGTAACCAGCGGCTTTGGATGCATATATATGCGATGAACGTAATTCTTTGTAATTCGAGATATTTCTTCTTTGATTGTCGCAACACGCTGGATAATTGCCAAGTCTGCTGCAGTACCCCATAATTGGGCCCCATAACTCCATATAGGTTTTAGTACAGATTTGTATAGAAGCAGCTTATTGTCGAGTGACAGTTTGGAATTTCGGCTGAAGAACCAAAATAAGTTTCGTGGTTTAAGATGCAGGGCTTTACGCTTTTTGAATATGTGTGTTTTCCATGTTAACTTACTATCCAGATGTATGCCCAAGTATTTTGTTTCTACAGGTTATGGTAATTGAGGATTGTTTATTAAGACAGGCGAGCACGTAGAACGTTTTGTAGTGAATGTGACTTGGAAATTGTAACTTAATTTATAATTTGTAAAAATAATATACTAAAACTAGATAACCCGGCAAACGTGTTTTGTCGTATAAAACTCGATATGTTCTGAAATTAAATTCATAATAAATGTAGAAATACATTTAAATAAATGAATAATGTACATACCTCAATTACTCACTAGTTAATAGTCATTTTTCAAAGAAGAAATTAAATGTTTACAAAATTTAAATTCATGATATTGGCAAATATCAAATATACGGCTAAAACAACGGACCGTCAAATGGCAGCCATATTATTTGGGGAAAGGAAACCAGAACGGCAGAAATTCACCGAATGTTAAATTTCAAAATTTATTTTTATTATCATTGGATTTGTCAAATATAATTACATACATTTAAACAGAGAAAAAATATTTATCCTTTTATCATTTTATTATTAAAGTAAAGTAAGGTATTAAATTTAGTTAAGTAAACTGATTTAATTTTTTTTTTTATAATTTTTATTATCTTAATAAATTAGATACAATCTTTTTTTGCCATTAATTGTTTAAAAGGAAAAAAACTTTAATCAAAAAGATATATACAATAGTTATTGGCTGTAAATGCACATCAATTGTTCAGAAGTCTTGTTGCTTTTTTTTTTTTTATTTTTTGTTTAACGACCTGTATTTTGTACCTGTATTTTTTTTGGTATGAATAAGAAAATATAAGTTAAAGAAAAAAATTTAGAAGAAAACTAGAAAGGAAAAGGAACATTAAACGACATGAAATAGAAGTGTGTCCGAAAATAAACATTTAAAGTTAGTTGCTTTCGATGCTAACAAAGAAACTATTGAATTTGTTTAAATTAGTTTCATAATGGTATTATGTAATATAATAATTAATATATAGTTGTTGTTTTGTTTTTATTTTTTACATATAATAATCATAATAATTTATTGGTAAGTAATTGTCCATTGAAATTTAACTAGTGAAAAATTCTTTGTTTCTTTGTTTTTTTTGTCTTGTAGTCTTGTATTGAACCCTGGTATAAGCTGAGTATACCCCAGCCTTGAAAATGGCCGGTCTTTTAAGTAAATAAACTGTGATAATTTATTAAAATCAAATCATTTGAAATGATTATATAAAAATTAAGTTGAATTCTTTTATATAATTAAAACAGAACAATAGATAATTTACTCGTAGGATATGCTTTATTCTTTGCAATTCTTTACAACTCATTTGTAAATGAATCAATGTGATATTATTCGATGTTAACCGTGACACCAGTATCAATTATGTATCGCTTAACCAAATTTCGTCTGTTATCCAGTGTACTCATTCTGAATGAATTCATTATGAACTGAATCATAAAATTAATGCAAAATTAATGCGAATTATGTTTTTTAATATTAGTAAAAACAATTTATTTATATTTTTAATTTACTGAAGTTTATTAATTTCGTTATAAGTAGTGCGGCAGTTGATAAGTACCGAAGTCTGCATCTGGCGAGACTATCACAGTGACACAGAATGTGTTCTGCTGTTTCCTCTTCTAGGCAATAAAGTCTGCAGCTATTGACTTTTGTAATAACTAGCTTCGATAGATGCTTTTTTACTCCGCAATGTCCAGTGAGAAACCCTGTGGCAATTCGGATGCTTTTTCTGTGCAACTTTAAAAGCTTCCTAGTTTCGGCTTTTGATCGATTCGGCATAAATTATTTAGCTTGTCTGTAGACAATTGCATTAACTCAATCAGTTTGAGCTGCTTTTTTCAACCATTCGTTAATATTAAGTTCGCAAAAACTTCATTAAAGACCGCAGAATGCTTGTGGCCCAATAAGAAATGAGACCATCCCTTTTCTGGCTAGTTCATCTGCTTTCTCGTTTCCATGAAATCCGATGCGTCCTGGGATCCATATTATATCAATACTGTGTCTTTCAGCAAGATCTTTGAGAAATTGAAGGCATTCCCACACTACCCACTCGAGGTGAGCGTAGTGCTAAGAAAATATATTTGTTTTTCGCCGTGATGGTTTTCCATTTATTATCCCTTAGTCATAGTTCAATTGCGTGTACTTCGACCTGAAACACTAAGTTTTCTTGTTTTAGTCTAACTCCATATATTACCGTCCCCAATCTTTTCATCGTTTTGCAACTATTCGTGTACTACAGATGGTAGTCTCCAATGAATGGAGTTATGTTCCATTCCCAGTCATTCCTGTCTGGTATTACTACTACCAAATTTTGTTGGAAGTTAAATTTAGGGAAATAAATATCAGATATAGTGATGTTTAAGGGTGGTTTTCATCGCACCATTTATCATTATGCAGGCTATTCTCCGCAGCTTTCGTAGCTTATCTATCACAGTCCTTTGCTGAGCTTTCTTATACCAGATGGATGATCCATAAGTAACAATTGGCCTAGCAATAGAGGTGTACATGCAGGAGCGAAATTAGTTCTTATTATGCAACTAAAGCTTTATAAAAACTCTTAAGTCGTAAGCCAGTTATTGAGAAGGAACTTTTTGCCATATATTCGGCAATAAACTATTTTCGACCATAAGTATATGATAAACGATTCTATGTTATCACTGATTAAAGACCCTGTTTAATCAATAAAATATCAATTAAAATAGTTTCTGATACTAGAGTATGTATAGCTACTCGAAGCATAAAGAAAAGCACGCTCTCTACAAATATACTATTAGATACAAATACCACAAGAGAAACAAGAAAACTGCCGTTCAAATGTAAATAAAAATTGAAAAATAATAAAGATGCATCTATATATTACGATAATAAAGAAGTTGTTATAGAGTTAGGCGATATACCTTCGAAGCCCATTTCGATTATAAGCTTATACTTCAAGTAGAAAAACTAAATATATTACAATTAGCATTATCCGACAACGATAAAATATTTAAATCCATGGATAAAAAAGAATTTAAAGAAATAATAAATAAGTTGCAAGGAGAGAATAACAACAATATACTATGCTGACTAACTGAAAGCACGTCTAAGACCATCTCTTAATAATGCGAGAAACTACCTATAAAAGAAACTACCTTTAAAAGAAACTACCTATAAAAGTTATAAACAAAAGACATTTAACAAAAAGTAATACCAATCAGACTAAAGTAAAGATAGGAGATGAAATATTAGTAGAAGCACAAAATAGACGAAAAGGTACAAGTCCATGTTGTGTGTCTAGTCTAGCTAGATATATTAACATAAAATATTGTTACTTTACAGACCATTTTTGTGGGGTGTATGTAATGTAAAATGAATTTAAAAATAGAAGTCAATTCTGCAAACAAGGCGGAAGCATTGTTGCAAAATATTATTAAGTTCAGCTATTGAACTAAATATTTATTTTATGCAAAATTGCATGGACCGAATATTAGTAGTTACCAAAAGGTAACTGGGTCCATACTTAACCTTCAATTTTCTGCAGAACTGTAGAAAATAATGGAAATTTCCGATCATGCATTACGCATTATGATCAATGTTTTCACTGTTTCCAAAAGGTGAAAACGTGGGTGGGAGTTTCCAAACCGATCAGTTGTTTTTTGGCAGTTGTGTAAACAATAAATGAAAATTTAAATAAATGTGGAAATAACAGAAAATTAAATGTTAAGGGTTTCATTTTAACGTAATTGAGGTAATAACAAACAGTATCGAGAACAACAACCACAGCATCAATATCAGCAACTACAATAGCAACGTCACACACGACCTCACCAATAGCGACAGCGGGTGTACTACTAATTGTTTTTGGGTGGTCTGTTGGGAAGACCCGTATGTTTTCACTGGCGATAATGACGGGTCCTCCCAACAGACTACCCAAAAACAATTAGTAGTACACCCGCTGTCGCTATTGGTGAGGTCATGTGTGACGTTG
>NC_051846.1:95880366-95893630 GCF_002237135.1 Teleopsis dalmanni | reverse complement strand
AAATATTTAAAATAAATATTTAAAAATATTTAAATTAAAATTTTAAAAAATATATTCAATCTTTTTTTTATTGTCATTTTTATTGTAATAATATAATTATTATATGTAGAAATGTAGAACAGAAGTATGTAGTGTTATATCTGTTTTAACAGGGCACTGAATCATAGAACGGCATGGGGCTAATCTGCCTATCGGCCTACCCGATACCACCAGAATACCTGTTATATCTTTCACCAGGCTTGTACAGAACCAGGCTTAAACTTTTAAGCTTACGCTCCTACTTTAACACACTCAACGATATTTCCAGTATTAGCATTGGCCGGACCCTCGCATTTATCAATGCCTCTGGCTGGTTCTAACTTCACTATTCATCTAGCCATTATTACAGGGAATTGTGAAAACAAAACGGCTTTCTTAGCTAATGAGGATGAGTCGTTTCATCCACTACTTCAACTAACTAACTCTTTGTTATACATATTAAATTTATTATAATTTTATAATAATATTATCTATTGTGTTATTGTTATAATATATAACAAACTAAATATTCCAATATTTCTTTTATACATAACAGCGAAATCTATTCATATTTCAAAAGCTTTCTCCTACCTATAAAATATGTTAAACCAAAAAATTTTGCGAAATTAACTGTAGTTTCAAATTAACTTAATTTATAAATGGAAACAGAGTTATTTATTACAGAAAAGTCCTAAGTAGCGTATGGCAAGCGAGGAAGCTTTAATCAACTCTATAAATTTCTGTAGATATAAATATCTAAAATGAACTAGGTCACTCAAATCTCATATAAAGCAAAAAGCGATTATTCTTGTAGACTGTGCCATGTGGATCAATGAAAGACAAAGTATTAGCACATGTCTTACTGCGCTTAGATGTAGAATCTATTATCTCGATTCTAGAATATTAAGCCAAGAAAATTAATTTAGAATCAAGTCATAATAACATAAACTAAAAAATTATTTTTGTGATATAAATAACAACGTAAATATCACTGAACATAATTTGTTAATTAAGCATTTTTATAATAATGTAAACCCGTTTTTCTGACTTAATGCTGTGTGCGAGTTAGGCTAAGGACGTGTGCGAGTTAGTCTAAATTAATGCTAAACCAAGTGGGAGATTTTTTGCACTGCACACTTTTAGCCATTTATCAACACGTATCGACACATCACTACATTATCGGCACAACTTAGAATTTCCCTCAATTAAAACGCAACTTGGGTCGTGTGCGAGTTAGGCTAAGGGAAATTCTAAGTTGTGCCGATAATGTAGTGATGTGTCGATATGTGTTAATAAATTTCCAATTTGGTTTAGCATTAATTTAGCCTAACTCGCACACGTCCTTAATATTTTAAAAGAAAAAAATTTGTAGTTTCCTGAAATATTTGTAATGACGGGATTGGCTTATGAATTTTCTATCAATTTTTTAATCACTAAATCGGTTTTGTTTCTAAAAAATTAAAAGTGATGAAACTCTAAGTAAAAATAAGAAAAATTAACAAAAAATTTTATTTAAAATAGAATATAAAAAATTGTATTGTTTTTTTTTTATTTCATTCAATATATTTGTTTAGCATAATTTGAATGATTATGAAATTATGATTTGGTAGATATTTTTACTAAATATAAACAATTCTTTCATCAAAAAATTATATACGTTTCTATTTATATTAACCTTATGTATGATAAGTTATGACATACCCTGCAGGACATCGTAACTTGTCCTGCTCATCGTAGCAATTCAAAATTAGACGTAAATTGATACTTTATCAATTCACATTTAAAACGATGTTAACCTGACAGTTACTCTGTTTACGAAAAGTGTTTATAGTTATCTTTTCAAAAACAGTTTAAGAAAAAGGACATTCGTACTTAAAACAGGAATAAATATCGACTATTCTAGTTAATTTTTCCGAAAGTTTTAATTTTTGAAAGTCCTAGCACAAAAATATTTGTGGTAAACGCTAATTAAAGCAGACTTAACTTTAAAGTTTCAAACAAAATAATTTTCTTGATAAATAAACGTATATGGAAATATGTACCAGAAGCACATTTCTTTCCTGACATGATAAATTTTGCTATAACTAACAAAGTTTTTTATTTCTTTAATTTTTCATTCGTCTGCATATGGATGTGATATATGTGTATAAATGTCCGCAATCAATTTTGTTGGAAATATGTAAAAAAATATACACGCACTGAAACATGCGAGTACCACGCAACAATACATATAAATAACTTAAAATATCCTTGCATATAGTAAGTCTGCAATTTTTATAGCTTCTCGTATAAAACCTACATACTACATACAGTGAAAATGAAAAGCTTATTTTGTAGAGGGTATAATTTTAAAGAATTAATGAATATGAAATTAATTATCATAATTTTTCTGGCATTTATTGCTGCAGCTATGAAAAACAGAAAATGAAATACTTAAGATATTGGTGCAGCTTAAGTTCGGAATATCAAAATAATTAACAAATAATAAAAATGTCAAAAATGAAATTTCTTACCGCTTATCCCTTCTCGTTTGTGACGTTCGAAAGTATCCGTTGCCCATCGTGCCACCATAGCAGAGGCTGTGACTCTGTCCGGATCCTATTTTGAAGAGTAAAATTGTTTCAAACTTTACAAAATAACAACGTCAACCTAAAACCACAAAATAAAAATGGAAAAATGATTATAATGAGCTTCGAATAAGATTCTTAAACATTTACTTTTTATTTTTTACACGAAAAATAAAACAAGTTAACAGAAAAATTCTTGTTAACGGAAAAGCAATGTTATCCTTTATCCTTAAAGTGAAATCGTCGTATTTGTAAAAATTTTGACAATTAATTAGAAGCACACAAGTTTGCTGAGGAACTTGTCAAAATGCAAATGGGTCTGTTAAGTTTACTCAAACGTGAAATGGAATGAAAGTAACACTTTGTGAACTTTTCTATGGCTCTTATCCTGGTAGTTAGAATTTAAAAAGGCATTTTTATCATTTTCTTCATGCTAATGCAACAATATGTCCGTGTATGTATAAAAAGTTGATAGGGGTGCGGACAAGTGGCTTATGTGGTTAATAAGAAAAAAAGGAAATGAAAATAAAGTTGTGTGCAATGTGGCAATGCTGTTGTTCCTTAAAGGATACTAGCTTTGCACACTGGCACTTAGTTGAAGACGAAAGCATTTTAAGTGCACAATTAAAATGAGCTATGAGCGAATTTAAACATGTTGTGGTATATAGTAGTAAACAAATGAAAAAATAACCTAAAGAAACTCAAAGGAATTAAGCACTTGGGGGTATTTCAAGATAAATTGAGAACATTTAAATACCTTTTACACTCTTAATGACAACTTAATTAACAGTTTAAGTAATTTTGTTGATAATCAAAAAATTAAAGAAAATAGTTTCACTAACAGTTGTTAATTATATTTTAAAATAAAAACAAAATTAATTAAAACAAATTAACAATAGAACATTAAAAACATTTATTAATTAAAATATTATTTATTTTTCATTTATTAATTAATGAAAATATTTTAATCACAATTTTCGATATTATTTAAAATTTATTTTGTACTTATTCCTTACAATAATACTTAATTTAATGACAACCATATGCAGCCAAAGTGCTTTGATGAGTTATTGAACCGCAGTTCAAGATATAAAATGTAGTTGTGAATGCAATAGCCATAATTTTTTCTTTCAGAGTAGTAAAAAAACACTCGCAACTTATGAAAGAAAACATATGAAGCACAACAATGCTCTTAAAATCTTCAGAGTTAGATTTTACTCGCAATAACTTTTAAGATTCAGAGCGGTAAAATTCGAAAATCAGTCTATTGTGAATGTTTACTGGAAATATGTTGCAAAATTCCAGTTATTCGTTAAAATCATATGACCATATACATTTACTAATAATTTCAAATACTTAAATAAATAAAATAAATAAACATATAAGATACCATTGCCTTTGTAATATTCATTTTTTCTCTTTTATTTAAATTAATTGAATTTAAATTCATTTATGCATTTAATATATTTTAACAGTTGGCATGGGTTTCTACCAGTAAATACCAGTAAATACTTGCTTAAACCAGGTTTATATATGACTAAATAATTCATTGAGGATATAGATTTTCGAGGCAATAAATTCTATTTTTCCTCTCGCTCATCAGTTACTGACGCGCATAATTTTCACTTGAATGTCATATTTCGTAAGTTTCTGGAATTTTCATTTTCCTCAACTAGGTCAACTTGGTGGGTTAGTTGCAGTGGCAGGCCATAAGATAACTTCCATATACCTCAATTAGAGATTTTTCGCCGTTTTGCTACCACATTTCTCGCAAGAACCCTAGTATAATATAGAAAACTAAACATTAAATCCATCCTGCCAAATTTAGATAATTTAATAAGTCTTTCGTTTTCACCGATGAACAGTTTGATAAACTATCAAAGAAGTATCTTCCTATGAACCTATATCTTCTAGACGCCAAAGTAGGACATTCGCAGAGAAAATGTATTATGGTTTATTTTTCCTGCAGGTTTCCACAACTTCAACAGAGAGGATTATGAGGAATGCGCAGCTTCTCTACTTGGGTTCTAATACACCAATTAGAAAATGTATTATGGTTTATTTTTCCTGTGGGTTTTCACAACTTCTGCAGTGAGGATTATGAGAAATGCGCAGTTTCTTTGCTTGGGTTCATATACACAAATGACTAAAAAGAACTGCATTAAGCCTTGCAGTATTCACACGGTCTCTTTTGATGAGTTCAGAGGATTTATTTTTGTTATAGGTGGCCTACCTATAATAACATGCCAACTTAGTCACTGTTTATTCGCAAAACATGTAATAATACTACACTAGCTTAAACATTTTTAGGAAAGTTGTTTTTTTAAATATAACTAACGTCTCAGCAAAAAAGATTATTTATATGCAATATCATATGGTAAACTACAATTTCATATGCAGTCATGTCTTTTATTACTGTTTTGTATATAATTTACTATTAATAATTATTATATTATTTATTTTGTTATTATTTTTATTATAATATCATTAATAAATATTATTATTATTTGTACAAAATAACTCGTATTAGCAACTTTTATTTTATATCCATTAAACAAACATGTAGCTACTTTGAGTTATTCGAATTTTCAGTTTTCAAAATTTTTGTTGTTTATTCGAAAACCAACGCATAAACAACAGATGTAGAAATTAACTATAATTTTTTTTTTAATTTAAACAGTTCTGTTTGTAAATTTTTGAATTTCAAAATTTTCTCACTGTCTAATCGATACAAAATTTTGGTCGTTGGACATAAAAATTAGTGATTAGTAATTTCAAGCATCTTTTAAAATTTAGAACAAACAACAATACTAAAATTTTTGTAATATTATTTTTGTTAGAATTTGACTTCAATCAATAATTATAGAAAAAATAAGATGTTCGATTTTCACAATCTTTTCTTTCACAGAATTAAAATATCACACCCTTGTCCAACAAATACTGACATCATTTGCTTATTTGCTGCAGTAATAACTGTCAAATTGAAATGTAAATTTAATATTTTATATGTATATAAACATATTTTCCGAAATTTCCTTTTACACAATGAACCTTAAACTAATTATTTCAAACATAAAAAGCCACACGAGTATGTTTTTGAATTTATTTAAAATCACATAAAATTTTTTGTACCAAAAAAGTTTATTATTATATCTTTACTGTATTAATACTTCTTTTGTTTTTCATATTTTAATTAATTAGTATCACATATAGCTACCTATATGGCAAAATACAAAATAAACCAATTAAAAAAAAATATTAAATAAATTTTGCATTGTTAAGTTTCATGTATCTTTCTGGGTCTTTACAAGAAATTAAGGGAGCGTAAAATTTGGGCTAAAAATTATTTTAATTATATTTTAAAAATTATTACAGTACATGCGAAAATTGCACAGAATTTGCACAAACTATAGAAAAGTTTTCACATCTAAAGAAAAGTTTTTAACTTTTTATCAGCATTTTTAAAAATTTGTATTTATATTTTAATAACTTTCAACATATTATTTTATGTAAATTATTAAAGAATCTCTTGCTGTAGAAACTCAATTTATAATAAATCTATTCTCTTCATGTCATCTTTTATATTTATAGTTTTAAATATAATTAAAATGATTAAATATATTTAAAAAATTTATGTAAATGAAAACTAATATAACTAAAATTTATTGGAATTATTGTACATAAAAAAAAATTAATTATTTTAATAACGATTATATATATATATATATATATAACAGAGTATCAAAACCGATATTAATTTCATATTCAGTATAATTTATGGTCATATTTTTTTTATTAACAATATTTTTGAATTGTACATTAAATTTTATATTAAATTATACATTAAATATTAAAATCATACATTATTATATACATTAAATTAAATTGATTAATTCCGTATTTAAACCAAAATTTCTGACTCGCAGTTCAATCTCCAATGGCTATAGTTGCTTGCAACCATCTCTACCTAACTTTTATTCAACAAAGCAATATTATTATTAAAAGCACTTATCGTAACTATTGAATTATGCAGTACTTTTTCCTTTTTCGAACATGAAGGTAAATAGTGCTAGAAAATAGCATATCAAGGAATTATAGCATAGTTATAACATACAAGTTTTTTCGTTTCAGGAAAGTTTTCCTATTATAACTTAATATTCTAACTGGTTTTCTGTTTTGTAGAAGTAGTTAATATAAATAATATTGTATTTTCATTTTAAAACCTTTTATATATAAGGTTTAAGCTATACAAAACTACACGATAATATATATAAATTTGAATTTATTTATAAAATTACTGGTCTTTAAAGCAAATAAAGATTTTTATTTTAAGTAATTTAATTTAATATTTTATAAACTACTCTTTTCGTAGCAATAATCATATAACAGCTAATTTCTATTATTAAATTCTGTAAATTGAGCAGTAAAATTTATTACTGCTTCTTTTTACCGAAGTTGGAGAACTGTATATTACCTATAAATATAACATGAAAAAGATTAGAGTGCTCTTGAATGCTCAGCTTTCTTTTTGTTTCAAAACTATATTTTTGTTTATACAATTGTGCGATTTTTAAACTTTTTGTCACTGGTAATTCACTATAACTTATGTGTAATCAACTATTATCAAAAAACAAAAATTTCTATATCACAGTAAAAATAATATAATTTTGAAAATGTTTTTTAATACATCCAGAAAAAGACTGAAACTATTTTCCTTTGAAAAAAAAACTTAATTATATTTTTTGAAATAGTTATTCTAAATTTAGGTTCAAATAGTAATTATTTAAAACAATTAAAACTTACAAAAAAATTCATTTTCAATATTTTATGCCAAGCCTAGTTTATTTAGCAATAATTTACTTCATTATCTCTACAAAATTAGCATAGTTTTCTCGTAGGACTTTTTATGTTTAATACTCGTATTATATTTTGTCTGGTTTCTATGGTCATCAATCAATTGATAACGTCGCCATTTTCCTCATGACTTTCTTAATTTTCTTCTTAATTAATTACTTGGTATTAAAACCAGTTTACCATAATTAGCCAATTTATCTTATAGACCGTTTAGTGCCCACCCAAATAAAGTTTTTAACCGACCTTAATTTTTTTTTATCAAAGGAGTCATGTTTTATAGAATGATTAATGAATTTAAAATTTTATGTAAATAAAAAATTTACAAACTAAATATTTTTCATTTATCAAGAACTAAAATGTTTCAAGTTCATTTATCGTTTTTAATTAACATGTTACGTGCAGGTTAATTAAACAAAACCGCAATCACAAAATCATTTAAACCACATTTTTTATTTACGAAAAATTCTTTTGATAAATCTGGAATAGACGACAAAAGATAATAAAAATTTTTAATCTGCACTTAAAAAAAAGTATTTTCTTATTAATACTGCAAATGATATATTCTATGTATTTATTAAGTATAATTTTAAACATGTTAATAGTATATAAAAAATATAAATATAAATAAAATATACCAAAAAAATGAAAGCTTTCGATAAAATTTAACGTTGGAAATAATGTGTTTGTGTAATAGTCATGTACATAAAAATTATTACCAAAGATATAGATCTAAAAAAAAATTATTAGTTTCATAATAGAATATGAAAGGACCATTAGTTTACGTCTTGCTTATGATACCATCGTTGGCGTCTACAAATTCATAAGAATATGTTTTCTGAGTATCCACAATTTAAGGTATCGAACAAAGGTTCAAAGAACTGAGCCTTCAGAAATTAATGCGGTTATGCGGTATTACATATGTTTCCAACTTATTTCATATTTTAGTAAGACAATTTTTTGAAATACCACTTTTGTTACCAATTAATACAATTTTTTAAAAGTAAATGTATATTATTTCAAATATATGGAACATTTTATGATTTAATTGATAAAGTTTATTATATAAGATACGTTTTCCTTCTAACTACCATACAATCAAAAGATGGTTCATTACTTAAAAAATAAGTGACGATTAAATAAAATACTGGTCTATTTTCAGTACTAAAGAATATACAAAATATTATAAAAAATTTTTCACGAATTATCTAGCTTAAAAATATTTTATTGCAGAAATTAATATCATTTTAAGTGGGATAAATTTAATCTATAACTTAATAGACTATTCTTACTTAATTAATTTGAAAATTATTGCATATCACTAATAACTTTTTTAAAAATTTAATAATGGTGATATAGGATATTACCTCATCAATTTTGAGTCTGTTGAGTCTAATTTTATGAAAATCGGTTCAGAAAAACTTGCGAAAATATGTTCATCAGTTCAAAAAACTGTCTTGAAGAAAAATACGTTCTTATATTTATATATTTTATCTTATAGTACTACCGAATTTTTTAGGTTTTTTCCAAATTTGTATACTAAGCTCTTATAAGTTTGATTATATCACTCACTGATGAACATATAATAACTTTTTCCAAGCTAATATATAATACGATATTATTTAATATACCTAGTTGTTGCTTATTCCAATGAATTCCACAAATTAGAAATAGATTTTGAGCTATTTATTATCTTATGGAATTCGATTATTATCTTTATCTGTTTCTTAACTTTCCTGAAAGGAAAGAATCATCTTCTGTGTCCTCCTACGTGTTTGCTTTTTACGTTTCTCGGCTACGTATGTGAGATTATTAAAAAAAATCCATTATTCATCTATTCAAACCATCATTTATTTATATGACATGTATTCCAAGTTCTACGAGTAATAAAACTGATATATTTGTGATTATTTTGCTATATTTTTTGCATATATTTCATTTTAACAGTTTTAATAGTTTCGACTTTTAATTTTATTTAGACCCAATATTAGTTCATGAGGCAATGGTAAAGAATTTCTCATTTAGCCCTGTATAATATTTAAAAATTCTTTATCAAGACACTATATTAAAATATCACTAAGCTTATATTCTTTAATATTGCTATTGATTTTCCTTTTATATAAATTTTTTGTATATACATATTTTAGTTTTAAATTTAAAACTGAGCATGTCACCTTAATACTGAAAAAGACTAGCAATAATGCAACGAGTTAATTTATTTTTTTAATTAGTTTCCTTAAATTAAATTGTCTTGAAAGTTAATATAAAAAGCAATCCGTTGAATTTTTTTATATTTCGAACGGAATACAAATGTTAACTTTTTATTTATTTTGTATGAAAAACTTTATTTTTATATAAAAAATGCCATATGGATGTTGTTTTTTTACCGTTTTTCATTAACAAGTAATTTAACAGAACATGGTGTTCAAGTAATCTGAACTTCAATAAATATCCATTTTTATTATGTAAATTTTATCTTTTAAAATTTAATTTAATGAAATGTATTAAAAAGTATGATAGTAACAAAATTAAATATAATAAACGGAGAACACAAGATACATAAAAAATCAAGTATACTTACAATAACTTATATTAGATACAGCAAATATATATTTGGCATATTTAGTGAATAAAAAACTCTGCGTCTAATATAAGACACCTCTTTTTATTAGATTTATCATAAAAAAAAAAGTTACTCTGTACAATTCTTTAATGAAATGCTTTTTTCGTAATCTTTGTGAAAATCTTAATGTTCCTTGACTGTACCTAAGTTTATCATTACAACAAGTACTATTCCTACAGTTTAATATAATTTGACAATCTTATGAACATCTAGAAAACAATTTCTAAAAATGAAACAATATATTTAAACAGAATACTCTAAGTACCGTGGTTCCCAACCGGTTGTTCGCATAATAGTTAAAAATGGTCCGTGAATCAAATTTAACAGGTATGGAAACATAGATTGTAGTTTGTCCACTGAGACCTCACTTATTACAAAATAAGCATACAATTTTTTCAAGTAATAATATACCTTATTTATAACGTATATAAAGTACCTCTGTACTTACACAATTCATTATACATTATACCAGAGATGCATTAACCATATTAAAATAATCATATAGCTTATTATTCTTAAATTTTGTGGTTCCGATTAAAAACAAAATTATCAAAGTGGTCCTTTGTCAAAAGAGGATGGGCACCCCTGTCTTACTAGATCAACAACATTTTGAAGTTTAACTAACGTTAAATCCTACAGCCAAAGAATAGCAAATTATCACCTACATGTATGTACTATTTATTTTGATTAATCCATATATAGACTACTAGTTCACTAAAGATATTTAGCCAAAAAAAACTGTTTTAACTAACAAAAGACTTTCTTGTTTATTTCTTGATTTAAACTAATGATATAGCACTTATGATACTTCTTTGTCAGCTAGCCTACAGAACGGACATATTGAATTACCAATTGTGTTTTTGACCAATTTGGTTCTTTTTTACTCTCATCACGATTTCCATTCTCTCGTTTAAATTTCGTATGATTGTTGCTTATTTGTAGAACCTCACCACGATTCGTTAGATCTCTTTGTGTTAGTTTTACAGTAACATGTTGACGTTAATATTCTTCAGGTTAGTTATAATCTTGTTGGAACACACAAAAGTTGATCAAACGTACGTTTGCTTCGTGCAAACACCATTATATATCTATTTTATAATTCTAAACATGTGAGGTCTTCAAAATAGCCTGCTATAAGTATATGAATGTCTTTGGGTAAATATCTAAAAACATGCATTGATGTTTTACAAGTTTTTGTTAATCCTTTAAGGACACTACATGTTATTGTAATTTAAGAAAAAAATTATATATATTTAACATGCAATTTCTTTTTTTTGACTGATCGTGTATACATTTATGAAAGTTTTAGTTATTTCTGTTATTAGATTCTTGGAGATTATTATTTAAATTAAAAAATCTAAAGATTTTTAAACAAATCTAAAACATAGAATTCGCAGTTTTTCATTCTGTTACACATAAAGTTTTTCTTAATATTATTATCATTCTGCTTTATATATGTTCCATTTTTATTAAAACTTTATACTATATATTTCAAAATGTTTATTGTTTTATGTTATATTATTTAAATGTACTCCATTTTTATAATTTACAACAAACTTTTTATTCATCTACATATTATCTTTCTAAAACTTATGCTACATATTCCATTTCATCTATTTGTTTATATACATATATTAAAGAAATTTGTTTTCTTTTATAGTATATATTTTGTATATATAATTTTATTTATTTTTTAACTCCTTCATTTTTTACATTTCATCCTTTTTTACTTTTACTTTGTTTAAAGGCTTTACACAAAATGAAAAAACCGTGGATTCAACTATCAATAACGTGGAAACTAAAAAAGTTGCAAGTGCTAGAATCAATAAGAGTACAAATGCTACTAAAGCTAATTTGACTGCTAACATAAATGATCTAACAAGTAAAACGTTTATAATTTTCTATGCGAATTATATTAAATGTATTTACACTTTTAATTTGACCTTTGAACAGAATTTGACCCAACACAAAAAACTGTGAATGAATTAAGATCTTATTTGAAAGCACTTGGCTTAAGAGACAAAGGTAGAAAAGATATGTTAATTCAACGTATTAAAGCTCATCAAGAGTCAGAGCAGCAACTTCATAATCAAGGGCATTCATTTTCTTCACAAGGCGAAGAAGGAAGAGATTGTGAAGATATTGAAACAAAATTTTCCACTCTTGATGGTCAAATTATACATGGTATGTAGTACCCAAAATTTTACAAATAAAATCAAGTAGAAAAACTAATGAATAGCAACACACTTGGGAATCTACATGCTTTTTGATACTATGTGACTAATTTCAAAATTAATTAAAGAATATAAAAATTTAAGGTAAAATTTAATTAAATTAAAACTATGAATTGCTTGAAATTGAAATAATTAGGTGGTTGGATTAATTTCACACTTAAAGATATTTTTTAAATAAAAAAATTATAACATATTTAAATTAATTTGATTGGGTATTTTTTGAAAGTTAACATTTCAAAAATAACTAAAATTTAACATAATTAATTTAATTAAAAAGTTAAAATATATAATGTGATATATTTACCTTTGCAATAAATAATTATCTTCTTAGCGATCTCCTTTTAATGACACTGAATTTAAAACAGTTTTTTAATCGAATTTATATTTTATAAAACTTTTAAAGTTATTTAAATCACACGAGCATTAATTTCGATAGGAAATATTTTATTATTTACAAAAAACAAACCAAAAAAAAAAAAATAAAAAACAGTAACAATTAAATAACATGTTTTAAAATAAGAACATTTTTGATAAAACATGCCAAAGAGTAAATTTTTAAAGTATGGTTAAAATTTTGTTTAAAGTAAAAATTTTTATAATAACAACACATTTAAACAAACTGCACACTTGCATATATACAATCTAACATAACTATATATTATAGCATTTACAGTACTAACGAATTTACAGAAAGCACTCTTATTGAATGGGTATATATTTTTATATTACAACATTTACATATATAATTTGCATATATGACATCAAAGGTAACTCCTTTGGCCGCTCAACTAAAACTTAGATAAATATAACATACGTGCTTTTTCATATATAATTATATTTACTAAAGGTGATATGTACCATTTTTCATAATCATTCCTTTGAAGGTACTCACTAGTATATAAATTATGCTAAGGTTACCCCAAAAAAGTATTTTAACATTTTTACTAAAATTTAAAAATATACAAAATTCG